>NC_045763.1:132872612-133194279 GCF_008692025.1 Phocoena sinus
AGGGCAGTTGCATGTGACATTCAAGGGAACAGGTGGAGAAATTGGTGCTGCACGGACCTGGATGCTCTGGATTAGCTCTGCTTTGCTCACCCACCCTCTGTGGCTGTTGAGCCAAAGGAATGGTTGGGCTGGGCCCCTGCAATGGCAGATCTGTTAAACATCAGCCCAGCTTCATTATAGGTTTCTTTTGAAGTTGGGATTCAAAGTTCCCTGCAGCCAAAAGAAACAGGCATGGGGAAAATAAGTGTAAGGGGTAGAAGAAGGCAGAGAAAAAAGAAATGGAGAAGAAACTTTAAAACTGAACAGCAAGAAAACATCTAAATCCCTCCAGTAAAATGCACAGGCTGTGCAAACTCTAAAGAGACAAGTCTCACCTCATTCTCATTTTATCTGGCAAAGGGAATAGGAGAGAAGATATAAGAATACCTTCTGGTAAGCTCAGAAAGTTTACTAACAAATAGAAATGTGTCTTGGTTGTTTTTCTACAGGCCAATTTCTCTGTAGTTTCAATAGATACAGTTCTATAGAGTAAGTGAAATCCACAATTTTTCTGTTCACCTGGCTGGCTCAGTGAACTTTTCTCCCCAGGTAAGTGGGGAGAGGTTGTTTTTCTCCTTTTCATGGCTATTTTCTAGGCAAATAGGCAGACTTGTGAGTAGAGCCCTGTGGTATGTCTGGGTTAAAAATATTTCCTCTTAGAAAATTTTTAGGAGAGACCCTGGTCTCCAAACACATTCAGTTGTTCAGGATACTTGAGTATTTTCCTAGGAGCTGGGGTGCTGGCTTTGGTACCCTGGCCAGATGCCAGTCTGTCTCGGAGGATTTCACTTAGGGATCTTTTCCTAGAATTTAAGCCTAGGAAATCTGAAAGACAGCTGCACACTTACACATGTTTTCCTTTTTTTCCCTCTAGGAACACTGTTTGCATATTACTTTAGTGACTGAATGAAAGTCACAGAGAAGTAGGTTGGGGAGTATATGGAACATGTAGTTAGTCTGGGCATCATGGGTTATTCTGAAGATTTGTTTCATCAGAGCGTCATCCCCTGGAGGAAGATGTTGACCCATTAATTTTCTGAACCCCAGTGCATCTCTCACTTCTCACCAGGAGCTCTGTCTGTGGCTGTGGACCGGATTTTCCTAGCCTGATGGCTTGGCTGACTCCTACTTATCCTTCAAGTTCAGTTAGAATGTCACTTCCTCTTTCCTGGTAACATTCCTTGGTCCTCAAGTAGGGATTATCTATCTCATTTGTATCACTTCTTATCTCCCTACTGCCATCACTCTGCTCTGATCCCATTGTCTCTCACCTATGTTATTACAATAGCCTCCTAAGGCTCTCCCCACTTTTGCTCTTGCACCACCCTGCAGTCTGTTTTTTAACAGAGCAGCCAGAGTAACCCTATTAGAGTATACTTCAGACCAAGCGATTCCTCTGCCTGGAATTCTCCAGCAGCTTCCCCGCTCATTCAGAGTCAAAGCCAATAGTATTGCTATAACCAACAGGGCCCTACCTAATCTGGCATCAGTTATTTCTGGGGCCTCGTCTCCCACCATGCTCTCCCTTGTTTACTCCATTCCAGCCACACTGGCCTTCTCATTGTCCCTTAGCTTGGCAGACATATTCCTGCTGCGTAAATGTTTCAGTGGCTTTTCATCCTGCTGGAATGTGCATCCTCCAGATTCCTACATGGCTAGTGCTCCCTCTTCCTTCCAGTCTTTTTTCAGAGTCACCTTCTTAGCGAAGGCTTCTCTGGTGACCTCACCTAAAATCCCAACTCCTCTGACTCTTCATGGTTTCTTCTCCGTTTTACTTCTCTTTTTGGAATTCCTCACCGACATGCTATGTATTTAAAATTTTCGCTTAACGTCCATATTCTCCACTAGGATGTAAGTTCCATTAGAGAGGGGGTTTTTGTATATTTGAGTTACTATTTTACCCTAGCACTTAGAACAACAAATACTAAGAGCGTTCAATAAATAATTGTTGAATAAAGGAATGTTCTTACCCTAGTATAGTGATTGGCAGACTATGGCCTGTGGACCAAATTTGCCTCACCACTTGTTTTTGTAAATTAGAATGCAGTGACATGCATTTACTTACATATTGTCTGTGGCTGCTTTCATGTGGTAGAGTTGTATAGTTAGAATAGAAACTGTGTGGCCCACAAAACCTAAAATATTTGCTATTTGGCCCTTTACAGAAAAAGTTTGCCCACTCCTTCTTGAGTACAGATTTACCATACAGTATTGTAATTACCCGTTGTTATCTGTCTCTTGTACAAGACTTTAGGCTCTTCGTTCATAGTTCTTGTAACATAGGGAGTGCTCAATTGATATTTTAAAAATGAATTAACATATATATGAATGGAAAATAAATGACATGGGGGAAATGACAGTGTTGGGCAAGGGTTTGGGAAGGGCAGAATGTGCTACTCTGTATTGAAGAAAGAAGGATATTCAGAATCTACACTCTAGTAATCCTTCCTACTGGCCCCCTTACTGTTGTAGGATTGCCATATTCAGAACTAAGTAAAGTAACTAAAGATACCCATGAAAGTGTGAATATGTTAGCTGAGGAGGGAAAGGCTGTAAACCGTTTTACTCATTATCTCATTATTTGAGTGGCTGAGCTCCCAGATGACTCTGAAACTATGAAACACGGAGCAAATTTTGATAATCAGAGAAATATAGTAGCCGGGAAGTAAGATGAATCCTCATTAGCTGGGGAGACAGTGATTGAGAGAAAGAGCAGACCCCGCAAAGTGGATACAGGGCCCTTCAATGAGAAGGGCCTCTTTGAGGTGATGTCACAGATTAGCCAATATTCTTACCAAACATTTTAGTTAGGCTTTTGTGGTTGTAGAGAACAGAAACTCACTCAAGTTAACTAAAAAAAAAAAAAAAAAATTATTGTACAATTACATATGGGCTGGAAGTGGAGCTAGAAAGCTGCTAGGGACTAAGGCAGGTTTCACACTTCATTTCTCTCAAAGGCTGCAGGGTTCTCTACATCTTAGTGCACCTGCACCGTTCATATCTTGTTCCCAATTTGCTATATTACTCATAGTTCCCATTCTCTAATAGCCTTAGTTTAAAACTAGACTCAGCTTTCTGTGGCTCCTGCTTTATCTCATTGAATCTTCTCTTAAGATTCACATCCAATTGCTAATTGCCTCAGTCTCTTGCAGAATCTTGGTTCATATTCTGGAGACAATTAATGTGTATTGGCCCAATTCATCTTTACACGTCAGGCTAGAAATCATAGGTTTCTGGCCAGCCTTGAATTTAAACAACTGTGGCCAAAAGAACAGGATGGCAGGGAGGGCTCCTCGGGGTTCCAAGGCAACATCTCTCGGCTGGTGCCAACACTCTGGGTAGAGCAAACTGGCTTTTCATCTTTACTTCTTGGAGACTCCTGACATACATAATTTCTTAGACCTTAAACCTTGGTACTCCTAGTAATGTAATTCTCACAGAATTTTAATGCCAGTTTTATTCCTAGGACTTTATGATTTAGAATTCAAATCTCAATCAAATATGTCATGATAATCCAGGTAAATTACATAGTTCATAGCAAGATTATATATATATATATATATATATATATATACACACACCATATAACATATATGTATACATGGTACTGTGATGTCTCTATATGTGTCTATCTACCATGTATCTATCTATTTTACCAATAAAACACAATAAAATAGTTTATTTAATGCTCACTATAGTTCTAAGAAGCAGATAGTTTGCTTATCTCCATTTTATGTACGAGAAAACTGAGACTGAGATAGTTAATTAGCATCCTGCAGTGTCAGGACAGTGATTAAACTCTGACTACAGATCCTGTGTTACCAACTACCATTCTATATTGTGTGTCAGGTATAATAAGTCTTACATGCCTAGCAAAGTACTTAGCTCATAGTGGGTGCATGATAAATATTTGTTTATTTTAATTATATAATGATTGTTTCAGAGGATATATATCTCAAGGGATGAGGGAAAGACAATGGAAATCACTATGAGCTTAGTACTTAGGAAAGACGTTATATAAAATGTGGATTCCTTAAAATATGAATAGTAAAAAGCAGGAAAGAGTTTATTAGGCAAGGACAAAGATATGACCCAAATACAAATGTCATGTGCAAACATACTCAGGCCTCCATAAGAACAACAATATGAAAGGAAGGGAAATTTCCTAGAGAAAAGTAAGAAAGAGAGAAAATTGGAAAAGTTATATTGGAAAGGCCTTAGCTGTTGGGCTAAGGGATTTGAACGGTAAACAATTGGGAGCCGTGGGCTGTGTGTAGAGATATCTATGTATTGATTGATTGATCAGTCGATCCATAGACATCTTTTTAAATATATATCTGTTTTAATATCTACCATCTCTCTTGAATTTTAAATCTTCCTTATGGGATCATTTGGCTTATCCCTGAAAGACATTTTTTAGAATTTCCTTTATTAAATGTTTGCTAGTCATATGCTTTCTTAATTTTAATATCTATGAAAATGTCTTTATATTTAACCAAACTTCTTTTTTGTTTTTAAAATTTTTATTGGAGTATAGTTGATTTACAATGTTGTATTAGTTTCTGCTGTACAGAAAAGTGAATCTGTTATACATATACATATATTCACTCTTTTTTAGATTCTTTTCCCATATAGGTCATTACAGAGTATTGAGTAGAGTTCCCTGTGCTATACAGTAGGTACCTTATTAGTTATCTATTTTATATCTAGTAGTGTGTATATGTCAACCCCAATCTCCCAATTTGTCCCTCCCTCCTTTCCCCCCTGGTAACCAAACTTCTTAAAAAGTAACTTTTCTAGGTAGACAATTTTAGATTGGCTGTTTGTTTCTCTTATCAAGGTATTATACCACAGTCTCCTGGTTTCCATTAATACTACTGAAAAATTAGCTATCTAATTGTCATTTGTTTGTATTTACTCTGTCATATCTCTTCAAATATATCTTTTTTCTAATTTTTCTATTATTTCCTTCTGAATTTCCTATTAAATATATATTACACTTCCCACTCTCTACTTCATGTCTCTTAATATCTCTTCAATTTTTTAATCTTTGCCTCTCTGTGTTGCACTTTGAGTAACTATTTTTGGATTTACTGCCCAGTTGACTCTATTCAGGTTTGGCTAATTTGCTCTTAGAACCCACCAATAAATTTTTAATTTTTATTAGTATACTTTTCATCTCCATAAGTTCTATTTAATTCTTTTTTTGTATCTGCCTAGTCATTTAAAAAATCAATTTCTGTTACTTATTCATACTTTGGATATTCTTTTTTATTTTTAAAAACAATTTAAGATGATGGCTACATGAATCTACACATGTGATAAAATTGCATGGAACTAAAACAATACATATTATTATGAGTAAAATGGGAAATCTGAACAAGATTGGTGGATTGTATCAATGTCAGTATCCTAGTTGTGATACTGTATTATGTTACCATTGAGGGAAACCATGTAAAGGATATTCATTATTACTCTGTAATAGTTCTTATATGTGAATCAGCAATTATCTCAAAATAAAAAGTTTAATTAAAAACATATTAGGCTAGATAACTAATAAGAACCTACTATATAGCATAGGGAACTCTACTGTAATGACCTATATGGGAAAAGAATCTAAAAAAAAGTGGATATATGTATATGTATAACTGATTCACTTTGCTGTACAGCATAAACTAACACAACATTGTAATCAACTATACTCCAATAAAAATTAATTTAAAAAAACATATTAAGGGCTTCCCTGGTGGCGCAGTGGTTGAGAGTCCGCCTGCCAATGCAGGGGACACGGGTTCGTGCCCCGGTCCGGGAAGATCCCACATGCCGCGGAGCGGCTGGGCCCGTGAGCCATGGCCGCTGAGCCTGCGCGTCCGGAGCTTGTGCTCCACAACGGGAGAGGCCACAACAGTGAGAGGCCCACGTACTGCAAAAAAAACAAAACAAAACAAAACATATTAAGCATACCTCTTTTATATTTTATATCAGCTAGTCTGATTCTGTTATTTGTTAACAGAATAACTTTTCTGGTTCTTGCTCATGGTGCCTTGTTTCCTCATGTGTGCTTTGTGATGTTTGATTGGGAGCCCATGATCCTTGAAATTTTATCTCTCCAGTGTCTTTCAGGCCTGGATTGAAGATATACTCTTTTACTTATGCCAATTTCCTGGGGCACTAGAAACATGAAACCACTTTAAATATATATAATTGGCATAAGGTTTTTTAAACCATAGGGTATTATGAATTTGGAGTGAAAACTTGTGAGTGATGACTTGTGGTTATTTCCCAAGGGAGATATTTACCTTATTTATTGGGCCAAGATTGCAGAATGTGTTTCCTTGCTGTTCCCCTTGATGAAGAGCTTTAAAAAAAAATTTTTTTTTTTTTTGGTGTTCTGTTTTATTTATGGAATAGATCTTCAGAGTCCTGGCTTTATGTGGAGCTCTTCCATAAAACTCCCTATCTTGGCTAAGATATTTTGTTTCCTATCTAAGATTCTCACAAGGCCATCCAACTGAAGGTCAAGGGCACCAGGAATAAGCAGAGCCTTCAGGGAAGCCAGCTGCTTCAGAGAATGTTTACTTTTCTGGATTCCTATTTTTACTTTGTATGTGGGCTCTGGAGGTAACCTTTAATTTCCTTTCAGCTTCGTAACTATTTAAAATTTATTTTTGTATTGTATCAAGAAGTTATAGTAGTTTCCAGTAGAGGGATGATCAGGGCTTCTAAACTCTTTATACCAGAAATGGAAATAACTCTCCAGAAAACTAATCTGGAGGCAGCATGCAGAATCAGCGTTACGAACCAGGGAGGCTGGAGGCAGGAACATGACTTTGTAAGCTCTTATAGTAGTCTAGGCAGGAAAAGGCAACAGGTTGAAAATGATTAGGGAAATTATTGTGGCATGGTGAAAAGAACTAGGAAACTAAAAATGAGAAAAACTGGACTCTAGTCCTAGCTCCAGCCTAGTCACACAATTTAATCATACGTTCATTCATATTCATAGATATTCAACAAATATTATTTGAGCACCTATTCTAGGCCAGGCACTCTTTTAGACACTGCAGGAGGTAAAGAAAAAAACTTCCTTCCCTCATGGAGCTTATAGTCTAGTGTGAGGAGACAGGCAATCAACAAATAACAAGTGAATACATGATATGCCAGATGGTGATAAGTGCTGTGGAAAGAAATTCAGAAAAGT
This sequence comes from Phocoena sinus, assembly GCF_008692025.1. NCBI lineage: Eukaryota > Metazoa > Chordata > Mammalia > Artiodactyla > Phocoenidae > Phocoena > Phocoena sinus. The sequence continues at coordinate 132,879,850 of NC_045763.1, forward strand.
GAGGGAGACGGAGTAGTGCTGGCTGTGGAAGCAAGATAAAGGGTATCCATGGAAGGTCTTCCTGAAAAGATGGCATTTGAGCAGATATATGAAGGAAGTATGAGAGTGAGCCACGTGGAATCCACAGCAGAGGAGGAGCAAGGAGCTGGAGCAGAATGAGCTAAACAGAGATTAGTTGGTGAGTACAGGTCACGTGGCCTATCAGGCCATTGTGTGGATTTTGGCTTTTAGTTTCAATGAGGTGGGAAGCTGCGGTAGAGCTTGAGTAGTAGAGTGACTTAAGCAGTGGAATGATATTAATGAAGAACATGCAGAGAAGTGCCTAACTGCTCTGACTACCTCAAAGGAATATGATGATGTTCAAATGAGATAATACTTGTTGAAAATGCTTTGTAAGCTGAAAATACATCATAACTAAAAGTGTTTGGTGAGACATGGCATTGCGTTCAGCAGTGAATTTGGAGAGACGGTGGACATCCTGAAGGAGATGTGGAGCATATGATTGAAAAAGAGATGTGAAGGAGGTATTCATCTCAGTGTGGAATTTACAGGGGCAAGATCGTGCCTTATATAGTAATAAGGAGTCATTGTGAAATGGAAAGCAGGAGACGTTATTCACCCTGACCCACAGGGAATCTGTGCTCTATCTCCCCTCCTAAGCATCTTTCATGTGTGAGTATAAGAATGCAAAGCTGAGTACAATGAGCATCTCCTCTCTAGTATGCTTTCAGAAAGATTTACGGTTTAGGAAGGCCTAGGTCTACAATCTGTGCTCAGTATGCAGTAGGTACTCATAATTGCCTGCTGAATGAGTGCTGCACAATTGGGAGAGGGGTGTCATAGCACTTAGGACTGTGACAGAGTTAGGGATTCAAAATTATTTCAAGTAAAATTTTAAAAAGATTGAATGCTGGTCTCATCACAACGCCATGAAAATTTACAGGGATGAACTTAGACTTTAGGATATAAAAACTGTATAAACCAAGCTGATGTATAGTTGTGTTTACAGCAATCAATGTGAAAATAATCGCAAGCATAGGCTTCATATTACGGAAAAGTGTGATGTGGCCATTAAAATTATACCAACAATTTTGGGCTCTGTTAAAAAGGGATAAAGTGTTCAGATCTCTGGAAGAGATGCTCCCTCTCTGATCTGATCAGTCCTGATCAGGCTCTGTCTGGAGCCTAGGCTTAGTTCTGGGCGGTAGGTTTTATGAGGAACACCGGCAACCTGGAGGACATCCAAAGTTTGGTGAGGAGAGCGGTGATGCGCAAGATGGTAAAATGGCCCTTTTCCCTTTCAAGTGTGGATTTTTAACTTCTCTCTGCTTGATTGAAGAATGAGCATAAAGGGTATTTTTTAAAAGTCACAACGGCCTCTTTTACATCTTATTCATTCTGTTTGTTCATCCACTCATTCATTAATTCATTGTTTCCAACAAACGTTTATTGAATGACTACTATTGATGCTTTAGATGCAGTAGCAGGCTCTAGGGATATAATTCTTGTATTCAAAGAGTTCAGGTGGGAGAAAGAGACATACATGAATATAATTGCAATACTGAGTAGAATATAGCCAAATACTATCATCTCTAATCATCTTCGGCCCCCCTAAACCTGAATCTCTATAGTAACTAACCAACTTGTCTTTCTACTTTTCGTCTTCCTTCACCTTACTGTAAAAATTAACTCTGTATGTTGTATCAGAGTAATCATTCTAAGAATCATTTATATGTTTAGCTCTTCCCAATTGGAAGTGCTCAATTGGGCAGGAGAGGCCAGAAGGGGGATATATTAAGCAGGAGGTCAAAGTCAGCAGAGAATTGGCAACTATCATATAGTATAAAAAGATTTAGGGTAGTAACTGTAATAATAGTTGCCATTTATTCAACGACTTAACCATTAACTATGAAAATGGGACATCATCATGGGACATTGACAGTCCAATATTAGAAGGACAGTTATTCAGACTGACTCCATGTGGAGCGTAATACTTTCAGTTAAATACATTTTGTAATCTTATCTAACTCTTTTGTTCAATAGTTTGGTCTACTTCTTTCCCATAGATTTTAATATAATGGAAAAAACCAGCATCCCTAATTCTGTCATTCTAGGACCTTCCTGCATTATCACAGATCCTTGGTCAGCAAATAGATACAATCACATTTTTCCTTTTCTTAGTAGCCTAGTCCATCTCAGGTAGTTTTGGAAAGGACTCATAGTGAAAATGGCCTTTGCAGTAGTGGTCTGTCCTGTTTTTAGAGTTCTTGGGGAGCTGCCATAGCATCTTTATGCAATTAATTTGAGTGGATCACCTTATTTCAAGAATTTATTTTGGCCAATACTAAAATTCAAATATAAGCCTTTCCTAAGGCTTATTATTCAGTGTTTTTCTTTACTTATGAATATATTTAGACTCAATTTTTACAGAAAGAGAAATCATTGTACATTTTGCGTATATATTTCTAAATAAGAGGTCTCTGGAAGAAATGTTTTTCATTTGTTTAGGGGTTAGTTTTACCCTGCCTTACTGCAGACAGGACTTAAGGGGTAACTTGTATTTTAATATGATACAGCAACTTAAAGTAAGAAATGTATGGATAAGAAAGGGGGAAAAGGGGAAAATAAGAACAGGTAAGAAAAGATTGTCAGTGATGAATTCAGTACGCAGAATGAATGCGTGCATAATAGAGTGTTAGACTACAGATTTAGCTATGAACTTCCCAGAATCAATACAAAGAGGGAGATGAGCTAAGCTCCATGACTGACTTTATTTATGCGAAGAAAACAAACAACTTCTCAAGAGAACAGCAAGCATAGGTAATCATACTGGACCAAAATTTCTCCTAGGGGACCACATGTAGAGAAAACTGCATAGTGCAAGGAACAGTGTTCTCAGCAACACTCTTAGCAAAAATCTAATATTCTCCCAAATAATGAGTCTTGGGTCTGCTCCTAAGCACAAGCAAAAGGTAATTTTATGACCTCAATTTCCACCTTTTAGAGAATGGTTGGAATAATTTTATACTGAAACAATTTTAAAGAAGAAGTATAATCAAGAGACTGGCCCTTCTGTGGAGGTAGGAAAGGAAGGGATTCAGAACCCAGGCAACAGTTGCAGACATGAAATGAAGAAAGGACACATCTTTCTCTGAGACTGGAGGGAAGGCAGCGAGGGTGAATATACGAGTTGTTGGCGTGCAGGCTGGGATTTGAGAAAGATTTGTCCTGGTAGCCTAGATCTTCATGATGAAGAAAGAGGCAGTTGTCTCTTGAGAAGAAGACAAGGTAGGAGGTAAGAGAAAGGTAGGGGGAAGGTGGAGATTGTCCATAATAGCCCTTTTTTGTCCATCTTCATGTGCTGAAACATGAAGGAAACTTATGAATCTACCCCCATTTCCTTCTTTCAAGAGCTTTTGTGAAAGAAGGTGATTCTGCAAACAGCTGCTGCTAATCCCTAAGGAGGTGGAACCGAGGTAAATTCCAAAAGACATGTAAACCTACTCAGATTCAGAGTCATGGAATGTCATAGCTGGATCTTGGAGATTATTAAGTTCAACCATTTTATTTTATTTTATTTTGCTTTATTTTATTTTTTGGATGAGGAAGCTTGTCTCAAGTTGCAAAGCCAGGTGATTGTCTGCTTGGATAACCCAAGGGGAGGTCATCTGCTTCTTAGTTATTTTCCCAACTGCACCTAACTACTCAAGCTACTAGGTAGCAAACGGAGGATGAGTCTCTGTCTCAGTGCCTTCATTTCATTCCATACTCTAATTCACTCCATAAGTTTCAAAACTATTTGGGGCCTCAGAGGGAGAGGTTTGAAGTCATAGATTCCTTATTAGACTACTTTTATCTATGTGGCCATGGTCTACTAGTTTCACATTATACAATCATTGATAGAGTAGATGATGATAGGGAAGGAGAAAAATAAGGAGGTTGAGCAAAAGAAGACGTGAAGTTCAGAATAAGAATAAAGCCCAGAACTGCCTGCGATTATGGGTAATGTGACTCCCAGGAAAGTAGAATGGGCTGATTCTGTGGTGTCCATGGCTGGAAGCCCTGGCAGGCTGCTGGCTTGGTGACCAAGCAGCTTCTCTCTTTGCAGTTGGCATGGAGAGCAGCATGCAAATCCCAATTTAAAAAGAACAAAGAGCCGAGTGCCCATGCTTCATGACAGTTGCCACAGGAGAGGTTGGGAAATAAGGAAAAATTCCAATGATGAGTGGGCTGAGAAAGCCATATTTTTCCAGAGCAGGCAGTATTCTGCCTTGGAGAATGAGTAAATCATTAACCAAACCAGGTGGGGTGTGGGGTGGGAGGGCAAGGGGGATAAAGAGGGTTGGATGGTATAGGGAAAGAGGGGTATGAGTGGAGGAAGGAAAGGACTGGAGTGTAGAGAAGAATTGTGTTTTTTTTCTTTAATTGTGAACTTGCTTCTTAATTTTTTAAAAGGTTATACTCTTATGTATAATTATTAAATATTGGCTATATTCCCTGTACTGTACAATATATCCTTGCGACTTGCTTCTTAATTACTAAGCTTTAATAAGAGCTAAATGAAGACTAGCTAGCCCATTCATTGCCAAATGAAGGGTCTACCTTAGCCATTTCCTAGAGATATGGAAGTTCCATTAACTGGGCCATCTACTGTACTGTAGCCGGATCTGGTGTTAGGTTAAGCTTACCTGAAGCCTGTTGAATAACTCTGTTATTACAAATGAAAAACTTGAAAGTTTGGCCAGAAACAAGTCCACTGAGATTATATTTCTTTCTTAGTTTACTTCCTGTCAGTTCATGCGAAGGCCTCCTCAGGCATCCGGAACCTTCACATTGTGAAACAGGTTTTAAGGCAATGATTAGTTCCACTTGTGAGTAAACTGTGGTGTGTGGAGAAGCCCCCTAGTCAAAGTAAACTCCACAGGAGATTGAAGAGGCTCTCCTTCTTGGGGAATCAGGACATCTTACTGGTTATAATGACTTGTCTGAAAATCTGAGCTGACCGAAAAGGTGCTCTCACAATTCTTCCTTTTATAGAAGGTTAGGACCTATAAGTCATGGCTTTGGAGCTGTGAGAGTGATATTTGGATCACAAGCTAGAATTTAAGAAATGTAGTTAATTTGTGTCATGAGAGACAGTCCCCAGCATGTTTCTGACCCCAGTAAGTACTGATTTATGTGGTCTCTTAGCTTTAGTTCCTCCGTTTGGAAATTTGAGATATTTTAATATCAAGCTAAACCTTGAACTCCGTGGCCACTGTAGAGTCAATTTGGTGGTCTCTGTTCATGGTTCAAATTCTGTGACCCGTCTTGTCAAAATAACTTTTCCAGATGGGTCCCTTGGACCTTCAGAGGTTATTGGATCCATGCCCTATCTTCAGAAATGCACCAATATTTATTACTAGCCGTACCAAAATACCTAGACAAGGAGATTTTACCATATTTCCATCAACTACTCAAATGCACCAGGAAATAAAAAAGAAATTACCCTGTGGCAACATGCTGCTTTTTTATTGGTACATGTTAATTAATATCTCAATTAATGAATGTTTGTCAGTATGCTCTTCCACAGGGTTGTGAAAAACATAATGAGAAAGATTGAATAATGAGGTCAAGAAACTTTACTATGAGAATTCATTCATTTGTTTATTTATTTACACAAGCAACACTTGTAAGGCACGCCCAGATATATTATACAGCACAGGGAATATAGCCAATATTTTATAATTATATGTAGAGTATAACCTTTTAAAAAATTAAGAAGCAAGTTCACAATTAAAGAAAAAAAACACAAAAACCATCATACGTCCAAAGTACTATTTCTCTCTGAACATTTTACTATAAGGGATAGTTTTAGCTATTAGAACTCTTATGATCTCAAGCATTTGTTAATTCAACAAATGCCTTCTTTGTGTCTAGTCTGTGTGAGACACCAGGGATTAAAGATTAATTGGAATTTTATTTACTGCATGTCTCTTTTAGTACACATGTATAGTGAAGAACAACTGCCCTCAAAGAATTCACAATCTAGACTGGTGAGTGGATTGTGGAAGCATAAATTATAACTAAAAATAGTTATTATATGTTAAATAATTTGTCATATGCAAGCTATTAATTACTATAGGGATGTTAGAGAAGGGAGAGAGGCCTCTTCCAAAATGGATCATCAATAAATGACCATATAGTTTCTCATACAGATTGGGACACTATTGAAAAAGAAAAGAGGTATGGTTAATAATTATGGTAGCATAAGAGAACAAACTGGACTGCCTAGGTAAACCAGAACATAGGGCCACACATCAAGGAAAGGTTCGTGGACAAAGTTGCATTTAAACTGGATCCTAACATAAGTTTAAATCACAGTCACAAATCCTTTCTCAAATACATTGTTACCATTCGCTCTAACCTTCACATGTGTAAGGCATACATGTTTTGTGTGCTGTTTTGGAGTTAAACAGATGGAAGTTAGTTCTTTCAGTAGCCAATCTTAAAAAGAGGTCTGAGACTAATTTGTACCAGTGGTTTTTGCATAGAGACTACAGTGTTATTAGCAGTCAGAGAATGTGCATGAGTTTCAACCCAGGTGCCAGCTTCAACTGAACAATGGTAGGTTCTTGAATCATGGTATGGAGAAAGATTCTGAGACCGCGTTGCAGTCCAGGGGGAAAGAATGCTGTACTTGATTAGCAGTGTCTGCTATGGACACAGAAAGTCACATCGGTGGTGCTCATTTGCTTTCTCTCATAAAAGGACTTACACATAAGCAGGTAATTTTTGAAAATAAGTATACATCATTCAGCTTACCGCTTTTAATCACACAATCCTTCAGCAAGAGTAAAAATAACGAAGTTAACCCAAATAACTATTCTCAGTGCTAAGTGACCTTTCTGTAATCTGTCTTTCTATGATCTGTCATTTTCCTTTTTCATATACATTTGAATTATCTTAAATATATCAAGTAATAAGGTCATCTGCTAATACTTTGAAACACATTATAAATATTACTATGCTGATAAAGGATATTATGCAAAGAGACTTGTAGTGACTTAGTTAAGGTAATACAAGAAACTCATGATAAAGCTTTTTTTTGGTGGCTCATCTTGAGGGTGGGGTAGTACGGTATATGGAAGAGACCACTGGATTGGGAGTGCGGAAACTTGGATTTCTTGTCTGGCTTTGCTATTAGCTATATGATGCTAGACAAGCCACCTACCTCTTAGAGCAATAGTTATTTAATTTGCAGAAAGAAAAAACTGGAGCACTACTTGGGTATCCACTTCTGAATCAGTGTTATTTGGTTGTTTCAAATCAAATTTTTCTATAAGTCTAGGTGTTAGCGAACTTTTTCTATAAAGGGCAGATAATAAGTAGTTTAGGCTTTGCGGATCCTACAGTCTCTGTCTCAATTCCTCCGTATTATAGTGTGGGTGCAGTCCTAGAAAATATATAAATGGGCATTCCAATAAAAATTCATTCACAAAAGTAGGCACTGGCCCATGGGCTCTAGTTTGCCCAATCCTGTACAAATCTACCCTTCCAGATAATACCTATTGCAGAATAACATGTTATTTCAAAACATAGTCGTTTGAAATGATAAACCTTTGTTGTCTCACAGTTTCTGAGGACCAGGAATCAGGGAGTGGCTTAGCTGGGTGGTTCTGCCTCTTGCCTCTCAGGAGGCTGCAATCAAGGTATCAGACTGGGTTGTAATCATCTGATGCTTGACTGAGTCAGTTTCTAAGCTCGCTCGTGTGGCTGTTGTCAAGCTGTTAGTTCTTCATCACGTGGGCCTCTCCATAAGTCTGCTCCACTACGTGGCTTTTGTCAGAGCGTGTGAGCAAAAAAAACAAAACAAAAAACCAAGATGGAATCTGCGGTCTTTTTATATGCTAATCTTGGAAGTACACCCCATCGCTTCTGCCTTTCTTCTGTTGTCCAGAAGTGAGCCGTGAAACCCAGTGCACACTCAAGGAGCAGGGATTGTACAAGGGTGTGAATGCCAGGAGGCAAGGATCACTGGGGACCATCATTGTGATGTCTATCACACTACATTATGGTGATTCTCATTAGGCAGTTTTTTAGAACTTTATGAGAAATTAATTAATCATAAGGGCTATTTGAGTTTAGCTCTATCACGTGTCCTGGTGACCTCAAGTAATGAGGATTAGTGTAAGTGTGTAACTGTTGTTCCACTGGTACTAGAGGTGGCTCCAGGAATTCTGTTTCATGCTTTGCTTTATCCTCCTTCCCATACCTTCACCTTCCCCAAGCAGAGAAGATCTGATTGGGTCAATGAATCATAATCCAATATATTAATAGAACATTATTATTCGGTAGCTCTCAATTCACATTCAGTCTAAGTAGATGACTTTGCAATGCATAAAAAAAAATGGTGTGCTTTCTCAGAAAAGAGAGATAAAACTAGTAGACAATTAAGACTTCATTACCATTCCCAGAACGGGGCCATGTATATACAGCAATGTGTATAGAAGGCCAGTTCATTCAGTGAAAATGCTTCCTGACAGCCATTGCAAAGGCACATGCTAAACATATGTTCTGGAAGATGTTTATTGCCCTGTTTCTGTTAATACATCTTTTGGTAAAGAAGTGGCTCTTGGGAACATATTTACCCAATTAATTCTCAAGGTGAGAGGTTCTGCCTGACACAGTCAAATTTCTTTAGATAATGGAAGAAAAGGGAAACATTACAGGTGAGACTCAATTTATAGAAATTTATTCTAGCAGCAAATACTCTCAGAAGGGATTGTGTACAAAAAATAAATTAAGCTTCAGTTTGCATTTAAAATTCATGCACATTGTCTCAAGATAGTCACTACTTAATTTCTCTTTTTCCATAGTTTCCTAATAAAAGCGTAATAATACCCTTATGCATGCTACACTAAAGGCACACTCTGCCTTCAGTTATAGAGATACAAGCAAAGAGGCAAAGGATTCCACATGGGAGATGGAGAGGGAGGAAAGAGGGTGGGGCAATGAAGTGGCTCCTAAGTGAGAGAAAACAATAGTAACAGAAAACGTCAGGCTGGAAGGAATTGTTGAAAAACTAGAAGAAGGCATCATTAATATATTTATAAGAGGGGAAACTGTTGCTTCATGAATATGCTAATAACTCAGTATTTTCTTTGGAGGTTGAGGACATCGGGTAAGTCATTGATCCGAAAGCTACTTGGTTGGGGTTTTCTGGGATGTCCCCAGATTGGTTTTCTTTTTGGTCATGTTGCATCTTCGTTGCTGTGTGTGAGCTTTCTCTAGTTGTGGCGAGTGGGGGCTACTCTTCGTTGCACTCATTTTGGTGGCTTCTCTTGTTACAGAGCATGGGTTCTAGGCACATGGGCTTCAGTAGTTGCAGCACACGGGGTCAGTAGCTGTGGTTTGCGGGCTTAGTTGCTCCACGGCATGCGGGATCTTCCCGGACCAGGGATCGAACCCGTGTCCCCTGCATTGGCAGGCAGATTCTTAAGCACTGCGCCACCAGGGAAGTCCCTGTTTTGTTTTTTAAACTCAACAAGTATTCATTGCAATGAAAGATGACAAGCTTAATACTAGGAAGAATATAATGGGTTTATCTAGAAACACAAATGAGGGCTTTGGGTGCAGTAATGGACAAAGTGGGGGACATCCTACCTGGTGGTCAAAGTTGCTCTTCTCACAGTCATCACCCTGGCACCCTGGCTCCCTGACCTAATGTCTGGAATGACCAACAGACACCCTTATTCATTTTTATCCATATTTCCCAATTAGACTTCTCTTTTCTAAGTAATTTAACACGAGATTTTACGTTGAAAAACAACACAAAAAATTTTAAAAGAAAAAAAAAGCAATGGAAGTTGCTTTTGACAAAGCCGACTTCTTAGGAGTAAAGGTTAAAATTCCACTCAAAACACCAGGAAGGACAAGTTGATGGGAGTGATTTTTCTCCGGCACAAGCGACTCTCACGAGACATCTGCTCTGTGTGAGGACTCAGTATTGGGATCAATGGCTTGTCTGTTGTAGTAACTGCCTCCTCTAGTGGATATAATACCGCCTCATGCCAGGAAACATTGCTCTCTATGCCTTTCTCTCTTTTAAAAATAGTACTTATGGGGACTTCCCTGGTGGCACAGTGGTTAAGAATCCGCCCGCCAACGCAGGGGACATGGGTTCGATCCCTGGTCCAGGAAGATCCCGCATGCCACTGAGCAACTAAGCCCATGTGCCACAACTACTGAGCCTGTGCTCTAGAGCCCGCGATCCACAACTGCTGAGCCCACGTGCCACAACTACTGAAGCCTGTGTGCCTAGAGCCTGTGCTCTGCAACAAGAGAAGCCACTGCAATGAGAAGCCCACGCAGCACAACCAAGAGTAGCCCCCGCTCTCTGCAACTAGAGAAAGCCCGCACGCAGCAACAAAGACCCAACGCAGCCAAAAAAATAAATAAAATTTAAAATAGTAGTTATGTACACTTTCAACAAGTTATGAAGTGTCTTGGGCCAGAGCTATTATTCATGTCCATTGCCGCTTGACAGCACTCTGGTGGTGTCCTCATTAATCAATTATACTTAAATTTTAAAATATTCCACAGTTTTCTTTTAATTTAACACCTAAAGGTGGTGTAGAGTTAGGATCTAGAATGCATGCAGGAGGAAGCTCCATGGGGTTCTCAGCCCAGAATGCTGAGCATTATGTTTGAACCAGCATGGCTGCTCACAGGGCCCATGAAGGATCAGGTAGTACTTCCAGGATGCGAGGTTGATTTCAGGCGTGATCTATACTGTGAGTTCCTTAAGGGAAGAGAAGTATACCCGTTTAGCTTTGTACTGCCACAATTGAAAGAAATGACTATTAATTCTTGATTTTGTGTCAGGCACTGAGCTATTTTATATTTATTTTATCATTTAATTACCATTCTGAGAGATGAGTATTATCCGCATTTGATAGATGAAACAATCAGAATCTCTCACAGTTTGCCTTGTATAATCTTGCACAGAGAATATGATCCGTTCTTTGCTAAATAAATTTGTTAAAGGTATAAATATACTAACTATGATCTAAGGAGGCCAAGGGCAATCTCTAAAGATCTAATGGGCCCTAGAATGATAACCTTAGGCCAGGGACTATCCCCAGAGGTCACTTATCAATGAGTTTTCCTTTTGTTTGAGATCAAACTGTCAAAGTACTTATTACTAACAAACTTGATGATGGTAAACCGTAAGAATGCAATGTTCCTTCTGAGGGCGGGGTTTTGACTTTGGGCACAGTTGAGGTACAGAGAGTTGGTAAACCATGATGCTGGGCTCTGTCTGATATAATGGAACTTCCAAAATCATCTCTCATCCACTCCAGTTATGCCCACCTAAGTCTGACAGAAATAAAAATGGGGTAAGACAACAGGGAAAGTCATTGACCAAATTAATAGCTTGAGATATTTTGTTGCTTTTATTCTTTTTTTATATAAATTTATTTGTTTTAATTATTTATTTTTGGCTGCATTGGGTCTTCGTTGCTGCACGTGGGCTTTCTCTAGTTGCAGCAAGCGGGGGCTACTCTTCGCTGCAGTACGCAGGCTTCTCCTTGCCGTGGCTTCTCTTGTTGCCGACCACGGACTCTAGGCGCACGGGCTTCAGTAGTTGTGGCACGTGGGCTCAGTAGTTGTGGCGCACGGGCTTAGTTGCTCCATGGCATGTGGGATCTTCCCAGACCAGGGCTCGAACCCATGTCCCCTGCATTGGCAAGTAGATTCTTAACCACTGCGCCACCAGGGAGGCTCTCCTTTTATTTTTATTATAACCATTTTCCATCTTCTCAAGAACTTCCATTTTGATTCCCACTCTCTGGCCTAATCCTTTTTCCCTTTCTCATTCTGTTCTGAACAAAGTCCTTTTGGCTGGTTGAGTCACTGTGTCTCTGATTCAGAGAGGTGAACAGGTCTGTTTGTATCTCTGATGATTCACTATTGGCAGTGTAAATCACTGGGCAGTGAGAGGTTTTGGCAGCCTGAAATGAATAGTGTAAACTCCAACAGTGCCAAGAGGAGTTGGAGCCAACTTTCATTATTGTTGGGCCCAGAAATCAGCCAGTCCTTATTTCACCTGGGATTGTCCCTGTTGAAGTCCCCTCTTCCTGAACAGCTACCTTTTCTACAGGGGACAGGAGAGAGAACTGTCCTGGCCCTCAAAGTAGAATTGAGTATATGGAACTGTGGGGAGATTTCCCAAAGGATCAGGGGTTTTTTTGATTCAATTTACATATATTCACCAATAGTTTGCTGAACGCCTCCTGTGTTCCTTCCTTCGCTGTGTGATCTTCTTATCACTGTGTGATAAGTCCATTATCCTTCTTATCACTGTGAGAAAAGTGCATTAAAATCACTGTGCCTCTGACCTGGTCCTGTACCTGCTACTATCACCTACCCAAGGAAATGGTGTGGATGACCGAAGTTGTACTAAAAGGGCTGAGTTCCTTGAATGCTAAGCCTTATAAATTATGGACGTCAGTAAGCCCACACTAATCTCCAAGTAACAGAATACATTACTTTGGTTCAGGTCAGGTTACTTCATCATTACTGTGACAAGAATATATTAAATGCATGCCAAATAGGGCACATTTCTTATTAGCAAGGCATTTAAGATCTTTCTTCATTTTTCCTCTTATCTACTGTTCTATTCTCATATCTCATCATTCCTTGAATGCACAAAATTTCTCGTCATTTTCCAAGCATGTCAGACTTCTTCCCATGTTTATACCTTTGAAGAAGTTGTTCCTTTTTGCTGGAAAACTCCTTTGCTCCTTCATCTGATACATTCCTCCTTATGACTCAGCTCAGTTGTTTCCTCCACTCCTACCCCCATCCCCAGTCCTTCCTCTGTGCTTTTGTATCACTCTGTAGGCATCTCTATTGTTATATTTATCACATCATCATCATAATTTTAGGGGGTTGGGAGCAACACCCTAAAATACTATATTTACACAATATTTATTACATGTATTACATTACATTTATATTTATTACATTGTCATCATAATGTTATATTTATTACATTGTCATCATAATTTTAAGGGGTTGGGAGCAATGCCTACTGGGACTGCTCAGGGATAAGGCAGAGAGAGTGAGAAACTGGCAAGTCTAGGACTGGGAGACTTAACCGGGTTGCATGATGGACCCCCACAAGGGCAAGCAGGAGGGTGCTTGGTGGACACAAGAGGGTGGGTATCAGCAGCCCAGTCAGTGAAGAACACTGCATCTGCGGACACTGAGTCTTTCAGGTTATGACACAAGGGCAGTATCTGGAGTCCACATGCTGATAGATCACTCAAGCCAAAGTAGGGATGTGGTCAGTGGGCAACCCAACTGGCAGGACGAGTTCAAGGCCTGTGCTAGAAAGAGAAACTAGACAGTAGACTTGATCAGTATCACAGAAGGAAGGAGCCCAGGGCTTACTCTGCCCTGATGGACACTAAGTCTGGCGACGTGATCAATTCCACATGTCAAGTGATGGGTCTTGAGGCTGCCAGTGGAACTCTTGTCCAGGTAGTTGGCTTGGAAATTAGAGAGTAAGACAACAGAAGAGCATCAAAACCTCCAGCTAGGAAGAGTGGGGGAGTCAGGGAAGGACTGTCATTTTTGAAAATTAGAAAGATGCTAGTCTTCTAGAACTAGCTCATACACTCTTGAGAATAGAGCTCACATCTTGTTCATTTTGTCTCTCTACTGCCTAACACTGTGCCTGACATGTGGTAGGTGTTCAGTAGATGTTGATTAAAGCAGTGAATTAATGGATAAATGAATAGTCCCCAGCTCCTATAAAATGCACACACATACACACAATCTACTATCAGTTGTATGAGAATACCAAACCAATTCATAGGTGATAATAATCCATAATTGTTTGAGTATGAGTGTCCTTCCTATGTTTTCATCCCACTGTTTTCCCAAACTAAAAAGTACAAGAAGTCAAATTTACTTCAAAAACAGTGTTGTTGTTGTTGTTAATTTATTATTTATTATAAAAATGTTACACATAAATAAGGGCATATTAAGACATACATGTATGATTTTTAAAATAATTACAAAGTTAGCATCCACTGCTCTTGCTGATACAGAGATCACTAGTGTCTTAGAAAAGTCCTGTGTTCACCCTTTTGTCTCTGATTCCACCCCTCCAATCCATGTTATCCTAATGTTTCTGATAATAATTTATTTACTTTCATTTATAGTTTTATCATCTATGCATGTATTCCTAAAATATATACTTAGTTTGCCTAGTTTTGAACTTTATTTAAATAGAATCTTCCTACATACATTTGTGTCTCACTTCTTCTGCTAAACATTATTCATTAAATTATGTTAATTTATTTTGAGATTTTATTTTTAACATTTCTTTTGCTGAGACGACTGGAGAATATGCTTGCCTTCTACCCTTTGGGTGGAAATGTCTGAATGAGCTATAATGTGCACCCATGACCCTCTTTCAGAAAAGCCAAACTGACAAATACTGAGGGTAGTTGTTTTTGTTTTTTTTTTTTTTTCCCAAAAGGATTTACCATAGCAGCCATTTAAAATATGATTGGATTAAAATGAAAACTTAGATAGTGTTTTGGAAATTCCTATTAACGGAGTTATACCTGAATTGATTTCACATGGAGAACAAAAGTGAATGCTGAGGGATGGAGAAAAGAAGAGAATGTGTAATTACAATAACGATTAGTGAGGATGCTAGAAGCTTCATGTCCAGACAATAGAGGGTGATGAGAAATCTCACTACATTTCTGGGCCAGGTATGTGCGTTATTCTTCCTTAGAGAAGGAAATGCTGTATTTTTTTGCAATAAGATTGGATGTGTGGGTAGCCTTCAGATCACACCTGTTTTTCCTCTTGTATCTGAGGAGCTTCCTTTATTTCTTCCTCTTTCTTTAATCATTCAGGCCTGTACATCCAGCCTATGCTATTGGGCACCAGGAGAAAGGTTGGCACTGTTTTCTGAGGGATTCAGACACAAGGAAGGTTTATTTTCCTGTTAATTACTCAACTAACTTCAGCTGTATGGATTTGATATAAGACTATGTCTATATGTATGCACTGGTTTGGGCATCAAACCCAAATTGGTATCAAATAACCACTTGTTCTGATTACAGTTATTTGGGTTAAATCAACAACTTGTTACCCATAAATTGTTTTCAAAAAAGCTGGTTTTCTGAAAGAATGTAAGTGCTAGATGGGAATCTGAGAGTTGGATGGGACTGCAAAGATCTTTAATCTTTTGAGACGGAGAGAAGTTTAGTGAATTGCCCAAAGGACGGGGACTAGACCCAGGCTTCTTTGTTCCTGGTCCAAAGTTCTTTCTGCAACCTCCAGGTTTTGATTTATTTTGGTTAGTGTGTGTAAACTGACTTTTACTTTGATGTTATTCTTTTAAACAGGATCTAGACACAGGTGTCATCTTCATTACTTTAAATATTGGGTTGGCCAAAAGGTTTGTTTGGGTTTTCCGCAACATCTTATGGAAAAACCTGAAGGAACTTTTTGCCCAACCCAATATCCATTTTTATCCTTCCTTATAGGGAAAACTTATGAGGAAGATACTCTTGGAAGCTGGAGCATGTCATTTTAAAATTTAATCTGTCTTGGGGAAAATTTCTGAGAGGTATCCTAGAGAAGGTGAGAGGGAATAGAACCTAGGGCACAGTAGGAGGATTGGTTTTAGGTCAGAGCCTGCCCCGTTCACTCACTTAACAGTAAGAGAAGCAGAGCATAGGGTGCAGTGGGATAGGTGGGTGGGATGGCAGGAGCTTGTCTGAATGTTCTTCTCCATTCTATTTCCCTGTGAAGGAGGCATTAAGGTAATCAATTGAGAGTGAAGATTTGAAAAGGAAGATGTTGAAGGTTTGAAGAGAGAAAGTAAGTTGTGAAATAATTACTAGGTGAATAGGAGAGTGAATGGACTAGGGAAATATAGTAGGATCTGGACAGCGTAAGGGCCCAGGTGAGGTTAAAAGCCATGCATTCAAACTGAACCCAGAAGCATATTTGTGTGTTTTTCTCTGGTGATCTTAAGCGACATGGGTGCAAACAGCACCTTCAGAAAGGTTGATTTCACTAGGTTTGAGGTTTTGCCAAGGGAGTACAGTGAAATAAGAGAAAGCCAATGCAAAGGAGTTGAGAAGGTATGCAAGGGAGCAGGCTAATGATGAAAAAGTATGATGTCTATGTCGAAGAAATCTCTGTTTCCTATGGAAACATTTGCCGAATTCAGAACTATCTTCAGACTGGGACATAGAAGGCAGTTGGTGCGTATTTCCTGAATGTATGACTTTCAATTAATGAAATCATTATTAATCATATGTTTGTACTACCATGCTAAGTGCTCTGGGGACTACGTAGAGAAATATGCCATGAGTTCTGCCCTAAAGTGATTTATAACCTAATCGAAAAATAGAACATAATGCAAAAAATATAATAAAACATGGAACAAGAACCTTTTATGTGTGTTTATATGTTTTATAATGTTATTACTTGATTACTATTGGATTATCTTCTTTGAATGAATTCTCTCTCTTGAATGTATTCAAGCACAGACTGATCTCTGGTTGATAATGCAAGCAATGTAGAAGTAGATACAATGAGTCTGTGCAGGCTGGTTTTTAAAATTTCTTTTAAAAACGTAATCTTGTATTTGACTTTTCATTGGGTTTATCATCTGGAATTGAAACTCTCTCTCAGTGTTGAATAAGGATTTTCAGTCTCCTGTTTTTAAAGAACTTACTTACAGATAAAATTCAATTTTTCTTTCTGGTTCTGCTCTTCACAAGATGTATTACATTTGACAGGTCTTTTATGTTAAGAGCCGAGTACGGAATTCTAGGCTGCGGTTGTGATTTATGCTACCCATAAAACTTAAGACCTTCACCAGCAATGGAAAAGCAATCAAGAAATGGTGTAAACAGACCAACCTGACCCCCACCTGTTGTGGTTTATAGTATATTCCCAGCGAGAGACATTTCTTCCAATAACTCCCTGTTATTAACAGAAGGTTATGCACAATATCAGAGCCCGCC
Organism: Phocoena sinus; assembly: GCF_008692025.1. Classification (NCBI taxonomy): domain Eukaryota; kingdom Metazoa; phylum Chordata; class Mammalia; order Artiodactyla; family Phocoenidae; genus Phocoena; species Phocoena sinus. Next base: position 132,896,904 of record NC_045763.1, read on the forward strand.
TCCTTTTGAGTAGGTGAATATAGGTGGACACACAAGTGGTACGAATTCAGAGTTCCTAGGAGGACCTTGGTCATTAGAAAGTGGTTCCTCCCACCAGCTGATAATGCCCCAAATTCCATAAATAGAACATTATTTTAATGATTTCAACCAGATAAGAATTTGTCCCCTGTTAAAAGGAAATGTAACTTTATTTGTCACTTAATGACACATCAGTATGTTAAATAATGGAGTATCCAATTGGGTGATCACAGGGATGATGGATGAAATATATATCTCCTTGGAAGTCCAGACATGCAGGTAGACAGGTGGGCAACTGATAGCAAATGAGATTGTTAGAACTTCAAATATCAAGATAGAGTTTAGAATTTCAGACCCTGAGAGGGGTCTGTGTATGAATTAGGCTAGGAGCCAATTCCATGTGAGCTTAGGGTACCCAGCAAGTTAATAAGGAAGTGAACCCAGGGACAGTGACACTGTGGGAGTGTGAGTTCAATGATCAGAAATGGCAGAAACTGGGTCCTGTGATGAAGACTTTCATTCATGTATTCATTTTCATTCATATATTCCTTACTTAAGCAAGTGCTTATTGAACATCTACTATGTGCCAGGCACTGGTGTGGACACTGGAGTATGTAAATGTAGTAATTATCATGCAGTATGATAGGTATTATGACAGAGTGTGTCAGTTAGAAGTACTTCTAGAAGTACTTGGGTGGATCTTGAAAAAAAGACTGGGGAGAAAAAGAAAGCTTCACAGAAAATGTAAGATGTAAGATACTTAAAACATTACTGAAGGTCATACATAGGCCAACCAATGTACTAAGCACTCAAAGCACACAAAGTTAAATGGGAGGTAGGTCCTGCCTTCAAAAGCTTACAGTATAATGTGATCAATAGCTAATCAGCACCAGCGAGAGTGTCTGCATCAGATAGGAAGGTCCCTTATAGAAAGCTTCCCTAAGTGCTAAACATTGAGTGATAAGAAAGAGTTATTTAGGTAAAGGTTGTTAATACATGTATTAATATATGCATTTCTACTTTTACCTAACTAAATATAGTTTATATTTTTATAAAATAAATGTTTATTTTTGTAAATACATATATTCTAGGTAAAATAAGAAGTTTGTCAAAAGCACACAGATGTGAAATTGCATTCAAGGAGTGTGAAGCTGGAGCAAAAAATGTATGGGGAAAAAGCTCTTGATGCCAGAGAATTAGGCAAGGAGCAGATAATGAAGAACCTTGTGTGCTAAGCTTTGGGGAGCCATTGAAGATTATTTAAATAGATTATGTGCCAAGATTAGCATTTCGTACAAATATGGAGAATGGGTTGGAGGCAGACATTGTAGAGGTTATTTTGGTAATTCTCAGAAGAAATGACAAACGCTTAAACTAAAAGAAGGCAGTGACAGTAAAAGCTGAGAGAAGATGTTGCATGTATGAGGACCATTAAGGTCTATACGGGCCTTGGAAACTGATAGAAAATGAAGAGAGAGAGGATGACTCATGTATTTATGGCAGAGACAAATAAGTGGTGGGCACTTTTCACCGTAATAAAGAATTGATGAGAAATAGCTGATTTGGGATTAAGAAGTGGAGGTAAGAGACAAATTCAACTTGGACTAACTGAATTTGAAACACTCAGAAGTATATCTAGGTAAAAATGTCCAGTAGAAATTTGGCTATGTAGTGAAACTTAGAGAATAGCATGTGGATCCTGGGTATTGTTTTGACAGTCATCAACCAATTGGTGACAGTTGATGCCATAGATTTTGATGAATTCACCCAGGGAGAGTCTGTAGAATGTAAACACCAGACAGTTAAGTGATGAGAATTTGGAAGAAAAACCCTTTGATGAAACTGGGAAAAAAAAACAGAGGTAGAGGAAATCCAGGAGTGTGTGTTGTCACAGAAATTTAGGAGGAGATAATTTCTTAAAGGAGTACAAGGTTGATAAATAAAATATGGTATGTCCATACAGTGGAATATTATTGTCATAGAAAGGAGTGAAGTATTGGTATATGCCACAGCATGGATAAAACTTGAAACATTGTATTAAGTGAAAGAAGCCAGTCACAAAAGATCACATACCGTATGATTCCATCTGTATGAAAGGTCCAGAATAGTCCAGTCTATAGAGACAGAAAGCAGATTAATGGTTGCTTACAGCTGGGGAAGATGGGGGGATAGGGATATAATAGCTAAATAATACAGGGTTTCTCTTTGTCATCATGAAAATATTCTAAAATTGCACATATCTGTGAATATACTAAAAACATTGAATTGTCCCTTCAAATGGATGAATTGTATATTGTATGAATTTTATCTCAATAAATCTATTTAAAAGAAAAAAGTATGGAGTAAAATCATCAAGTGCAGTATGGAAGTCTAATAAAATAAGAACAGAAAAATCTCAATTGAATTTGAGACTATGGAGAGATCACTGGCAAATTTAATGATATGGGGGAGTAACATACAGATGACAGTGGTTGAAGAGTGAATAGGAGGTGAAAGTGGTGAACTCTGAAGAACCTTCCTGAGAGGGGAAAAAGAGAGCTGAATGCTAAGAGTAAAGACAGTATTTCTCTAAAAATAGAGGAGAGCTAGGAGAACATGAAAGTTTTAAAATACGGGGGTGAGAAGGGGTGAATGACAAAAGGAGTTATGAATAGGTAGAAAGTGATAGGATCCATTGCCCAGGTAGAGGAGAAGAGGGAGTGCAAGGGGAGAGGATAGATGATGATGGAGCTGTTTGTAGCTGGGAAGGAGTAAATTCAATCAAGTGTTGCCATGTAGCTCCTATCTTCCCATTAAGCTGGGAAGCAAATCTTTTAAGGTTGAGTGGCATTTAGCTTGCTAGAGGTTTAAGGTGGGAGTAAGGATTTTCAGTAGTGAAAGAAATGGAGGAAGGAGCTTACGAGAGATGTGTTGGACTGCTAGGCAGCAGTGAGCATTCAACTGAGGTTGAAGACCAGAACTAGAAGTATGTGTGTTTTATTTTATTTTCATCAGCTCTCAGGAACCTGGACAGGAGAACACATGCTGGGATTGATTCAACTTTGAAATTTTGTAGGACACTGAATGTAAAGAGAAGCAGAGAATCAAATTTCAAGATTAATGACTGATTAACATGATGGGTGGGATGGGGAGAAAGAAAGTGAAGTCAGTGGATACTGATAGTGGTCTAGTGGTCTGGGAGAGGGTTGCTCAAGCCTTATTTTAGCAATGGAGCTATTCTGCTTAGTGAAATCAGTTTAATAAACAGTCCCCCAAGGAACAAACTGAGCTTCCCTGTTAGTAACCTGGAGGCACACCTCTCAGCCTACTCTTCCCTTCTTCAGCAGGCCCTGAGTAGCCTCGTGGGTTCCTAGGGCTTTTAGAAAAGAGTTTGGGAACCACTGGTCTATGGAGGACTTAATGAAGTGGATTAGTGAAAACAAGATATAGGAGATTAATAATATTAACAATAACAACAACCACCAACAAGGTGAAGATGGAAGAGGAGAAGAGAGAGCAGAAAGAGAAGAAGAAGGAGAAAGAAGAGAAGAAGAAGGAGAAAGAAGAGAAAAAGAAGAGAAAGAGGAAAAAGAAAAAAATACTTATTGAGCACCTACTTTTCACCAGGCACTGGTCTAAGTGCTTTATATCTAATCTTCACAATAGCTAAATGAGTGAAGAAAACCTATAATCTCTATTTTTATAGATGAGGACATTGACGCATAGGGGGGTAGTTGGCTAGTATGGAGAGCAGCAGCTGGAGCACTTTATATAAGTGACTTAATGCTCATCTCTGAGATAAATGATTTGCTGATAAATTCTCCTGCCTTGGCCCATAGATGGGACTCGGTCTGAGAATCAATGGCACTAGGTTGGGAGAAGATGAGGGATGCAGAGGTTTGGAAACAAATTAGACCTGATGGGATCAATAGGACTCAGTAAGTGATGAGGGGTGAAGGGAGAGAGAGGAGGCAACAATTATTCCAATAATTCAAGTCCTGGAGAAATGCTGCATTTTATAAAAGTTTGGAAACCTGATGAGGAATTTGGTTTGAGGGGGTAGGGAAATATTAGGTGTTATGAAACACCTAATGTATCCAAAGAGCCATTATACTTAATATACATTATTGTTTTTAATATAAGGAAATACTATTATCCGTATTTAGCAGATGAAGAAATTGAAGCTTTCAGAGATTAGATAATTTGCCCAAAGTAACACAGTCAGTAGATGATGGTATCAGGACTTGAACCCAGATGATTTTACTTTTAGATACATTGATTTTGGGATTGATAATGAGGCAATACCCAGTAGGTAGCTGAGAGTAGATGTTTGTAGTCTGGAAAGAGATGTATTTGAGAGACAAGTTTCATATAGATCCTCTTAGAATTGATAGGTGTAGTTAAATTTTCCATGGGGTAGCATATACATAGACAGCAGAGCAAAGAACTGAGGACTAAACTTTGGGGGACAGCTCATGTGTCAGAAGAGAGGAGGCAAAAGAGGAGCTCTCTAGGAAGACAGAACATAATTCAAGAAGTAGAACAATCAATTCCTACAGCAGAATCTTTCATTTTTTTTACCCTGACTCTCAGTTAGAAGAACATTTTGCATGGCAACCCAATATGTGTATGTGTATATATTTACGTATATGTGTAAACCCAAAGTTTCTAAACGCAATACCTACTGTTAACAGTGCCGATGTTTCCTCTTCTATTCTTCTTTTTTTAAAAAAAAATACTTGTTGGTTAAGAACCCACTAAATTTGTTTCATAACTTAATAATGGTCCACAATCCAGTGTTTGAAAACATTGCCCTATAACTATCCTCAAACATTCAGGGTACCACGATGACATGCTGACACTGTAAGTTCTCAAGTTTGGCTAGTTGTCTTGGAATAATAGCAAATATTAATGACTTTCAATGACTGCTATCTATAATTTATCACGGGGAGTTGTGACAATTGCCCCATCTCTAAGGCTCACTCTCTTTCTGTTTCCCTATCCCAGCATTTGTTTTCCCCTCCCTTAATTTCCTGTTTTCCACTCAACTTTCCTTTGTCCCTTTGGTTTGGAAATTAATTCTTCCTGGGTTTGTTCTTGTTTTTATTGTTTGTTTGTTTTTTTTTTCTAAATGAATTACAATAATTTTAAGGCTGACCTTTCCATGTCATTTCCAATCTTCCCTTGTGGCTGTTTTATGCGTGAGTATACTATACCAGAGTAGGAGAATGAACATTTTATTGTGTGGTACCTAGTTTTCATTATATAATAATTTAATTATATGACAAACGAGGTTGCAAAACTGATGTTCCTCACAGCACCTCATACAGTGCTGCCAAATGCCCTGAGTTAACCTGACATTACCAGGAATGAATCTTGGAGACCCAAAATCCACAGATCCAGGAATGCCAAGTGAAGTATGTCATCAATTCTGAAAGCAGGGAAGCAGAGTAAATAACAGGAAACAGCTTTGCCTCAATGTTCTTTCCTTCCTCTGTGGTACCCATGTAAAATGGTTTCTTGTTGATGCACTCTGCTATTGAGAATATGAAAGGGACTCTGACAACACACACAATTGTAAAGTGGCAGTCATATAAATTAGTGGAGAATTTCTTTTGGAGCTAACGCATTCTGCAGAGATAATTATAGAAGTCTTAAGAGGTATTGATTTTGCCTGTTTCTTTGTTTCCATATTTTGGTCAGGGAAACCGATGCTTGGGGGCCTAAGCGGCTTAAACTAAGAATGCCCAGCTATAAATTTAGACAACCAAGATTAGAATTCAATATTGGAAACTGGGTATTTAAATAGCTAGTTCTCCGAACACATGCTTTCTCAGAAAGGTTGGCTCTACCTGTTAGTCACTTAGAGTCACCAATTAGATGAATGGTCGGAGGGGGAATATTGGGCAAACAAATTTGATTTTGTTCACATGGATTGCAGATGGGAAAGTTGGTAGAATCAGTGGGCTGATTTCAACTTCTAACTTGAACTTAAATATTTGGGACCACTAACTCAAAACTTTTTTCATCATTAAAATTTTGTAGATTATGGCCTCACAAGTTTTGTTGTACCTCAGAATGATGAGCTTTTAAAAAATTCTCATGCCTAGACTCTAACCGAGTATGTTTTAACAAATCTCAGAGGTGGTTGTAATGCATAGAAAAGTTTGAAAATTCTCAGTGACTCATTTTGGGCACTTAAGGACCTAGGTTCATTCATTTGAAAAATAAGTCATTACTGAGTGTCTTCAGTGAGAGCCTCGGTTCTTCACGGGAGACAAAAAGAAGTAAGAGACATAGTGAAATCACAATGTGATATGGGGGTAAATACAAATATAAACAAGAAGCAAGGTAAAATATGGTTACAGGTTAAAATAAGGTATGGGGTTTCATTATAGATATAGCACAACAAGAGTGAAAAGGTAGGAATTAGGTCATACTTCTAAAGGAGATAAAAATTCATCTGGGTATTATTGATGGATTGATAAGACTCGGTGGGTGAAGGTTTCGGATTTCAGGCAATGGGAATAGCATGAGTGAGAGTTTGGAGATAATTTCTCGGTGTATTCAGGGAATACAGAGCAATGTCATTCAACTGGATCAGGGTACTTACAGAAAGACAGGGAAAGAAAAGGCCAATAAGCAAGAGCATAAAAGATCTTCAACAAAAAAACTGAGGATTTTGAAACTAATTATTGGATAATGAAGACCCGTGGTTGGTTTTCTGAGCAGAGACATATGATATGAGCAGCAGGGTGTAGGATGGCTTGGTAGGGAGACAACCTGGCTCTAAACAGATGGGTTACAGGACCCACGACATTGCTTCGGGCCAAAGCTTCCTCACTGCTTGCTCAAAATCTCTCCTCTGTAACAATGTACATAACAACGTTTTTCACACGCTCCTTCCCTGCTTTTTGAATCGCTAAATCTATGACAGGTTCCTCCAGGTCTAGTGCTTGTGGTCAAGGTGGAACTGAACCAGTGGAAAGTGGTACCATAGTTTGTTTATATGTCACATAACTTATAATAAAATAGGGGACTCTTGGGGTTTTAACAGGAACTGTATTGGATGAGAAAACCTGAAGACACATTCCAGATCGTAGTGACAGCATTACATTCTTTTGAAAGAATTTCATGACTTTCTCTTGACACTTTGAAGGTAAGAGAGCATGAGATCTAATTCCAACTGTCTGGTTTTAATGGCTTTTATTATACAAGGGTAGGCAAGAATGGTCCTGATGTACAACAGTGGCTCTTGATTTAATGGTTGTTGGCCTTGCCCTATTATGAACATCTTTATTTTCTCTTCTCTCTGCCTACTCTTTTGCTTCTTTTCTTATTTCCCCAACTTCTTTTATTCTTTCTCATTTTTCTTTCTTTTCTCCTGACTGTCACTCTTTTCTTTTGGTCTGCCCCAAAGGGTCATCATGACCCTTTTCCTCTTGGGAAAAGAGGGGGTGGAGGTTACTTGTTAACCATTGTCTGGGGTGGAGATCTTTTCTTTTTAGTTAAATTATCTCAGTGTCATCTGAAGTGCCTTGCACAGTGCTAGGAAATGTTAAGTTCTCAAAAATGATTTTTGAAAGAAAATGCAACATACAACCTCTGAAGCGTTTATGTCCTTAATAATGAAGGTTGACTCTACTTGGGTTTTTCAGGACAGTTGTGATTTCAACTATTCTATTCTATTGTTTTATGAAGTATCCTTATACTATAAATCCACATCTTGATTTTGGTTTGAAAATATGCTCACCCTACCCATGAAAAGTAAACATTAATCTGTACCCCAAACATAATACATACCGAAAAGAGAACATTCTTTGGGTATTTTACATGCTCCTCTTGGAAAAGGCCAAAATGAAAAAAGTAAAAGAAAGAAAGAAAAAAAATTGAGTGGCAGGAAGGAGGAGGTGGTGGGTAGAGATTTGGCGGGTTTTGTATAGCTCTGGTAGAAGGCTCTCTGGAACAATTTAGCCAGCGTTTTCATTGGCAGGCCTTAGCAGAACCATTAGAGCTATTAAATGAATATATTGTTTTGAGTTTTCTTTGGCCCAAACTCCCCTATTATTTAGGGAAACGGAATTGCACATTTGCAGGGAAGAGGAGACTGAATGCCAGCTAACTCGAACCTTCCTTCATGGTGTGCTGTGGATGAGCAGGCTGTAGAGCTGGGGATTGCTGAGAATTCCTAGCTCCTACAGATTCCCATGTGCCAAGTGCAATACTGAATCTGATCAGGATTCTTGGATTTTTTTTTCACTTTCTGGTTAAAAAGTAATCAGAGCTTTGTGTAATTTCCTCTAATAAATTATACAGCGGCCTTTTTATATCTGGCAAGGAAGCCTTTTTAGAATGTCTGTTCAGGAGCAGAGGGCCCTGATCTGGAACACCCAATCTCTCTGGACTAAAAATAAACTCGGGTTTTGAGAAATTGTGTGTGTGTGTGTGTGTGTGTGTGTGTGTGTGTGTGCGTGCACTTGTGTCCGTGTGTGTGTGTGTGTGTGTGTGTGTGTGCGTGTGTATGTAGGGGAGATAAATGGAGAATGTTGAATGTAGAAAATACTTTGTTAATAGATGTTGGAGTTGGAAATGCTGACTTTTTTCTTTTTAAATAAAGGATGAGGCTCAACAGATGACCCATCCATCCTTCTTTTCAGCTTGTCAAGAGTGTCTTCGGGATGTACGCCAAGTGAAAAAAACTAGTTGGTCCTTTCCCTCTTATGTATCTATTTTCTCTGTTAGTTATTGTTGGTTGACTCCTTTTATTGGTTCTAAATACTGGAGTAGAGTTAGAATAATAGAGACTAGGTAGCCCAAACTCTGCCTAGGGAAGCTCTTACATAGGGAAGTGTTGCCCCACTTTATCTTCATTTGCAGGGCTTGATGCACTAGCTTATCTGTGCTGGCCTTTTAATTGTGAAGCTGCTTTTGTTCTAGCATATAAAAAGATGGTACAGTATAGGGTGAATATTCTAACCAAGGTCTAATTTGCCCTTTTTATTCTTTAAAAATTGAGTTTCTCCTCTAGAATAATACATTCTTTTTGGAAATTTTCAAACAGTAAAGAAATAGTTGTAAGTTCTGTCTTTGTTCTATTTTCCCTACTTCTTTCCATCTTTCCTCAACTTTTGAAAACAAGCCTGATTCTGAGTTTAGATCAGTTTGTGAAAGTATGTTCCACTTGTTTTTAAATAAGCATTATTTGAAAAACAATAAAAAGTGTGTCATTTTTAAACATAACTGAGGAATGCTGAGTTAAATAACAATTGTTTTTCTACGTCCTCTGTGTTTTTCCATGTGCTTTACATACATTGTTTCATTTAACCTGCATAGCAATTTTAGGAGGCAGTCTTGTTTTTATCCTCAGGCTATTATTCTTCTCACTTTTTAGGTTATTTTTATGTTCATTTTTTAAATGATCACAATCATTTTTCAAATTATGAAACCAAGGCTTAGTGAGATTATATAATGTTCCAAATCATTCCATAAGAAAAATGGCAAAGCCCAAATTAACCAGGTCATATTAATTCAGAGCTACAATTTTTATTTACTTATGCCATCTCCTAGGAATTTAAACAGTTTTTAGTTTTGTTCAGTACAGGAGGTCTCAGAACCCTGGATAATTTGCATTTAGAATAAAGAGGGAAGTGCACTCCTTTCCTTTTTTCTTTTTCTTTTTGACTGTGGAATTCCTTTTGTGAAAAGCGTTTAAAGAGCCATTGTTTCTCATAGAACAGAATCTAGCCCGAGTCAGCCTCATCATCACATTGGTCTTAAGAGCTTCTTGGTGATGGTGATGTTACTGAGACTCACGCCAGTGTTTTCATGAACACTGAGATCAGTCAAGGAGGTCTAAGTTAGTGTGTACAATTTTACAGTAAAGTCAGCTCAGATAGCCACATTACTCCGAGGATTGCCACTTGACTAACCAAATTGCAACTTGTTTCTATAACTAAACTTATTGTGAGGAAGAAAGATTTGACGCTCCCAGAATTTCCTTTTCATTCCATGCCCCCGTGAAAGATAATTTTTCCCCTTTTCTGGGCAGTGCCCAAAGCATGCTTACTTTTACAGAAATGCCTCTGAATGAGATGAGAAAATTTTTTGCCCAGAAGAGTAAATGGCTGAGGAAATCACGATTGTAAATTTTCTATGGTTTATTGCAGTTAAAATGACAATAGTTGCAAAGGATACCTGATTGCATATTTAGTTGAACAAAATAAATATGTGGGGGTCAAAAAAATAATAGTGAAATACCAAGAGCTTAAGATTCAAAGAGTATGTATGCTCCCATTCTGTAAATTACTGTATGCGCATATGCATAAAAATAGAAACAAATACATCAAATTATTAATAGTAATTATCTCTGAGGGATTAGAATTTGGATACTATATAATTTTCCTTTAATTCTTTTTGTGTTCTAAATTATCAATAACACCCATGTAGTACTTTTATTATTAAAAAAGAAGGGGTTAGGTAGAAGGTATAAGGGAAAGGACAGAGGCACTAAACAGCATAGTTGGGTGTAGGTGGGTAAGTAGTTTGATGTTGTTGGAAGTAAAGCGTGAGCTGGGTAGTGACAAGAGATGAGGAAGGAAGGAAGGTCACAGGTTGGTGAGGTTGGTGGCTTAGGTGGATAACTCCAGCAGCTCTGTGGGTAACAGTTTGAGGAAGGTAGGCAAGAAGATAGAAGACCACCGTTTGGACAAGAGATTATGAGGACCCGTGACAGTGACATTAGAGTGAAGGGGATGGTTGAAAATAATTAATAGGTAAATTAGGTAAGCTTCAGTGATTGAGTGGATGTTAAGGTCGAGAATAAATATGGAGGAGAAAGGATTACTCTCAGGTTTCTGCCTAGGGTGAAAAGGTACAGAAAGCATAGCTCTGAGATCTTCTTCTCCCATCCATTTTGGAGCCATATATGGAAGCATTTGTCTTATTCACCTCTAATCTTTATAGAACCATAGCTATGACATTCCTTCTTTTTGACAGTGAAGAGATCCAATCACAGGACAGTTAAGAGATTTGGTTCACCTATCACCTTTCTTGTGTGTCACCTTTTCCTATGTGAGCATACAAGTTATATTAGACACCCCCCCCATCAAAAAATAACCATAAAAATAAAAAAGTAGCTTTTATTTATTCTGCCCTTCTTATGAGTAAAACTCTATGATAAATACTTTATATAGCATGCCATTTTTGCCTTCACATCTGTCATTGGAGTTAATTCTTAGTTTATGTTACAGATGAGAAAATTGAGGTTGAGAAGGGTTAAATAATGTGTCCAGGATCACATAGCCAGTAAGTGACAGAGCTTGACTATAAATTCAGGTCTGTCTGATTCAGACTCATGCTTTAGAACCATACTTTAGTATAGAATAGGAGTTGGCAAACTTTTTTTGTAAATGGCCTGATAGTAAAAACTTTTTAGCTTTCAGGTCACATATGGTCTCTCTTGCATCCTCCTCTTCTGTTTTATTAAAAACAACTTTTAAATATATAAACATAATTCTTAGTTCACAGGCCATACAAAAACTAGCCACAGCCTGGATTTGGCCTGTAGTTCATAGTTGCAGACCGCTGGTCTAGAGTACACACACATGCACACAAACACATGCCACACATATACACCTTTTAGAGGACATCGGTGATGAAAGGGTAATATGAAGCGTACTGGGGTAGAAGGAGAAAAACGGAGAAATCGCTTAGCTCTAGGTTTCCTGGGGAAAGGGAAATCCAGCTGGAATAGAATATCCATGGTAAACACAGGGAGACCACAAGAGCGTGAGTCATCACTAGGCCATAGTCTGAACGTGATCGCTCAGCAAACAAATGATCCTCAGATGGCTTCAAAGCATTAATGTCAAGGGCGGGAGAGAGAGAGAGATTGAGGAAAGGAAATGTATTCCTTAGATAGAATGCTGGCCCTGGCCTTCTGGAAAAGGAAGCACAACAGAGTGGCTGAAAGGGCATGCCTTTCTGGGCCCCACCTCTCAGAGGAGAGGAGAGGGTGAGAGATAAGCCAGGAGGTGAGAGCGAAGAAGGGAAGGTGAGGAGGTTGCCTCCGTGTATGTATACAGACTTCTCTTTCCTCAGCCACAACAGCACTTGCAACTTTCAGATGGACAGGAATGGTCTAGCATCTTTCTGTACTCCAAGTCTACAAATGGTGAGGCAAAAGGCAAACAAAACTCTTCCATCAAAAGAGGACACACATGTACTGAAGGCTTATGAGAACTTATTGCGTGAAAGGATGGAATTAGGAGCCTTTGTCCCTTGAGACATGATGACAAGCGAGCCTTGTCTGCAGGTTCCTATGACTTCAGGCGAAGTTGTGAGCACCATCAGAAGGGCCCAGAAAGTTTTGGTGGATTTGGATCTTCCTATGTTGTGTGTCCTTACAACCAGTCAGACTTGTCCTCGAGCATATGAGTGATAGGATATTTTTTAAACACCCATTTTATTATTTAACTGTCCTTTGCACTGCATTGTTTCGTCAAAAGGAGTCAAATATGGACACAGAAATGTTTTCTGCATTCCAATGTATATGTCCCACAGTGGAATTTATTTTAATTCCTTTCAGGGACTCAATATTGAGAAATATTTAGTCCATCACTAGAGGCAATACTGTACCATAGTTAGAGAAAGGGTTGTAGAATCAGAAGCATCTCAGTTCAAGTTTCAGCTTTCCACCAATCACCAGCATAATGCAATAAGTGCTATGTTGGAGGGATACAGACTGTGCTAAGGTAGTACCTAGGCTAGAAACTAAGTCTGGACTCAGCAGTTGGGACGGATGTCAGGAAATTTTCCTGGAAGAGGTGACACCTCTACCGATTTTGATAATGGGTAGTTATTAGCAGAAAAGAACAAAGGAAAAGAACATTCTAGACTGAAGAAATATTTGTGAACTTTCATGGAACCAAGAGAGAGAACATAACAGGTGCAGCGCTGTAAGTACTTTGGGGATTTAGAAAAACAATGTAAGAGAAATAATGGCCAGAGACGAAGTTTGACAGGTAGCCAGGGGCTGGAGAGTGTGTATACTGAGAGAGTATGTGAAGGAGTGTCCTTAAAGATGGGAGGTAAACTAAGAACGTGAGGACATACTGAAGCCAAGTGAAGAGGAAGTTTCAAGAAGAAAGTGATCAACAATGTCAGATGCCCCAGAAAGGTCAAGAAGGTAAGGACAGAAGGTGTCCACTGGGTAGAAAAACTGGGAGATTATTGGTGAATTTGAAGAGTCCAATTTTACTGAGAATGTTGAAGATGAAAGCAGAACATTTTTGAGTTCAATTCATAATTAACGATTTGTCATTGCATAATATTTATAAATTCAAAATCTAGGAAAAAATCATATGCTTTGAAATCATTAGTGAAAACAGAAGTTCCTCTTTTTCCTACTCCTTAGTTTCTTCTAAGTAGGAGTTATAACTAACTGGATTTGGGAGAAGGTGGCATCAAAATATTTGTTCATGAACCCCAACTAACTAATCTACCTCTCCCTAATAAGCGGTTGGTTTCCTATCCTATCTCCTCTCACAATGAGTATTTCACACCTTCTAAGTCTTCTCAAGTTTCTGTACCCATCACTTCATCCCCACTCTTAGGGAAGCTCCTCACCTACTCCTTCACTAGGAAAGCAACATAAATTAGAGAAGCATTTCCTTAATGAAATGCCTGCCATCAATCCTCAAAACTATTTGCATTCTTTTCTCCCTTCCCTCCTCCCTTTCTAATGCATGAGAATCTTCCTCTTGATATTCAGGGAGATTCCCAGGAAGTGGTGCCTGAGACAAGAATTTTTGTAATTTACTGAGGGTTTCTTTTAGCAGAAAGGGATGAGGAAAACAGAATAAGTCAGGGCAAGGGTCTAAGCAAGCATGTGGTCTCACAGTTCAATCCCACAGGGAGCTCTGGAGCATGAATTGCGCCAAGGATTTGGTCCTATCTTGGGGCAAAGGGCTGGCTTTTTGTACCCTCCTGTCAATCAGCCATTGTCTGCCAGCTGCCCTGGGAGGAGAGAAGCATAATGTCCTGTGAGGCAGCTCCTATTTGGCGAAAGGGGATTTTTCCAAAGAAAAAAGTGAATTGTTAGCAGCCAATATTCACAGCAGCTAGGGGTTGGTGATACTTGCTTAGGTAGAGCACCAACAGTATCCACCACACTCCTGTGTACGGTGTATCTCTCCTGATGTGTTCTGCATTTAATTACCTTAATTATATCTTTCTTTCCTTTTTATATTATCTCCCCTTACTGGTGTCTTCCTGTTAAACTAATTTAGTAATGCTTAAATCTCCTGTCATAAACATTTTCCATCCTCCTCTACATCTTCACTGTCACGATTCTTGTCTATGCTCATTATCTTCTCTTCCTTAAGAGCCACTCATTCTCCAGGCCATTGCAGTCTGGTTTCTGCCGCTACTGTTTTTCTGAAATTGCTGTTGTCAAAGTTACTGACCTTGTTTCTAGTTCTGATGGAGAATTTTCTGTTCTTCCCTTACTTCAATCGCCAGGAACATTTGGATTGATATTCTCCCTTAGCCTTGGAGACGCCGACTCTCCTGGATTCCTTTCCTACCTCTTCATCACGGCTTCTCAGACCTCTCTGCCAATTTCTTTTCTTCCGCCTATTCCTTAAAGTTACTCTTCCTCAGTGTTTGATTCAATGTCTTCTCTTCTCACTCTATATACCTTTTCCTCGGCCAGACTGAGGCTTTTGAGATCATCAGAAAAGATCACCCCTTCACTGTCCCGTGATACGTAATTCAAAAGTAGACACGTATTTTGGGGGACTTCCCTGGTGGCGCAGTGGTTGGGAGCCCGCCTGTCAATGCAGGGGACACGGGTTCGATCCCTGGTCCGGGAAGATCCCACATGCCGCAGAGGAACAAAGCCCGTGCACCACAACTACTGAAGCCTGCGAGCCTAGAGCCCGTGCTCCGCAACAAGAGATGCCACTGCAATGAGGAGCCCACGCACCGCAGCGAAGAGTAACCCCCGCTCGCCTCAACTAGAGAAAACCTGCATGCAGCAACGAAGAACCAGTGCAGCCAAAAAAAAAAAAAAAAAAAGTAAACATATATTTTTAAACAAAGCAAAATCAATATTGTCCCTCTGTAGTCTTTCAAATTGTACACTTCTGGATATAATTTTGAAAATGAACTAACTAGTGCGTGCTCTCTCTCTCTCTCTCCCTCTGCTGGTTCCCTGAGGACACACCGTGTTGAGTATACCCCTTAGGAAGTCAGTAATGCACTACCTCATTCATTCTACAGTTTTCATTATCATCAGTTTCTGAATTTATATACTGCTCAGGTCTAAAAAGCCATATATACACCTGTCTAATAAACATCTGTAATTTGGTTATCAGAGATGACTTCAAACGTTCACCCAGATCTGTTCCTCTTCCTATTTCTCACTTCAGTGAATTGTGCTAACCAGTTACTCAATTTAAAAACCTAGGAATCATTTTGGACTCTTCCTTTTCCTCACCCTAACCTCCTCCAATTAATCACCAATTGCTATTGATTCTTTTCCTAAATATCTCTCAAAGCCAGCCACAGCCTTCTAATAGGCTTCTCTGCCTGCAGCTTTGCAAGCCTCAGATCCATTCTCCATATTTTCTTAAGACCAGTCGTTCCAAAAAGTAAATCTAATCGCGTTTCTTCCTTGCTTTAAAGAACTCTAAACTTCTTATCATGGTTTGTAAGACCTTTCAGGATCCAGCTGCTGTTACCCTCTTCAGTGTCAGTCTTTCTACTTCTCTCCAGCTCTCATGAACTACTTCCCTTCTCTTATCCATTGGACCTTTCTACCAATGGCTGCATCTTCTTCCCATGCCATCTTCTCTCCAGGATAACTCCTTTTCATCTGCCAGGTTTTGGTATAGATGCCAATTCTGAGAAGACTTTCTCTTAATCTTGGTCAAGTGCTCTGGTCCACAGATTCTCACCGCACCTTTTACTCTCTCTGCCAGAGTACCTGCTGAGTCCCAGTGTGACTGCCCATTTCCTTGTCATCTCCCCATAAGGCCACCAACTCCATGATGGTAGGAGTGCTACCTGGGCTTGTCCATTGTATACTGGTTTTTCAGCACAGAGCCTGAGATTTAGTAGGTGCTTAGTAAATACTTTCTGAATTAGTGAGTGTGTTATCCCACGTCCTGAAATCAAAGTTTAAAGGATTTTCAATCATCAGTGGTTTTATAGGATTCATTCACCTTCCCCATGTCAATAGAATATAAAGTTGAGAGTTCAGTTTGGTGCATGTGTACTGTCAAAAGGAACTGACTTCTGTGGGGTGTGTGTGTGTGTGTGTGTGTGTGTGTGTGTGTGTGTGTGTGTGTACACGTGTATGACATATTACAGAAAGAATGTTTTGCTTGAAAACAGGATTTGAAGAAAACCTTTAAAAATGTTCTAAAACAGTGGAAGAAAAAGCTATAGGAGAAGAGAAAAGAAACACAAAAAATGACTAAAATACGGGATGACTTCAACTTTTACCATTAGTTGAAACACATCCTGTCGGCTCCAGTTACCCACAAGGACTACTTCTTCTGGGAAAAGCTTCCTATTTTTAAACCCAGTGTAATGTCTGTGGAATTACATTGCCCATTCCCACCCAGGCCCTGAGAGTTTATCATTATACAGTGTTTTTGCCAAGAATCTGCTCTGTCTTTAGTCATCAATAAAGAGTTGTCAAAAAGCGTGTATTTGGGGCTTTGGGCTTCAGCTTGGGGCATATTTTTGTCTCTTGCTCTCTACCAGAGACAGCAGATCCTATGTGCGACTCTTTGAAGTTTGACTCTTGTAGATGTAAGCGGGTCCTGTGGTTTAAGTGGATTCTGCAGCAAGGCAGTACTGGTGAACTTGGGAGGGGGAAGGATGGGGTATTCTCTGCCTAATCTTCCAGTTAAAGCCCATCTGCACCATTGATATTTTCAACTAATATTAAATGAGCACTTAATAATATGCGAGATGATGTACTAAGTTGTTCTCACTCTGAGAAAGACATGGTACTTGACTTCTGGGCACATTGTCCAGCTAATGAAATAATGAAGCTCTATAATATTGAAATAAAGAATGCTCTATTATATATATATATATATATATACACACATACATACACACATGCACATATGTATCTATGTAAAGACCTATATATACATATATCTGTATATATATACATAATACATATAAATGTTATACATATGCATACATGTAAATGTATATATATGTAAAGACCAACACAGAAGAATACAAATAAGAAGAGAAAATTAATTCAAATCCCATGACCTGTTTCATCCCCTTCTAGATACCTAGAGTGACATATGTATATGGTTTTAAATAGATAGAGTTATGTTATACTTACTCTTGTACCATCAGCTTTTTCACTCAGTAATATGTTGGGAGCATTTTTCCATTTTAATAAGTATAAATCTAGATTATTTTTAATAATAAACTTCTACGACACCTTATTAATGTCTGCTTCTCTAAGCTGGTTTTTCACTCTGTCCCCCATTCTTGCATGGAGTTCCTTGCACATTATAATAGTGCCCTTCACCTTGCATTATAATCATATTTTTCCATGGTTATCTTCCTCACTAGACTGAGCTTCTTGAAAAAGGGTTATGTCTTCTGTATCTTTTCATTGCCAAGGCCCAACACAGTGACTCACAGATCCTAGTGAAACCAATTGAAGAACAGAGGAAAGAATGTGTGCTTCGGAGTTAGAGGAACTTGGGTTTAATACTTGCCTCCAAAACTTACAAGCAGTGTGGTTTTGGGCAAGTGACTTTATCTCTGTAAGCTTTAGTTTCTTATCTGTAAAATGAAATAATTACGTTAACTTCATAGACTTGTGAGCTTACATGAGAAAATATATATGAAGCATCTACCATATATTTGGGATTCAGTTAATTGTGATCACTGTTATTATTAGGGGCAAATAAATTATTGCCAGGTTAATGACTTATTCAATGGGTTTCTTAATGATTATTTATCTTGGCAGCAAGGCAGACTTTGAAGAGTTCAGTTTTTTTTTTCCCTTCTGTATTATTATACTCTATTTTGCTTACTATTCTGAAAAACATAAATTTTAAAATTTATCATTCTTTGCATTTTTTATGTTTATGCTGGTTCTGGGCTTTATCTTTTTTGGGGGGGGTCTGTGTTGGATCTTCATTGCTGTGTGCGGGCTTTATCTAGTTGTGGCGTGTGGGGTCTCCTCTTCATTGCAGTGCATGGGCTTCTCATTGCGGTGGCTTCTCTTATTGCAGAGCAAGGATCTAGGCATGCAGGCTTCAGTATTTACAGCATGTGGGCCCGGCAGTTGCAGCTCGCGGGCTCTAGTGCGCAGGCTCAGTAGTTTTGGCCCACGGGCTTAGTTGCTCCACAGCATGTGGGATCTTCCCAGACCAGGGATCGAACCCGTGTCCCCTGCATTGGCGGGCGGATTCTTAACCACTGTGCCACCAGTGAAGTCCCTGGGCTTTATCTTTTTTGACCCTATTTTTTAAAATAGTTTTGTGCTAATCCTCTTTCCAAAATCTACATATGTTCTCTTAAAATTTTAGCTCAGCAGGGAGTTCCCTTACAGAACCTGTTCTTTTTGATGTTTATCTCCTTTCTGCTTTATTGGGACAATCTAGAATTACATTGATTTTCAAGGTTTATGCCCTTCTACCTCCAAAGGGCCATTGTCCCCTTGAGAGCCCTAGGCCTTGGAATCATTACTCCCTTTTGGAAATCTGTTTTACTCAAGCTCTAGTCCTTGATGTTACCAGCCTCGGCTATTGAAAATTTTAAATAGAGTTTCTTTCATTAAAGGAACTCTTGCATTCCATGTCACCATCTAGTTCTTTCTTATTAATAAGAATTAAAATAAATTATCATGACCCTTTGTTGTTTCCTGACCTTTTTGAGAGAGATTATCAGGAAGTCAGAAAAAGTATTTATCAGAAGTACTGCTGTTGCTATTAGCAGCACCAGCCTTCTGGCAGAGACATTCTCATCTGATGTTCTGGTTCATCACTATATTTTTATTTTGTGTCCATTTTGGAAACTGCTTTTGGGATGTATCAAAACTATCCCTTGCCTGACCATGCCAACAGTACTTTATGCCTAGAAAATGTTCATTGCTATTTTATTTTCACTAAACGTTTTCCATTGTGGGTTTACTTCAGGTGTCAGATTTCAGTTGTGTTTGCTTCCTTTTGCACTGTGGTATTACTTCTATTTCATTTAACTTTATTTCTTTCAAGCAAGGTATACCCGTTCTCAGACATAGTCTATGATTAGCTCCCCATCAAGTCTTTAAGATGATACTTGCTTTCCTATATTATGATTTTTGAACTTTGTTGCTGGCTATGTAGACATCTGAGACCATAGGTATTGTTATTGATAATATAAGGTTTATTGACAACTGTTTATGTGTGATTTTAGATGTTATCTCATTTTTCTTCCCAATAAGTATATGCAGATTATACTTTCGTTATTGTCGTTTTACAGATAAGGACACTGAGGTGTAATGATGGTAGGCACCTTGCCAATGCCACATGGCCAGTGAGTGTTAGAGGTGGGACACGAGACCAAGTCATTCTGGCTTAAACACCTGTTCTCAGGATGCTGACACATGCTACCTATGACTTTTGGTTTGGTTATTTTTTCTTAAGTTCAACTGGGTATCACTTCCACCATGCGTTTCTTTTCCCTTACCCAGACCCAATAAGTTATCTGGGTATTCTTATGCTCCCCTTCCAAATAAATTTCAGGGTATGACTCCCTTGATAAGGTAGGTAAACTACTACCAAGAACTGGAAACGTGAGATTTACTATTTTCTGCCTCAGAAGGCAATCACAAGTTCTTTTAAAACAAATTCTTTCGACACCATCTTTTGAAGCCAGATTTTTATTCTCTGTATGCTCTTTTCTTTTCCAAAGATACTATATGTTTAAATGAAAGAAGATATATTCATTTTCTATTCCTGCTGCAACAAGTGACCACAAGCTTATTGGTTGAAAACAACACATATTTATTAACTTATTGTCCTATAGGTCAGAAGTTTGACATGGTTTTCACTGAGCTAACATCAAGGTGTTGTTAGAGTTGCATATCTTTCTGGAGGTTCTACAGGAGAAACCATTTCTTGGCCTTTTCCAGCTTCTAAAGGCTGCCCACATTCTTTGGCTTGCTGCCCCCTTCCTTCCCTCAACTTCAAAGCAGAAATGTAGCATTTCTCTGAGTCTCCTTCTGTTGCCACCTCTCTTCCCTGACAACAGGTGGGAAAGGTTCTCTGCTTATAAAGACTCATGTAATTAGATTGGGCCCACTCAGATAATCCAGAATAGTCTCCCCATCTCAAAGTCTGTACTCTCAACCACCTCTGCAAAATCCATTTTGCCATGTAAAGTAATAGATTCCCAGGTTCCAGGGACTAGGACATGGACGTCTTTGGGAGCATTATTCTGCCTACCACAGAAGATATTATGACATTAGACTTCAAGTCCTTTAAATCTCCAGTTAGCTCTTTTATTTCAACCTCAAGTTCTTACAACAGATAAAGCTTTCTAGAGAATAATTTCATTTTACTTCTAGTAGTAATACTCTTTCCCACATGCATTAGCAAAAGTGAGGTTTTTGGGTGTAATAATTGCTGTCAGTTTCTCCATATTTGATTTTCAAGGAAAAAAATGTGTTCCCAGTTGATTATGTCTGAGTGATGATGATATCTAGCCTCTTTGGGGACATTCAGAAGAGAAACAATAATCATCATGATGTCTTTTCTTCCTGGGGTCATTAGTAGGTGGTTGATTATAATGAGGGGAGTGAAGTGAAGAGGGGGAGTATTGAAGGAAGAATCCTGGCTTTTCTTCCTGTGTCATGGAGAGGGTGATAGAGGTGGCATCAATTCAGAGAGAGACAATGGAGGAGCAGTGGGTGTGGGGAAGAAGACTGTGAGTTCAGTCAGAGACAAACGGAATATCCTCCAGTCCACATACCCCCTGGGGGTGAATGATGTCATGCTACCATTAATAATCAAATTACATGAGCTCAGTGTATAGCTATAAAATCTTATCCTCATACGTTGTCCTCTCTCTCTAGTATTTTTGGGAGTCTTCGGAAGGGTGTGCCTTAAAAATTCATGCCCACTGGCTTCTGTGGTTCTACTGCTGTTTGCTGTTGAATACTGGCAATGGTATTTACCTTGTCTGCTGACACTCAGCATTTCCAGCTGATGCTCTGCCCTCACTGTTTCTCTAGGGAAAAGCTGGCCTTATTAGAGAACTGGCTTCTAATGCAACCCAAGGCTGTAAAACTCTCAAGTGTTAGAATGGTGCTGACACCCCTTAATTCTTTCCAAAAATGGAGAGAGTGTCCCTTCTCTTCAATTGGTACTTCATTTTGTTATTAGGCCATAAAGCATGGCTTATGTATCCTGGGTTGTACCAGTTTTCTTACAAAAAGAGTTCTTTTTGTTTCTTCCTGAGGAACTCGAAATCCAGTCTATAAAATTAGGTAATGGACAAAATACCATTGTGGTTCTTCCCTGTTCTTGCCTTTTTATCTTTCTGTGGACACTGTCACATACTGCCTCTGTGTTTAGCCAAAACTCAGACACTTCTTGCAAATATATCCATGGAAAAAATGTCCACAGATTCAGTAGTTGGACCACTATTTGAGATGCACTAAAACTCACTGTGTCCGAATTTTGTTTGTGCTCAGGGAGAACCACCCATAACATTGACATGTTGACTTCAAGATGTCTGGGGGTGATCTAGGTAGAGGGAGATATATATATCTACCTGAGAGTTTTCCAAATACTGATGGTGCTTCAAAGTTTGAGAGTGGAAAAGTTCCCAACGGTGAACAAGGAGAGTGACAAAAGAATGGACTACAAACAGGACCCCAGGGAATAGCTTTTAAGGATTAGAAGGGGAAAGAGAAACCCACAAAGGAGACCGAGAATCAGTGGTCACAAAAGCAAGAAGAGAATCAGGAAAGAGCGTTGCAATAAAAGCAGAGAAGCAGAGAACTTTAAGAAGCAGGAAGTAACTAACAATATAAAAATGAACCAAAGGATTCCAATAAGAAGGTGAATGAATTTTTTCCATTTTTGTGGGGAGGGACAACTAGGAGGTTACTGACAACTTCAACAAAAGCATTTTTGATAAAGTGGTTCTCGTGAAAGCCAGGTTACAGTGGGATTAGTGGATACATGAAAAAAAGGGAAACAAATGGGAGATGAAGAAATTATCCTTTCAAGAAGTTTGAATTGGAAAGGAAGAGGGTACTAGCTATGGTTTTCTCAGAAACCTCATCTTGTAGGACAAGAGGAAAGGGAATAAAAATAGGTAAGGAAGTAAATGTTTTGACTGTGTGTGTGTGTGTGTGTGTGTGCGCATGTGTGTATGTATGGGGGGGAGCGATAGAGTTCATGATAAATGGCTTCAATTTTATCATCGAAGAAGGAGGCACGATTATCTAAGAGTCAGAGGAGATTGAGGTTGCTGGGGGAGAAGGGGCAAGAAAAGGTAAAGAAGGGTAAAGATTTCAAATAGTTCCTGAAGAGGAGATGACCATAATCAAATACAAGTTTAGACAAGTAGAACTAAAGATCCACATGAGATCAGAAAATCCACCTGAGTAAAGGTGACAATGAGAATGGTGTGCAAGGGTCATTGGCAATAAGGAAGTAAAACATAAGACTGTGTTTTCAGTGGATGTTTCACATACATGTTGAAATTTCCTCAGGAAATTTCCTAATTTCCTTAGATCCTTAGACTCTAGGATCTAAGGTAAGGGGGAAGACTGTGAGTCAGACTGTGAAGCCCTTGATGTGTACAGAGCAACCAAGAGATGGGACAGTGAAAGAAAGTAGAAAGTATATGGTGACATAGTAGAGTACCATGTGCCCAATAGCAGGAGGACTTTGACAGAGAATAAAAAACAGTTTTCTGGGCTTCCCTGGTGGCGCAGTGGTTGAGAGTCCGCCTGCCAATGCTGGGGGACACGGGTTCGTGCCCCGGTCTGGGAAGATCCCACATGCCGCGGAGCGGCTGGGCCCGGGAGCCATGGCCGCTGAGCCTGTGCATCTGGAGCCTGTGCTCCGCAACGGGAGAGGCCACAGCAGTGAGAGGCCCACGTACCGCAAAAAAAAAACCCAAAAAAACAGTAAGTTTTTAGAGTGGCACTAGGCAGCTGGGAGGATGCTAGTTGGTACTCTGAGGACCTGTAAGCCCCATGGTGTGAGCGCCGTCCAAGGACTGGGGGAGTAGGTCAAAGGGGATATTCACCTAGAGGAGGAAGCATAGTTGGCAAAGTGGATAGCAGACGGGGGTGGCAGAGGGAACCCTTCTGTGTATTTTGGGTCAAGAACCATGGTGTACAGTAATGACAAGAAGGTTTAGATTTAACCAAACCCAAATATCCCAGATTTGGCACCGGTCATTTCTGTGATGGGAATTGGCTGAGGGTCCTTGGGAGCATCTGGTTTTGTTCTAATGGAGGCTGCCTTACCCCTGTGGAGTGCAGTCAGGATCTTCCTCTGGACGGAGCTTGGTCTGACTGTGGGAAGCAGGGCCCTGGGTCCCAATCTCAGGGCGTACATGCATGCGTCTTGTATGTCTTGTTTTTTAACATGCGAATTTTTGATGCTGACTCAACTTCCTTCAAACAGCTCAGGATCTTTTTCTTCTTTCTGGCCTGAATCATTTCTAACAGTCTATAAAGGAGTTATTCAACTGACTATTAAACTAGAGCACAAGAGGCATTATTTTTATATCCTTTCACTTTTACTTAGTCAGAAACTGAGCAAGAGTTGGGGCTTGCATGGACACTTAGATACTAGAGTGTGGCTAGGGGTCAGCGGTCAAGGGATCCCAACAGAAATCATCTGGGGAACAAAGGAATGTGGTGGGCTGGACACCAGGCAATGTTTAATCCCAAACCAGTAGGTCACAGTGATAAAATAGTGAGGCAGCTGTGCATTCTTCCAGGAGGCATGTCAGAAATAATAGACTCAAGCAATGGGCAGAACAACTTGATATGTCAGCCTCAAGGAAAGCTTGTTTCTGAGAAAATTTTTTATAAAGGTCAAGGTGCAGCTTCTCTTTGGTCTGTCTGAGTCCTCAGGGAGAAGTTCATGGTGAGTATCTCAGTCTAGAATGTGGAGAGGATGAGTAAAGGGAGATCCTGGCAGAAATTAAGTAGATCAATGCAGTTCACCTCTCTTCATACATAGTTCTGGTCAGTTCACGGTCCCATGCTTTTTATGAAAGTTATGTATGTCGTTTCACCCTTCTTTGAACAATTAAGTTCTTTTGGTTGGATGACAAGTTTATCTCTTAATAAATCGTTTCTGAAGCAAGATGTTAAGCTCTGAATTTTAGAATAATGGCCATTTTCTCCACCCTAGGTCTGAGCCAGGCTCTGGTCACATTAGTGGAGAAGCTAAGACGTTTATCTTAATTAGCTCTGATTAAATTCTGAAATGGCGTACATGTGTTATAATAGGCAAGGCAGTCTACATGCAAACTGGACACCCTGCTATCTACACTTTGCCCTTTTTTGGTTTATGGAATAATCTGGACAAAAATCTGTCTTCAACAAAATAAAGCGTTCCTGTATCAATTCAATTAGTGACTGTTTCCAACTGTCTCTAGCTTTTAAAAATGTATTTTATCCCTTATACTTGCCAACTTCTATCTATATCTCTATGGAGTGCAGGAATTAGAGTGGCTGTACCCAGTTTTCCACAAGTATGACATAAACACTCTCATCTGGAAGGGTAATTTATGGCTGGAGAGTGGAATGGGCAAGGAAGAAATGGAAGATGAGTAGAATCAGCTAATGAGTTGGTAGTGGAGGAAGAGGCCTCTTGGAGGGTGGCTCAAGGGAAATTAGTGGAACTGCTGGGTTGAGGGAGGATAGAAGGATGATGGCCAAGACTGGTAAGTGGCAGACAGAGAAGCCAGGAACACACAGATAGCCCAAGTAAACCATGCCAGGAACAGGGGTATTTGGGGAAAGTGAGGGGGGAGGAAAGAGAGAAAACTGTCAAGTTACCAATTCCTAATTTTAATGGGAACTCTGGAATAGGAACAGAGGGTGTAGATTTTCTTTCTTGGTACCCTGAGCTGTACATAGGCTATCACTGATCCTCTCTGCCCTTATTTCTTTCTCTTATTTTCTATTTGTTTCTTTTTTCCCTTTTCTTTCTTCTCTCTCTCTCTCCTCCCATCCACCCTCCCTCTTTTCCTTCTATCTGACCAATTAGACCACCTCCATGTTGAAGAGTTACTTGATGTCATCATAACTCCAAACCATCAATTTATCAATACAGGAAATTGTAATTATTTTTAATAAAGGAGAAAAGGAAAGGGAATGTGACTAATGTCCAGGGAAAACCAGGCAACAGTTCAAAAAACACTCCAGGAAAGTATCAGAAGGAATATCCCTCTGATCACATCTGACACCACTTCATGAAATTTGGATGATTTATTGGGGATGAGAATTACTTTTCCAAGATATTATAAGTCAATAAGAAAGAATATTTTAAAATCCCCATTCTCTCAAGCATATTTGGTTCTAAAGCAAAATCTTTTTGTGTTTCTTTACTTTTATTCCCCTTTTTGGTTCTGTGCCAAAGAACATAAACACAGTCTCCTTTGGGATCTCTATTTCTTGAGTACTCCTTGCCAGTATATCCTACCATGTGGATTAAATAGATGGCATCAACAGTGTAGTTGGGAGGCAGAGTGAACGGAAGAAGAAGGGTCATGCTCTTCTAGCCTGAGCTTCTGGGTTGAGAGATTTCAGTGTCTGCAGCTTGTCTACCAGAATAGCAAGAATAAAGCGTGAATCTATAAAGGAAATTTCAACTGTGTTGAGAGAGCTGTCTGCACAGTTGAAGCTGTGATAGGATCATTCCTATCTTTGGAGTGGCATTCCCATGGCCACTGTAGGAAGCATCCAGTGAATCCAAGGGGCCACTGGGTTCTGGTTTAGTTGTTCTTTCTTAAAATAGCTCTTCATTGAGTATGATGAGGCTCTGTTTGCCCATAGTAAAGTTTTAAGATTCACTGATGCCAGGAAGATGAAGGTCTTTGACTATATATGAGCTTAAAAAAAGATCAAATGCTTGTTTCCCTTTTTTATGGGCCGTGGGGCATGTGTTTTTAATAGACCTTTAAGTCTGTGAATAAGTTCAAACATAATATTACCTAGTGCTTTGAAGGCCACCAATAGAGATACTTAGTGAGTATCACAAGGTAGTCGGAGTAGGGGTAGAGAGTCTATGGATTAAGGTACTAGAAAGAGAAATATATATAAAATTAACATTCTTTGCAGTAGCTTATGATATCCTCTCCTACCTATAACTCATCTCTTTTTTTCCTGTTTTACTTTATATTTTCTGGCCACTATTTACCTTTAAAAATATGCCTGAAGCAAGCATATACTGAAATAGAGATTCAATCGGTCTTCTTATCATAATAATGATCATGCAGTGTGATGGAAAGAACCAGGGACTGAGAGTTGAAAGGCCTTCTTCACCGTGGGCTGGGGTGGGGGTAGGGATAACTCTCAGGGCATAGAGTTAAGGGTATTACTGGATTTATCTTGAAGAAATAATCTGGGTGTAGAGTGGAGAATTGAGTATGATGTCAAATACTGACTATCCGTATAAATATTGTGGTGCTAAAATGGTAGGATATTATTTATCTTGGAATAAATATCCTAAATGTGTATTAGTGCATTTTTGAGAGCTTCGTAATACCTGGTCTTGCCCTCTCTGCTCCTCTCCTCTAAAAAGCAGTGCTGGTTGGGAGAGTCAGAGTCTGATTAGGTCTGGTTCTACTGTTCTCTATGGACTGATCCTTTGGTGTGACATTTCCTCCTCTTACGTGCTCTCCAGGGCGTACATGAGTGTGAAGGAGCTGAAAGAGGCACTGCAGCTCAACAGCACTCACTTCCTCAACGTCTACTTTGCCAGCTCAGTGCGGGAAGACCTTGCAGGTGCTGCCACCTGGCCTTGGGACAAGGAAGCCATCAGTCACCTGGGTAAGTAAAGTGAAGACCAACTATAGTAGGAAAAATGAGGAGATTGGAAGGGAATCCATGAAAGTGCATTTGGGGAAAAAACAGAGAGAAAAATAAATTTACTTAATGAATTAGCTTCTTTGGGCTGAGAATAGCTTTTGGGAGAATCTCTCAACATGTTTCAGTGCAGACAGGTAAGATGTATTAGAGCAAACAGTGGCAAAAACTCAGAATGTCCTAGACGGAATCTATAATCCAGACGTTAATAAATTGCTGACATGGAATAAGATCCATTTTATGTCTTGGAGAGCCTCAAGGGGGAAACTAGCAAGAAGGTGGCTAGACTATGAAACCTGGTTTGCAGTAAACACTGAGCCAGAAGATTGCTGGGCTTCTTGCATGGATTGGAATCCTGAGGAGATTCTGGGAAATTAAAACAGGTGGGGAGCTTGTCTGCTTACCTAGGAAAAAGGTGACACCTTAATACTGAGTGGAACTACTGCATGCTTAAGAAAGATAATTCCTTTTATTACAATATCTTATCATTATTATAAAGGAAATATTACTGACCAATCAATAGAATCATTAAATCAGTTTATGTGGATGAAGAGTAATTATTCAATCAATATAATTTGTATATACTTTCAAAGAGTCTTGTATAGGATTCTACCAAAACTTACTTTAAAACTGAATTACCATAATTGAGAGGAATTTTTCATGTTGGAAAGAGAATGCTTGAAAGAGACCAGAAACCATTTTAAGAGTGATTTAAAAGAGATTATGCAAAATTAATCTTCTTAGTAGTCAAATACAAAGCAGAGAGAAATAAACTGAATAAACATCACATAATACTGTATATGTCAAACCCATGTATGATGGGTCATTGTGAAGTGGAGTCCAGAGTATTGAAATGATAATCAAATAAAATATGAGCAAGTGTCCAAACAATTGGGGAAGGAAGATGATGAGCAGTAGGTTAGCAATAGGTGAAAAAATGTTGTGGCTGTTCAAGAGGAAACCAGAACATAAAAATCCTTGTAGTGAATCAGGTCAACATCCAGAAGGGTTATACATCTCAAGCAAAGGAGGAGACAATGAAAAGTTAAACCTGTGGTGATCCAAACTGAATGCTTTGTTATTATGCTGGATTTCATTGGCTCTATAGTATCTGATACAGTTTTAAGGCTCTGCAGTCCTTTTATCACTAAATTTTGTATTTTCAGTTCTCAGTATATTAGAAGTCAGAAATTTGTGAGATGAGTGGAGCTTTCCAGATGAAAGCTAACGTGAGTCATTCTAGTCTTCAAAGTAGCAACAAGTGGGCTAGAAGGTTATATTCCAATAATTCATTTAGCAGTGAGTTTGAGTATCTTGAATTATCCTCATGAAAAACAATACTAGCAGAGGAGCATGTAACACGGTAAGAAATTACCTCCAAATTTATTCATACCTGATTCACCAAAGGTTACCTTTTCGGTATATATGACAGCTAGGTTTACCCAGCAGTTGTTTCTATGAATCCTAGGTCTATCATTGAGTACTGAATCTACTTGCTCAAAAAACCTAAAAAAATGATCTTCCCGGCCATTATGGAGACAAATCTTGGCCTCTTGATAAGAATTATTGGACTGGCAGCAGAGCCCTGAATATTTTTCTGACTTTGTTGGCACTAGGCCATTGACAAGATTCATTTAACTATAAAAGTGGGTAAAATAACACCCCTCCAAAAATTAACTGTTTGAAGGCATCAGCCAAGACAACGAGGATTTGAGGGACCCAATCCCAGGGAGGAGAAAAATGCATTGAAGTGAGTTCTACATATAACTCAGATTTTTTCTCCTTTAGGGAAATTGCCAAAATCTCAGTGAAAGTAATAGAGGCAGAGCAGAGAGAAGCAGCCTAAAGCTTGCTTCTCACTACTGAGGAGACAAAAATTAAAGGTCAGACCTTCTAAGGCATCCAGACTTGAGGGACCAAGCTTCCAGAAAGATAGAAATCATGAAAAAAAATGAGCCTGATAGTCTGCTCATTATTTGAAGATTTTTCTAATTACTAAACTATGCATGCTTAGGGCCAGTGGCCATAAAACAAGTATAAAATAACTGCTAACAGATTAAAAAGCCGAACAGTGATTTCAGGAATCTCATAGTGGAGGGGACAAAAAATGAAGTTGAGGTCCTATCAAGGAGGGGCTTTGAGATACCCTATGTGTGAGGGAAAATATAAATAGCCTAGCTTACACAAAGCCTAAAATTCAGCCTGAAACACACTTAAATCCCTGTTTGGAGGAAGGTCATCTGCCTATATTTAACTGCTTAACAAAAGAAAATTAAATATGCTCTGGAGGAGGACAATATCATCAAAAGCCTCTACAAGTTTTTATGCACAGTGGCCAGAAATCAGTAAAAAAAAAAAAAAAAAAAAAATTAGCAGTTATGCAAGAGATAAGACCAAATGATGGTAAACTAAACTAAACAAAGAATCACTAAATAAATGCAGACCCACAGATTATCCATATATTGGAGTTACTGAATATTGGCTTAAGATAATTGTGATTAATATGCTCAAAAATAGATAAAAAGGTGAAGAGTGTCTTTAGAAAACTAGAATCTATATTAATGAATCAAATGGAAATTTTAGGACAAAAATACAGTAACTGAAATTAAGAAATTAGTAGATTGGTTTATGAGCAGGAGAAAGGTTTAATGAACTAGAAAACTGTAGAAAACATACATATTGAAACTCAGAGAGAAAAAGTGATGGAAAAATATAGAAAACAACTTGGGACATTTGAGATCTGATGAAAAATTCCTAACGTAAATTGGAGTTCTAGAAGAAGAGGAGAAGGATATTGGGGCAGAAATAATATCAGAGATAGCTAGCTGCTGAGAATTTTTCAGGGTGACAAAAAATATTAAACCACAGATTCAAAATGTTTTACAAACCCCAAGAAGGATAAATAGAAAGAAAATCACAACTAGATTCATTAAAACAGAAGTGCTGAAAAACCTCAAAAGTAGCCAGAGAAAAAAGTTACGTTACTTTAAAAGGAGCAACAATAAGATGGACAGGCTGACCTTTCAACAGAAACTATGGAAGTCAGAAGACAATAGATGGATATATTTTTTAAAATGCTAAAAGAGAATTATTGCCAATTTATAATACTATGTTCAACAAAAATCTTTTAAAATGAAGAAAAATTAAACATATTTTCAGATAAAAACTGAGATAATTTAAAACCAGCAGTAAAATAAATACTGAAGAAGAAAGCTATCCAAACAGAAAGAAAATGACTCCAAAAGGAAACAGAGGCATGCAAAAAGAAATGAATCACACTAGAAAGGATAAAAATATTAAAAGTAGTAACAATGTCTTTTTGGCTTAAAATATATGTAGAGTTAAAATATGATGACAATGGCACGAAAGACAAGAAGTAAATAAAATTATATAATTTAAGGCCCCTTCTACACCAGTATCTGGAAAAAATACTGATTTATTAATTTTAGATAGCTTATACACACCTTATATTATACAAGAATTAACTCAAAATAGATCATAGACTTAAATATAAAAAGTAAAACTATATAACTTTCAAAAGAAAACATAAGAGAAAATCTTCAGGGCAAGACTAGGCGAAGAGTGCTTATATATGACACCCAAAGCATAGTCCATAAAAATGAAAACTGATAAATTGGACTTCATCAAAATTAAGACTTTTTCTCTGAGAAACACTCTGTTAAGATGAACAAGGAGGGCTTCCCTGGTGGTGCAGTGGTCGAGAGTCTGCCTGCCGATGCAGGGTACACGGGTTTGTGCCCCGGTCTGGGAGGATCCCACATGCCGCGGAGCGGCTGGGCCCGTGAGCCATGGCCACTGAGCCTGCACGTCCGGAGCCTGTGCTCTGCAACGGGAGAAGCCATAGCAGTGAGAGGCCCGCGTACCGCAAAAAAAAAAAAAAAAAAAAAGATGAACAAGGAAATGGCAGTCTTAGAGAAATTATTTGCAAACCACACATCTCGCAAAGGATTTATATCTAGAATATAGTAAGAACTTTCAAAACAATAGTAAAACAAACAAATATTCCAGTTAGAACACGGACAAAAACACAGACATTTTACCAGAGAGTATACAGGTGGAAAATAAGCACATGAAAAGATATTCAGTATCATTAACCGTAAGGGAAAAGCAAATTAAAGCCACAATGAGGTATCACTATACTTATTAGTAGAGCTAAAAAAAAGTAGTAACAATACAAAATGCTGATGAGGATGCAGAGAAACTGGATATTGCATATATTGCTGATGGGAAAGTAAAATGGCACAGCCACTCTGGAGAACACTTTAGCAGTTTCTTATAAAATTAAACATACACTTACCATGTGACCCAGCAGTTGGACTGTTGGACATTTATCCCAGAGAAATGAAAACATGACTACTCGAAATCCAGCTTTATTTGTAATAGCTCCAAACTGGAAATGATAAAGTGTTCTTCGGTGCTAACTGCTTAAGCAAACTGTGATACATCTGCACAATAGAATATCACACAGCAATAAAAAGAAACAAAGTATTAATACATGGAACAACTTAGTTGGATGTCAAGGATATTATACGGAGTGAAAAAAAAATCTCACAAGTTGCACGCTTATGATTTAGTGTAGTAGTCTCAAAATTTTATGTGGTATTCTCAAAATTAAAAAAAAAAAAAACCCAACAGAGATAGAGAACAAATTAGTCATTGCTAGGAGTTAGGAATGGGGTGAGGGGTGGTGGGGAGAGGGGTATGTGTGTGGAGTGACTTAAAGGATAATAGAGGAGAAATCTTAATGGTAGTTACACAAAGGTATACATACATGTGATAAAATTGCATAGAACTACACACAAACACACACTTGCATGTGCACACATACACACACATTCACAAGCTTGCACGTAAAAACTGGTGAAATCTAAATAAGGTCTGTGGCCTCTTTGCATGAGCAGAACACTTCAGATATAGCAGGTGCTCTTTGAATGCTCACTGATTGAAGGGATGACTGAATAAATGAGTGAAGGTATTAAATTTAAATAGTTTCAAGAAATATTTAAATTATCTCATGAGTCACTGGCTCATAATGAATTGCAAAAGAAGCTAGGGATATTTATATTTTATTCTAAAAACTTTTAGGAATAACTAGTTCCCCTACAACATGTTTCTTAATGTGCATTTAAGAAGTAGAAGACTAGCTGAAAATCTGACTCAGTATGAAACTTCTCATGTTATTATTTATCTTTTCTTGTTCAGTCATTAACTGTGATTGAACAAAGGAGTCATATTGACCTAAATCGGGTGTAGAGTAGTACAGACAGCTGGCATAACATGATAGAGGAAGACATTTAGGATTTTCTAAACAGAGTCTTTTCAAGACTCAAGATTATCTGTGTCAACATTCAAGACCCTGTATTTTGAGGGTCAGCTGAGTGACCTGGCAGATAAGTACGCTATTTTTAAGGCTGAATCCAGTTTCTGACTACAAATGGCTTAAGTCACTATGAGGAAAGACCAAGGTAATCTGTGGTCCATCAACACCATTTCTGGCCTTCAGCATGATTTTGTACTTTTTTTTTTTTTTTTTTTTTTTTTTTATGCGTTACGCGGGCCTCTCACTGTTGTGGCCTCTCCCGTTGCGGAGCACAGGCTCCGGACGCGCAGGCTCAGCGGCCATGGCTCACGGGCCCAGCCGCTCCGCGGCATGTGGGATCCTCCCAGACCGGGGCACGAACCCGTGTCCCCTGCATCGGCAGGCGGACTCTCAACCACTGCGCCACCAGGGAAGCCCCTGATTTTGTACTTTTAATGTTGTGGTAATGCAGGGCAGAATTTTTTGTAAGTAAAGTAAATGGATAAATGAGATCCCCTTGAGCTCAGTTGTTTGAATATCTTTAACCTTAGTATACAGCACTTAAACTGAAAACATATCTTCAAAGGCAGAAGACTTAAATTAGTGGTAAACCAGACCTTTTATAAACCATTAATATCATAATTATTTATTCATTCATTCAAAGAAAAACTGTTGAACCTATTTCATGGCGATATCAGAGATAGAATAATTAAAAGAAGTCCACCGTAAAGGTTTGCACAGCACAACTGGGATACAGACATGCAAATACACACTTATAATACTACACGATGCTGCCACACAGGAGGTCAAGTAGGAACATGATGAGAAAGTGCCTGATTGTGCTGAAAACATCAGGGAAGAAGAGAAGAGTTCCCAGAGGAGCTGAGGCTTGAGGGGAGAGTTGAAAGATGAGCAGGAGTTTGCTTGGCAGACAATGAGAGGGCATTCCATAGTGAAAGAAATGGTAAATGCCAAGGTTTAGACTGTTAAAAACCTAGACTTGCTTAGAAGTGGAATGTCCTTGGAATGGCTAGAGCAGAGCTCTTCAAACTTATTCTTGCTCTCTTGTACCTCCTAAAAGACTTTTGAAAAACTCTGTACCACTTCATCGATTTTAAAAGTAACACCTAAAAATTTAACCATAAGTTTAAATTATAGCAAAGAATATAATTTCTGGCATATTATTTTAAATTATTGACATTTAAAAATACATTTTAAATCTACTCTTCTAAATGTATCTTTGGTAACATAATAATTTGATAATCATTCATTAGAAAAACTCATGGCCATGCACTTTTTTAACATTGAGAAATTATTCATTGCTCCTTTTTTCTCTTTGAATTTGTTTCCATTTCATTGCTCCTATAGAACTTTCTACTAATGTAACATATAAATATACTTTTTTCAAAGTCTTTAGTTAGTCACCTGTTTCTCTGCTAAAAACATATTTTGAATAAAAACATAAACATTTTGTGATATTTTTAATTAAAGTTTTTATTTTGAGATCATTGAATAGTCACATATAGTTGTAAGAAATAGTACAAAGAGATTCCACATATCCTTTACCCATTTTCCTCTGGTGGTAGTACCTTGCAAATCTGTAATACAATATCACAAGCAGTATATTAACATTGATATTGATCATAAGTTATAACATGTTAAAAATTTGTTCTCAATTGAGTTAGCTTTTGAAATGATTCCTTGTCCAAAATTGATCAAAACAATATTTTTAAATGTTGATTAATGACTAGTAAACAAAGTGGAAAATACATATTTAATGAGCCAAGAGTGGCTTTTCTCTCCCAGATTAGTTCTTGTGTCAGTGGATGAAGAGTAATTATTGCTATAATAAGACAGGATTTAGCATCATTTATATTGCTTTTTTTTTCTTTTATAGCTCTAAGTACTGAGAAACTTTGTTCACATAAATAAGTAGATGGGGGAAAAAAGAGTTCTGTTTGATTGAGTGGATGATGATGCCAAGGTAGAAAATATAGAAAAAGCAGGAGCAAAGGGGGAGGCAGTTTGGCTTTGGAGGTGTTGAATTTGGGATCTCTACAAATTTGACCATGAAAGGCACTTCCACAAAAGCAGAAGGAGGAGCAGGATTCAGGCGTGTACCAGACAACAAAGGAGAGAGGGGTTTGAGAAAGTCCCTTGTGGCCCACAAATATGACTGCTTCAGAGTGATGAAGTACGTACAAGAGCTTCTTGGCCAGGTTAGAGAGGACAGTCGGTCACTCTCTGGCACAGAAGTTAGGCACTTCAGAGTGTTCTGAGCCAACCATCTTCCTTAATTGTTCTAGGGAATGTCTGTACTGCCAAGGAACATTCAGAGATCCTGATCAGATCATAAGCAACATGCCTCAATACATGGGACCCAAGAACCTTGTGGGAGGGAACTTGAACCTGGCTCACAATGGGGCTTTAGACACATGGGATCTTCCAAGGAGTCCAGATAATGTGACCCTCGGAGGAAAAAAAATGTCTTCGAGTGATAGAGTGGGCTATGGCTTCTGAAAGATAGGAAGAAATGTATCTTGAGCAAGTCACCTCATCTATAAAATGGGAATAACAAGCATGAGGAAGACTACCTGGCACATAGTAGGGCTTCAATAAATATTAGCTCCATTAGGAGTAGTAGCAGCAGCAGCAATAGAAGTTCCAAATACCATGGCTGCTGTTGCTGGTTGGGCCCTTAGCTTCCCACCTGCTTCATCTCCACCCTAGAGATTATCAGTGCCCTAGAAAGATGTTGGCTTTCTAGGGAAGAAAAAAAAAAGTGTTTTTAGGTGTCCAGTTGCCTGCAATGGTAAAGCAGCTTATAAGAAACAAAGGGAGGCTCCTTATAAGTCACAGAAGCAAAGAATAAGTGATTGTTGGCAGTTTGGGGGAGACGGGTAGTGCCTGATGAGGGTCTGTGGGTGTCATGGGGCCAGATGGACTGGAGAACAGCTACCACAGGGGTGATGCAGATGTGGCAGGCATCTGGCATAAAGCAAAGCAATAGCTGCATGAGGGGGTAAGGGGAAGACAAAAGCAGCAGACATGAGCTCTGAGGGGAGATATCCTTCCCTCACCTAGAACTTTTATAGGGGATCCCCTCACCTGAACAAAGCTTGACTTCCTCCTAACCAAACAGTTGACATTGAGATTAGGGTGTTACATCAATTGTGACACATTTATGCACAATGCGGGTGAGAAATAGACATTGATTTGGCAAGTGGGAAGTCTCTGTTAATCTCAGCCTAATTGTTTCTGTGGAGTATGGGTGCAGGAGCCAGCATGGGAGAGGTAGAAGAATCCACAGGAGGTAAAGGGAAGCACACTCTGGTGCAACAAATCACTGAATGGTTGGGCTAGAGCAAAGCAATTTTGTTCCTCTCCACTCTGTCCCCTCTTCACTATGCCAGAGTGGAGTGATTCTTCCCCAAGACAAGGAATAAACAGGACATGTAAACTGGAGCACACCATGTCCATATGAGAACTTAGAGCATCATTAATGAGACAGGCTACAGGACATGAACAGGATGAGGACTGTTCCTTGGAATTACTCACTGGCTGCTACTGTAGATTATTTGTCTGATGATAATATTCAGCAAATGGGGTAATTTTACGTGCCTTGGGGTTTCAAACATAGTGAACACTCTTGGATATTGAAACTTTGGAAAAAATTATCCTAGGGTATGAACTAAATGCCCTGAAATTGGGGTGTCCCAAAGATAAGTTTATACGTTTATAAGTAGGTGGAATAAATAATCACCTTTGTGTGTGATGCCTTGAAAGATCTCCTTTCTTAAAATATGTCCTAGTAATCATTGAATCTTTAGTGCCCGGAACAGTACCTGACACTGAATAGATGCTCAATAAATGCTGAATTGATAAATCAATTGTAGAAAATATCTTTCCCATTTGTACTCTGTAGTATGAGGTTGTGGGTGTTTGAAGCACCACCGTCATCCAGAAACAAGGAAAGGAGTACATCATAAGTCTCCAAGGCCTCAGTGATAACATCTTCAGTTTTCGTTAATCAAATGACTTTTCTCCCATGGTATGGGAGGCGTTAGAAAGCCGGAGTGAGGGAGGCATCCATGTGATACTGGGAGTATCTAATGAGGAGGAAGCGCCACGTGGCCTTGGCTTCAGAGTGGTCCATCCTGAACGCCAGTTCTTCTTCTCCAGATTACAGGTTCTTCTTCCGTAGCTTGAGCAGGGCTAGTGGTGTTCACCTGTCCCCGATGCCAGGCCTAGGGCGGGGCTCCACCCCTGTCCCGCCCCCAACCCTGTGGGAGGCTGGGCCGCATTGCAGTTCTGAGTCCCCGGGGGCCACAGCCGAGGAGAGTGAGGTGGCTGAGCCCTGGATAGCTGAGGAGATATTGAAAGAACAATGGCAATAGAAAATCAATACAACATGAAAACAGGAATCTGCTTCCTGAATGGATTGGAAAGTCAGGGACTAGTAGAAGGCTAGCAGACCACACAAAAACACTCCTCCATTCTTTGTTGCTGTGGCTGACAGGGTCTTGGTGCTCCAGCCAGGTTTCAGGCCTGAGCCTCTGAGGTGGGAGTGCTGAGTTCAGGACATTGAACCACCAGAGACCTCCCAGCCCCATGTCTCCCAGAGATCTCCATCTCAAGGCTAAAACCCAGCTCCACTCAACGACCAGCAAGCTCCAGTGCTGGGTACTCCATGCCAAATAACTAGCAAGACAGGACCACAACCCCACCCATTAGCAGAGAGGCTGCCTAAAATCATATTAAGTTCACAGACACCCCAAAACACACCACTGGATGTAGTTCGGCACCAGAAAGACAAGATCCAGCCTCATCCACCAGAACACAGGCACGAGTCCTCTCCACCAGGAAGCCTACACAACCCACTGAACCAACCTTACCCACTGCGGGCAGACACCAAAAACAATGGGAACTACAAACCTGCAGCCTGAGTAAAGGAGACCCCAAAGGCAGTAAGTTAAGCAAAATGAGAAAATAGAGGAATACACAGCAGATGAAGGATCAAAGTAAAAACCCACCAGACCAAACAAATGAAGAGGAAATAGGCAGTTTACCTGAAAAAGAATTCAGAGTAATGATAGTAAAGATGATCCAAAATCTTGGAAATGTAATGGAGAAAATAAAAGAAACATTTAAGAAGGACCTGGAAGAACTAAAGAGCAAACAAACAATGATGAACAACACAATAAATGAAATTAAAAGTTCACTAGAAGGAATCAATAGCATAATAACTGAGGCAGAAGAACGGATAATTGACCTGAAAGATAAAATAGTGGAAATAACTACCACAGAGCAGAATAAAGAGAAAAAGAATGAAAAGAATTGAGGACAGTCTCAGAGACTTCTGGGACAATGTTAAACGAACCAACATTCGAATTATAAGGGTCCCAGAATAAGAGAAAAAGAAAGGGACTGAGAAAATATTTGAAGAGATTATAGTTGAAAACTTCCTTAATATGGGAAAGGAAATAGTCAATCAAGTCCAGAAAACACAGAGAGTCCCATACAGGATTAATTCAAGGAGAAACACGCCAAGACACATATTAATCAAACTATCAAAAATTAAATACAAAGAAAAAATATTAAAAGCAGCAAGGGAAAGCAACAAATAGCATACAAGGGAATCCCCATAAGGTTAACAGCTGATCTTTAAGCAGAAAATCTGCAAGCCAGACGGGAATGGTAGGACATATTTAAATGATGAAAGGGAAAAACCTACAACAAAGATTACTCTACTCAGCAAGGAACTCATTCAGATTCGACAGAGAAATTAAAACCTTTACAGACAAGCAAAAGCTAAGAGAATTCAGCACCATCAAACCAGCTGAAGAAATCAAAGAGGAAATCAAAAAATACCTAGAAACAAATGACAATGAAAAAACGACAACGCAAAACCTATGCGATGCAGCAAAAGCATTTCTAAGAGGGGAGTTTAGAGCAATACAGTCCTACCTCAAGAAACAAGAAAAATCTCCGATAAACAACCTAACCTTACAGCCAAAGCAATTAGAAAAAGAAGAACAAAAAGAACCACACATATTGCAGAAGAAAAGAAATCATAAAGATCAGATCAGAAATAAATGAAAAAGAAATGAAGGAAACAATAGCAAAGATCAATAAAACTAAAAGCTGGCTCTTTGAGAAGATAAACAAAATTGATAAACCATTAGCCAGACTCATCAAGAAAAAAAAAGGGAGAAGACTCAAAAAATCAATAGAATTAGAAAAGATAAAGGAGAAGTAACAGCTGACCCTGCAGAAATACAAAGAATCATGAGGGATTACTACAAGCAATTATATGCCAATAAAATGGACAACCTGGAAGAAATAGGCAAATTCTTAGAAAAGCACAACCTTCTGAGACTGAAGCAGGAAGAAGTAGGAAATATAAACAGACCAATCACAAGCACTTAAATTGAGACAGTGATTAAAAATCTTCCAACAAACAAAAGCCCAGGACCAGATATATTGACAGGTGAATTCTATCAAACATTTAGAGAAGAGCTGACACCTATCCTTCTCACACTCTTCCAAATTATAGCAGAGGGAGGAACATTCGCAAACTCATTCTATGAGGCCACCATCAACCTGATACCAAAACCAGACAAAGCTGTCACAAAGAAATAAAACTACAGGCCAATATCACTGATGAACATAGATGCAAAAATCCTCAACAAAATACTAGCAAACAGAATCCAACAACACATTAAAAGGATCATACACCATGATCAAATGCAGTTTATCCCAGGAATGCAAGGACTCTTCAATATACGCAAATCAATCAATGTGATAAACCATATTAACAAATTGAAGGGTAAAACCATATGATCACCTCAATAGATGCAGAAAAAGCTTTTGACAAAATTCAACACCCATTTATGATAAAATGCCTCCAGAAAGTAGGCGTAGAGGGAACTTACCTCAACATAATAAAGGCCATTTATGACAATCCCACAGCCAACATCATTCTCAATGGTGAAAAACTGAAACCATTTCCACTAAGATTAGGAACAAGACAAGGTGGCCCTCTCTCACCACTATTATTCAACACAGTTTTGGAAGCTTTAGCCACAGCAATCAGAGAAGAAAAAGAAATAACATGAATCCAAATCGGAAAAGAAGAAATACAACTGTCACTGTTTGCAGATGACACAATACTATACATAGAGGATCCTAAAGATGCTACCAGAAAACTACTAGAGCTAATCAATGCATTGGGGAAAGTTGCAGGATACAAAATTAATGCACAGAAATGTCTTGCATTCCTATACACTAATGATGAAAAATCTGAAAGAGAAATTAAGGAAACACTCCCATTTACCATTGGAACAAAAAGAATAAAATACCTAGGAATAAACCTAACTAAGGAGACAAAATACCTGTATGCAGAAAACTATAAGACACTGATGCAAGAAAGTAAAGATGATACAAACAGATGGAGAGATATACCGTGTTCTTGGATTGGAAGAATCAACATTGTGAAAATGACTATAATACCCAAAGCAATCTACAGATTCAGCTCAATCCCTTTCAATCTACCAATGGCATTTTTCATAGAACAAGAACAAAAAATTTAACAATTTGTATGGAAACACATAAGACCCCGAATAGCCAAAGCAATCTTGAGAAAGAAAAACACAGCTGGAGGAATCAGTCTCTCTGACGTCAGACTACCCTACAAAGCTACAGTAATCAAGACAGTATGGTACTGGCACAAAAACAGAAATACAGATCAATGGAACAGGACAGAAAGCCCAGAGATAAATCCAAGCACATATGCTCACCTTATCTTTGATAAAGGAGGCAAGAATATACAATGGAGAAAAGACAGCCTCTTCAATAAGTGGTGCTGGGAAAACTGGACAGCTACATGTAAAAGAATGAAATTAGAACACTCCCTAATACCATACACAAAAATAAACTCAAATTGGATTAAAGACCTAAATGTAAGGCCAGAGACTATAAAACTCTTAGAGGAAAATATATGCAGAACACTCTATGATTTAAATCACAGCAAGATCCTTTTAGGCCCACCTCCTAGAGAAATGGAAATAAAAACAAAAATCAACAAATGGGACCTAATGAAACTTAAAAGCTTTTGCACAGCAAAGGAAACCATAAACAAGATGAAAAGACATCCCTCAGAATGGGATAAAATATTTGCCCCAAAATGGGCAGAAGACCTAAGTAGACATTTCTCCAAAGAAGATATACAGATTGCCAACAAACACATGAAAGGATGCTCAACATTACTAACCATTAGAGAAATGCAAATCAAAACTACAATGAGGTATCACCTCACACCAGTCAGAATGACCATCATCAAAAAATCTACAAACTATAAATGCTGGAGAGGGTGTGGAGAAAAGGGAACCCTCTTGCACTGTTGGTGGGAATGTAAATTGATATAGCCACTATGGAGAACAGTATGGAGGTTCCTCAAAAAGCTAAATATAGAACTACCATATGACCCAGCAATCCCACTACTGGGCATATACCCAGAGAAAACCATAATTCAAATAGAGTCATGTTCCACAATGTTCATTGCAGCTCTATTTACAATTGCCAGAACATGGAAGCAACCTAAGTGTCCACTGACAGATGAATGGATAAAGAAGGTGTGGTACATATATACAATGGAATTTTACCCAGCCATAAAAAGAAACGAAATTGAGTTATTTGTAGTGAGGTGGATGGACCTTGAGTCTGTCATACAGAGTGAAGTAAGTCAGAAAGAGAAAAACAAATACCGTATGCTAACACATATATATGGAATCTAAGAAAAAAGAAAAAGAAAAAGGTTCTGAAGAACCTAGGGACAGGACAGGAATAAAGATGCAGATGCAGAGAATGGACTTGAGGACACGAGCAGGGGGAAGTGTAAGCTGGGATGAAGTGAGAGAGTGGCATGGACATATATACTCTACCAAATGTGAAATATATAGCTTGTGGGAAGCAGCCGCATAGCACAGGGAGATCAGCTCCGTGTTTTGTGACCACCTAGAGGGGTGAGATAGGGAGGGTGGGAGGGAGACACAAGAGGGAGGAGATATGGGAATATATGTATACGTATAGCTGGTTCACTTTGTTATACAGCAGAAACTAGCACAGCAATGTAAAGCAATTATACTCCAATAAAGATGTTAAAAAAAAAAAAAGCAAGACTGGAGTGCTTGCCAGTTGTGGGTAGGAGTGGCTGAAAGAGTTTAAAAGGAGATAAAAAATGACATCAGACTTTGCAAAATCTTTACCCTCTACACATTCTTCTCTTTGTTCAGTCTTGTCCAGAACTAGGACTTCTTTCTAATGAGACCACAGGCTGTAAAACTAAGAAGCCAATATAAGATTTGGAGATGAATGGTTCCTGGGCTGGTTCTGTTAAAAGTTTGCTTCATTTTCTAAGCACTTGTGATTTTTTTTAACCTTTTCCATTTCTTTCTTTCCCTTTGTCTGTCAGCCCACCTCTGCCACTTTCTTCCCTTGCCCTGCTCCAAAGTGCTCCTTCCTTGGACCCCCACACATTTTGATAGCTTTGTCACTTCCTTGCAGAGTGTGACTGGGGGAGTGTGTCTCAGCCAGTAACTGGAAGTAATTATGGAGGCACCTGCAGACCAGCTCTGAACCTCCTTGTTTTATGGGCATATAACATTCAGCCCTAAAAGTTTTACAGAACTCTTTTAAAGTCATTTCAACTCATGTCCTTTCCTCAAGCTGCCTGAGTTTCCTTTTTGTTTTGTTTTGTTTTTAATAGAAGTGACTTTGGGATTCATTCTCTTTGCCACGTGCTACTCTGGCGGTCTTGTGCTTAAGCTGGGAAAAGCCAGTTGGAACTTGGATACAGCATCACTTTGGGAGCTTGGCTGTCTGCTACTGAGATTTAATCTTTTAATCAGCAACTTTTCTCTTTTCTTCCCCTGCACCATCCTCTGGACCACACAACAACCCTGTCTTAGTGTTTTAGGTCGTCTCTTATAATCAAGGCTGAAAGTTCTCCTAAGAAGGTATTTGTGCTCCCCGCCAGTCCATTAAGCAACAGCTGCACCACACATGGCCACCAGTTGCTAAATCCAGAAAGCCCCATTCATATTATGTTCTATGTACAAGTAAGTGGTACTGGCATGTAGTGAGTTCACGTTCCAGTACAACATTCAGGTATGCAAGAAATGTAACTTTTATTTATTCTTCTATAATGAACTTTATACTTATTTTGAGCCCCGCTGTTGCTGGGTAGTAGAGATTTATTCTTAGTCAATTGAGTTTCTTTTGCCTGGGTCTGTATCTAACTGCAGAGCTGACTTATAAATGCCAAGGCCATAGATGGAAGGATCCATTTTGTCCTTAGTCATCAGGTGATTCTGGTAACCTAAGATGACCCTTGTTCCTATCACAGGGTCCTTCACCTTCAGGAATTCTCTGGAAGGCTCTCTATCACCCTGCCCTCTTAGCCTCACTGGTCAGCATTATTCTTTAGAACTAGGCTCCTTACTCAGGAATCCATCACTGGAATGAGGAAAATAACCCCTGTTGTCAGATCACATGCACCTATTTTGAATCTTTATCCCTTTACTGGGATCTCAAAAGGTGGATTACAATCCATTTAATCTGGACCAACCACCATCTATACATTCCCATTATTTCCTTTTTATCTCTTTTCCTCCAGCTTAGGAGAATCTTTTCTAGGCTAAAATGTGGTGGTAGTGTTGGTAATGTCAGGCAAGGATTACTTTCCTCCATTTATCCATCATGCTGGCTAAACCATGGAGTCCTCTCAGGGAATGGTATAGGTTTTGGAAATCTCACACTCAGAAAAGGACTTCTTTCCTTGTTTTTCACTCTGTAATGTAAGGTAATGAATGAATGCAGGTAATGAACATATGCAAGAGAGTCTGGCAGTAGGGTAAGGGGGAGGGAGGCAAGGAACCACTTGGGTGAAATGTTAGTATTTCCAAAATGTTGCCCCTCAATTCACACTGTTACTTCAAAATTTCTCCTGAGTAGGTGCTCTTGGTCTGGTGGTCAGTCCCTAGGAAGCCTTGTAGGACAG
Source organism: Phocoena sinus (assembly GCF_008692025.1). Taxonomy (NCBI): domain Eukaryota; kingdom Metazoa; phylum Chordata; class Mammalia; order Artiodactyla; family Phocoenidae; genus Phocoena; species Phocoena sinus. The sequence continues at coordinate 132,940,383 of NC_045763.1, forward strand.
GCGTTGGGGAGGTGAATGAGAGTAGAGAGAGTCTTATAGTGTCTCAGAGTGAAGACTGAAAGTCCAAGGTATGGTTGAAACATATATTGACATGTCTTTCTACTTCCTGTTTCAAAATGGCAGGTGAGAGCAGAGAACACGAAGGACTTCTATTGTAGGAAAGGGAATCCCATCCCTCCCATCCTATCACCACATTTATCCCTCAGTTATGTTTTAATTTTATCCTTCCAGATGAGAAAAGACAAAAATGAACAGTGTTTTTTGTTTTGTTTTGTTTTTTGCGGTACGCGGGCCTCTCACTGCCGTGGCCTCTCCCGTTACGGAGCACAGGCTCCGGACGCGCAGGCTCAGCGACCATGGCTCACGGGCGCAGCAGCTCCGCGGCATGTGGGATCTTCCCAGACCGGGGCATGAACCTGTGTCCCCCTGCATCGGCAGGCGGACTCTCAACCACTGCGCCACCAGGGAAGCCCTGAACAGTGGTTTTGAGTGTAGGAAATGATAATTATAGTCTCTAAAACTAGAGAAGTAGGAAGGGAAAGGTCATTGACACTACATAAAAAGGGGTCCTTAAACCTACCAGCAAGGTCTATGAAGAATTAAGCCTACTGTCCCAATCCCTTAAGATTTCCTTTCCTCTCACAGTCACTAATTTCAGGCCACTGCAAATAACTTTTGAATGCCAGTATGCTGTCTATGAAGAGAATGGGCACTTGTCTATTTGCAACTCTATCCAATTCATTTCTGTCTTCTGGGTGTCCCTGGGTCTTAAGATCAGAATAACATGGAAATAAAGTATGAGCAGCTTAGAGGCAAATCAGAGCTCCTTATGTGAGGGTATTTGTCTACCTTGCCTGATGACGTCTGATATCACTCTGTGAGGTCTGCCCAGTTTGTGGTCAGACCCTAGCTTTCATTTTCTTGGTGAATGAAGATGGTGAGGTGGGAGCCAGTGAGGGGTGGGAGCAAATGAGTGTGTGTGACCAGGCTGCATTAGGTAATTATAATAATATTGACAAATAGTCTAATACACATTTTGAATTACATTGTTCTGAAAAATAAGCTAAATGCTTATTTATCTGCATCACTGTCAATACTTCCATTTTTATAACAACCCTTTGAGGTAGGAGCTCTTGTTATTTCCATTGAACAGATCGGGAAATAGCCTTAGCACTTTTAAAGAATGTCCCCCTAAATAAATATCAATACATTTCCAGTGAGAGTCCACAGCCAAAGAAGGAGCCCTGGTCACTCCAAAGGCCACTTAGTGTGAGAGAGGCTTCTGTGCAATGGTGTAAGGACCCACTTGTAACCTCTCGGAGTGTGACCCATGTTGTTGGTAACGAAAATGGAGGAAAGTGTGGGGCATAAGTACCCACTTCAGAAGATGATGCTGGTTTGCTTGGATATTAAAAATAGTCCTGGAAGGTAGGATTTTGTACTACCTTTTCCTGATTTCTATTAAGTTCCTCCTGGAAAAGAATTGCTCATTCCCCTGTGAGGGTAGGTTGAACCCAAGGGACAGAGAGGACAGGAAGGAGTTGCCACTCTTGGGACTTGGTTTTTACTTATTATATATCATGTCTTCTTCCTTCTTTTTTTAAAATTGAAATATGATTTACAATGTTGTGTTAATTTCAGGTGTACAGCAAAGTGATATATATATATGTGTATACTTTTTCAGATTCTTTTCCATTATAGGTTATTACAAGATACTGAATATAGTCCCCTGTGCTATACAGTAGGTCCCTATTGTTTACCTATTTTATATATAGTAGTGTGTATACATTAAGCCCATACTCCTAATTTATCCCTCCCCCACCTTTACCCTTTGGTAACCATAAGTTTGTTTTCTATATCTGTGAGTCTATTTTTCTATATCTGTGAGTCTATTTCTGTTTTGTAAATAAGTTCATTTGTATAATTTTCTTAGATTCCACATGTAAGTGATATCATATGATACTTGTCTTTCTCTGTCTGACTTACTTCACTTAGTATGATAATCTCTAGGTTCATCCATGTTGCTGTAGATGGTATTATGTCATTCTTTTTTATGGCTGAGCAATATTCCATTGTGCATATGTACCACATCTTCTTTATCCATTCATCTGTCGGTGGACATTTAGGGTGCTTCCATGTTTTGGCTATTGTTAAGAGTGCTGCTATGAACATTGGAGTGCATATATCTTTTCGAATTAGAGTTTTTATCTTTTTCTGGATACATGCCCAGGAGAGGGATTGCAGGATCATATGGTAGCTCTATTTTTAGCTTTTTAAGGAACCTCCATACTGTTCTCCATAGTGGCTGTACCAATTTACATTTCCACCAACAGTGTAGGATGGTTCCCTTTTCTCCACACCCTCTTCTTTTTCCTTCTTAATGAAAAGTTTTCACCTTCCTCTTCTTAAATTTTGACCAACATTCCTCTTTAGATTTTGAGTCTTATGCGTCACTCAGACTTTGGCATGAGCGTGTGGGGTGTGTGTGTGTGTGTGTGTGTGTGTGTTATTTTCATCAAAATGTGAAAGAACTTTTATAAAGTAAACCATGAAATAAGTTAATGTCTTTCTTCCCCATATGGGTGTATCAGTGTGTGTGTCTCTGAGTGATTAAAACCCACTCCCCTAATAACTTAACCAGTTTGTTTTAGCTGCAATAAAGAGGGATTGAGAACAGTGTGGACGCCCATGCTCAGGAGAGAGGAAGGAGAGTACACACTTGCGGGAAGGGCGTGAGGATGAACAGGCAGTGAGTGGATCACTTGACCATCTGTAACAGATAGAGAGTAGATGTCTGCGGCTGTTCATTCCCAGCCCTTCCCCTTCTCAGGCTACTGAGAGATGGGAGTCTGGGAACACAACGCACTAAGCCGAGGTGGTGACGGTCCATAACACAAACTTCTGCACGTGGTTTTTATGAGTGTCTCACTCAGTCCTGCATGCTAGCTCTCAGAGGCACAGGAAGAGAATAGGAAGGACTCTTAGCCATAAGCCTGTGTAGTCCCCTCACTTTACAGAAGAGACCCTGGGAAAGGTTAACGAGCAGGGCCAGTGTCACACAGCTAGTCAGGGTCAGGACCACATTTCAAAGTCCTTAAGTTCTAGTCTATAACCTTGGGGTCTACTGGACAGAATTACTGTAAGAGGTCCAGGGTCTTGGCCTTTTTCCTTAACATAGGTTGGCGTACACAGCACTTAACTCCTGAATGAGAGTATGCACCATTCTAATTATATAGTCACTAAGCTCATTACTAGGTGTTCCATACAGATGATTTGGGGCTAGAAGTATCATCTCCCTGGAATCCAAAGTATAACTGTCAGTAGATATGTTCAAAGGCTTATGCCTTGCGTTAAAATTTAAGTGCCATGTGGTTAAATCTATATTCTCCTGCTTTGGGGATGTGTGTTAAGGGTGCTGTGGTTGAGAACTCTGGCCAATTGTCCTTGGTATGGAGGAGATTTGCTGGCAGGGCTGAGGATTTGCATGTTTATGCTTTTTCCTCCTCTTATAAGCAACCAGGTTTATTGAAAGGAGACTGTGAATATTTTTAGATTTGGAAAAATCTCATTTGGACTTGAGGCAGAGACTTCTAGAGGTTGATAAGAAGCCTACTATTATCATGACCACGCTCATATCCACTTTGAGTGCCCTAAGGCCACACTCCCAGCCTATGTCTTTGACACATGCTACTTTTGCTAGCCCTTCTTCTGGAACCTTATTTCTGTTCAGCTCTAGTTCCTTTCTCTGCTGCTGGAGGAGATCCCAAGAGAACTTATCTTGGACTTACCATAGGATGACTAGGTATTTGACATTTGCTCAGGGGCAAAAATATGGATAGAAAATAACTATTGATTGGGAAGCTTTTTGGTCTTTGGTAGTATTTCATGCATTGCGCCCCGAGTAATTCAGTATTCCAGATGTCAAAAAGTATTCTACCCCAAACAGGTTCTGTGTTCAAATAAATTTGGGGCACAAAGGATTAAACAAAATTGCTGCAGGACTTTTCAGAACCTTTAACAAAACAGTTCTCAGGTACAATGTGAATCTTCCAGAGAACGTATGGCATGCTACCTTTCTTTCTTCAAGCATATTTAACCACTGATACTACTTTTTTTTTGCAAAGTACCACCCAGGACCAGAGTTTATGAACACAATTTGGGAAAAACTACTCAGCGTAGATACTCAAAACTTATAGGCAAGTTGTAGCCTTTCAAAGTTTGATTCTGGCAAATTGGTTTAGGCAATTTGGAGAGAACAAAAACGTGTTCTGTTAGAATCCTCATTGATGTGAAGGTCGATATTGCTGTTGGAGAACTGAGAGCATAATGGTGTATAATTTTGATGATAATTATTACTGAAACTGGATATGTAACCATGAAGTGGAAGGCATCTTGAAAGATGGAAATATTTCATTTTACTAGGTTTATTCAAATACCGGACACCCTGGATGTTTTTGAAATAGATCTGTTTTCAAACTAATTTTTACCTAATAGGTTGATATAATAATGATGCACAAATGTATAAAATTATACAGAATATATTTTTATAAATGGAAAAAATAATGTTGAATGTTTACTGGAAGTAATAGAAATGATAAACAAGGAAGATGAGGTCTAGCTTTGTTTTAGATGTGAAAGTAGACAATATATCTCAGGACAAGTCTAAGCATGGCTTGGTTAATGTCAGCATGTCTGGGCAGACTAGAATAAACTAGAACTTGGATTCAGAAACTGCCCTTTGCAATAAGGTAGTCCCTAATAAGGCAGATTGAGCTGCCCGTTACAGAAACCAATGGGTGTGGCACCAGATACCCTGGTGACTGTATCCTGCCCGTAAAACCATGTACGTAGTTGTCTATAGGGTATTGTACAGAGTTCAGGAATGGGACATATTGAATATGATCTGGCAAAAGAAAGGCAGGGCTATTCTTCTGGGGGGCCCGCTATACTCAGCAGATTATTGATACAGGGAGGACTTAGGTAGGAGGAATGAAGCAAGTCTGGGGAACTGGGATTAGATCTGGGACACAAGGGCAGGATCAGCCTGGAAATATAGCTAGGATGACTCTGGACACCAGAGGGTTGGTCCAGAGCTGTTGACATTCCCTGTTCCAGGTACTGGAGATGAAGATGGGTCTGATCCTGACAATGTTTAGGGGTGGAGAAGGAGAGTCTTCAATGGGGAGAGGAGAGAAGCAGGGATTGGGAACTAGACAGATAGGAGTTGGGACACTCAGAGATCCTTAGCCTTTTCTTTTGTAATATACAGTGATACCACTAGGTCTTTCATCTAAGCCCAGATTGGATGCAATGGATGGAACTCTTCTCTGAAGCACCTCCCTTGGTGTTCTCAGGGAGATTTGGGAGGAATGAGAGTGGAGCAAATTCCTGTAGTGCCCATGACATTCAGAATTTCATGGTAGTTCAGTTGGACTTGTCTTTTGTCTCAATGGTTGTTAGCTCCTTGAGATTAGGGGTCATAAAATCAGAAGCAGCATGTACAACTGTCATTTACTAAACTCCTTCAATGTGCCAAATGCTTTAAGAAAAGGAGCGCTCTCATCTCCACTTTACCGACAACAAAACTGAGCTTCTAGAAGGTCAGATAGCTGTCCAAGTCCTCAGAGAATCACATGTGCTTTCACTTAGACCAATGGCTCTCAACCTGGGAAGTTTTAAAAAATACTGAGGCATGTACCCCATCCTCAACTATTTGGATTCATTTCACTGGGGCTGGCATTTGGACGTCTGTATTTTTCAACAAGTGATTTTAATGCACAGCCAGGGCTGAGAATCCTGGCCCTCTATAATGTCACCTTGTCTGTATTGTTATCCCTGGCATTTAATACAGCACTCACCCAAGACAGAGGTTAAAGACATGTTTGCTGATTGGTTCAGAAGGTACTTGTGGCCAGAGGGAAGACCAGGGACTGAATGCCACTAGAAGTTATAAAGCATCCCCTTAGAGGCTGGAATTGAACATTCAATGTTTATCAGCAGACAGAGGGTGGCTCTTCATTACATGCTTAGAGATGTTTTGCAAACCTTCCATTACAGGTGGTGTTGTCCTCAACCCAGCCTATTATGGCATGCCTGGCCACACCAACATCATGATCCATGAGGTGGGGCATGTCCTGGGACTCTACCATGTCTTCAAAGGGGTCAGTGAAAGAGAATCCTGTGACGACCCCTGCAGGGAGACGGTGCCGTCCATGGATACAGGAGACCTCTGTGCCGACACTGCCCCCACTCCCAAGAGTAAGCTGTGCCAGGACCCAGAGCCTATCAATGACACCTGTGGCTTCACCCACTTCCCAGGGGCTCCATTCAGCAACTACATGAGTTATACAGGTATCACAACAGTCCTGATGTCTTTGTTTTTATTAAGATTACATGGGAGCCTTTTGGGGCCGGGAGGGTGGAGGTATGGGAATTAGAGAGGATTATCAAGCAGTCATTCATGCCAGAGAGTTGAAGTGTATTTGTCATGGCATATTCTTTTTTTTTTTTCATGTCTTTGAAGAACTTAAAGAAATACTGAAATATTAAGGGGTCTCATTGACTAGATTCTCCTCCACTAAAAATTAAAAGATAAGCGTATTTCTATCTCAGTTAAAAAAAAGAGGGAAAAAGCCAAAAGCTCTCTTGAGAGCCCTTTCACCTCTAGAACTTGGTTATATTGCTTCTTTCCCATATTCGTAGGGATTTACTCTGAAGGAGAGTCCAAAGGTGATGGAGAAAGAGGTTTCTGTTTCAAAGTGGCTCTTTGTACTATTTCTGAAGTTGGTCAAGAAGATGACCCTGGTTAATTTTAAGCTCAGAGTTCCTTTTTCTGTTATGTCATTTTTTAAAGTATCAGATTCTCTTCTTCCAGCACTAGACAAGGGCTGCTTCTTAGCTTGCCTACAGAACCTGGTGCTGTTTCATTTAAAAAATGGTACTTTCTTGGTCCTGGTTTTGTTGTCTTGGATTATGCTCCTTCTTTGTCCTTTCACACCTCCCTTGTTTCTGTCAAAAAGTAATACTACTCATCATCTCCTGATAATGGACTTAAATTTATCCCTAAAATTAAGGACTGATGTGATTTGATGACTTATTCCAGTGGTGAAGGAAGGAAGTAATTTTTCTATAACATCCAGGGGCTTCTTGGTGATAAGTTCTAGATAACTATCCAAAAAAAAAAAAAAAAAGGAAAGAAAAGATAACGGACAGATGCTGACCATGCTTTTGCAGGGAAGAAAGAGTGCTGAGCTGGTCCTGTCAGTGACCCATCAATATATTCCTATCTAAGTCTCATCTTGGTGCATGATTCAGGTACATCAAATTCATAAGGACCAGCATCCTTGCCTCTCCCAACAAGCACACAGTGGCCCTTGCCAGGGCAGAGAGACCAGACAGTGGGGTGCGGAGGGCAGAGCTATTTAGGTACCACCTTTGAAGTGGACAGAGGAAACATCTAAGAAGCCGAGGGGAGTGTTTCACTGGTGGGCCTTCATGGAAGAAGGCCTGGAAGCTAAGATAACTCCTTTTCTAACCCTATGAAGAGTGTACCTAATAGGAAATTTTACCAGCTCTGAAAGGAAGTTGAGGATCACCATTCCCAGTCCTGCTGCCTGCTTGACTTTTTGGCTTTCTCTCCTCTTGAGCGTCTCCATGAATACTCACTAACCTGGGCCAAAGTCACTGGGCATAAAGCAGGTGTCTGCAACTCCACACATGTTCACGAATTAAAAGGCCATATGCTGAAACACTGCCATCTTGTGGTTTCCTGAATAAGCAATGTCAGCTCAGAGCAACCCTGAACCCCAGGGCGTGAGTCTCACTCTGGCCAACATCAAGGTAAACACCAAGCCCAGCTTACTTTAGAGACAAGCCAGTGCTCTTCTCTGCCTTCTCTTTCCCACCTCCAGCCTAGATATTTCCTGGCAAAATCTATCCCTACCTTGGTGGACATTGCAGGTTAAAACCTCCATCTCTCTTGTTCCCTTTTTTGTCTCTGCAGATGACGACTGCACTGACAGCTTCACCCCTAACCAAGTGGCCCGAATGCACTGCTATTTGGACCTTGTATATCAGCAATGGAGTCAAAGCCGAAAGCCCACCCCCATTCCCATCCCACCCATGGTCATCGGGCAGACCCCCCTGTCCCTCACTATCCACTGGCTGCCTCCAATTAGTGGAGTTGTGTATGACAGGTGAGAGAGGCACTGGTATCTTTCTCTGTGGCATTTCTTGTGAACAAGGGGAAGGACGTGAAGTTGGGGGAACCCCAGTTTGGAACTATAAATATGCACCGCTACTCAGGGCTGCCTCCGCCACCCTGCTCAATACTCATCTCCTGAGCAGAGCTCATGGGGCTCTCACATCAGCCAGTGGTGCATCATATGTGCCCACTCCTTGGCGAGGGGCATCCGGATGTTTCCTGACATCACATCTGGTGGGCTTCTAGGAGCTGCGAAGGGGTTGACAAATGTGATAAAAAATGACCTGACAAAACTGAGATGGCATTTGCCACCTGTCCAGGTCAGCTGTTCCTCCTTGGTGTAAGGGTGGAGCAGGGCTTGCTACTTGCACAGTGGTGTCTGGAAGAAGGGAAGTAAGGCATGTTCCTCCAGGCAGTTCTGGGGGTGAGTGGGTGGCTGGCGACTCAAGCTGTGCATCATTTCTGTGTCCTGTTGTACCCCGTGCCTACCCCACTTATGGCTACTATCTTGAGGAATTGTCATTATCTGTTCATTTTCCTATCTGCTCCACTACTCAACTGGCAATTCCTTGGGGTCAGGACTATTTTTTGTATCTTTGTCTCTTGGCCTGCCACAATAAACAGCTAATTTGTGTTTATTGAAGAGAATCATTACACCTAAACTTGGTTTTTATTCATCCTTTGCATATCGGTATAATGAACACCAGGAAAAATTTTGTGGAAAAGAGAGAAGGTAGGAAAAGGATGACATCTGACAATTGGTGGGAGGATGGGGGAATGCGGTTTAACTGAAAAGGGCCAGAACCCCATCCATGACCTGCTCTCCGTTTTCAAAACCTACCACTGTGGGCTATTCAGTCCTTGTATGTGTGAGGCAGTGTGCGAGGTCGTTTACCTGCAGTTGTCTTATTTAGTCCTTGCAGTGAGCCCACTCTCTGCTATATAAGTGAGGAATCCGAGGCATAGAGAAGCACACGGTGGCTAGCCCAGGACACCACAGCTGGATAGAGCTGAATTGGGGGTATCCCCTGGAATTGCAGAAATGGAGGACATGGAATCGATTGTTTCTTTGAATTTAGAGCTTTCCCTTTAGCAGGTGGAGAGTCCCTCATCTGTGTGTCATGCTTCCCTTCTGGGTGTCAGATCCCAACTAGGGAGCTGAATGTCCCTGAAGCATGTTCCTGTGTACTCCAGCTTTGCTGAAAGCCTGGGAGAGAGGACAGGGAGAGACAGGGATGGGAGGAAGCATTTGAAAAGCATTTGAAAAATGAACCATTTTTCAAAGTGGCTTTCCCAGCCTTCTGGGATCTTGGAACCTGTCCTGGACACCTGGTGGACACTTAATGCGTGGCATTACTTAGACCCCGCAATCCTATAGAGCAGTTTTGATGGTCATCGGCACCCAAGCTCTCATGGGTTCCCTCTGTGAGTCACCGAATAGCTCTGTGATGTGTGTAAGAATCCTCTTCCTGCACGTGTGACCTCGTGCAGCTTGGGTCGCTCTGGCTGAACAATAGGTCCTCTGTGGGCATGTGCAGACCCGTGTTTTACATCAGTTTATGTAACACATGTAAACAATTTAATCTTTCAATTCTCTGTCTGGTACAAACGTTACGATAAAGCAGACATCAGTGCTGGCTTGCTGCGAGGCTGTTGGCAGAAAAGGCTGCAGTTGGCTTCCTTTTCTCGGTGAGGTGGGCTACAGCGCTGAGGCCTCCTGACACGTGCGTCGGGGAAACTCACGTCACGTACCCCACGATTTGTGTCACACTCGGAGTTATGTTTACTCCTCCCCAGTAGGTATTTGGAATCCTTATGTCAGAGAGGAGCCCAACCACGCACTAAGCAGCGGCCCCGGAAGAGCCAAGTGCATCAGGGAAATGTGGTTTGGAGTTGCGTCCGCAACAGAAGTGAGCGCTGACTGCAGTCGGGGTTTGGAGTTAACGACACCTTTTGGTTGCCAAAGTACTGGACACTTGATGGTGTTTGGGAACTTGCTCAGAGGAATTAAGAAACTAGTTGTGACTTTAGGCAATTTACTTCATCCCTCTGAGCCTGAGTGTCCTCGTTTGTAAACAGGGTTCTTACAGGGATTAGAAATAATTTATGAAAAGCACCTAGTGGAACAATGCCAGGTATATACGGTGCTTAATAAATGGGAGCTGGTAGCATACTTATTACCCTTATTTAACTATACTGTTTTTCCATTATATTGCAAGATTTTACTTTTCTCCCTCTACTTGTTGAGAGACCTTGATTTGATGCCTCCGTTTGCAGATGGATCATTCACAGTTGGGCTTCCACAACCTATTAAGTGTAAAATAAGCTACAAGGATATATTGTACATCACAGGGAATATAGCCAATATCTCATAATAGCTGTAAATGGAGTATAACCTTAAAAATGAATTGTATACATATGACTTTTATAATATTGTACAGCAACTATACTTCAATAAATTTTAAAAAAAGATTCTAAGTATCAGAGACAGGCCCCGTCAAGTGATTTCCCCTTGTTATTCAGCTATTGTTGTCATTACCTCTTCAAGATACGGTGCTTGAAGAGCTCTTCATAGGTGTGTTAATAGTCTCAAGGATGTGCATAGAACAAGCTCTCACAGAGGGACTGCTAAGGCCAGTCTGTGTCCTAACTGCTGGGAATAGAAAAATCGAGCTTGGTCTGGATCTGCTCACAGGCAAAGGAGGAGGAATGGGGATGGGGATTCTCAACACCACAGATCAGTGCCCTACAATGGGAGCCAGAATGTACAGTGGGTGCCCAGAAGAGAGAGTGCTGGCCATCCAGAGGAGTCAGGCTAAGTGCCACTGCAAAGGTTACATTTGCATGGGTCTTGAAGGATGAGTAGGGGCTTGCTAAACAGAGAAGCTTAGAAGCCTATTTAGCTAGAGAGAGAACAGCAGGTCTCATGGAGCTATGTGAGGGGTATGATGTATTTTGTGATATGGTGATTAGTTATTGTGATGGGAACATAAATGAAATTCATGAAGGGACTGAAGTAGGTAAGGCTGGAGCTATCCTCTGAAGGACACTGAATCATGGTAAGCAACTCAGGCAATGGAGGACCAAGGAGTGTTACATTTCATATGACTTTTATTGTATGTGTGTGATTAAAAGTAGAGAGTTAAAACATAAGACCACATATAACTAATATGTTTACTGTGAAAATTGTTGTCTGTTTCAGTTGGGGGGAATGCAAGGAGGCTTTGGATGACTTATTGAGAGTCAGTGTATAAGTCATTTTATGTTGAAAGATTCAGATGGTAATTATTTTGTGTTGACTGGATAGAAGGCCTCTTTCATCTCCACAGGCCTCCTTTATGACTTAGTTAAATTCTTCTGCTTCATAACCTTGAGATTTTCATGTCACTATGAATTTTGCAAAGATGAGGTCTATACAAGAAGGAAATGAGTTGAGAAATAGTTGTGTTCTCAGTTACCCACTAAGGCCTCACTCCCCATTGCCACTCCCATGCCCCAAAGGTCTTGTGAATTTCATTAACCCAGTTCCTCTGATCTATTTCTCCCCATCTCCACCCCTGCCCATTGTTTTCCCAGGGTCCCGGGCAGCGTGTGTGGTGCCTGCACTGAAGAAGGGACATTCCGTCAGTACGTGCACACAGCTTCCTCCCGGCGCGTGTGTGACTCCTCGGGTTACTGGACCCCAGAGGAGGCTGTGGGTAAAGGACCATGACTTTTTCATTTACACCTTGGTGGCCAAGGTGGACATGGGGGGTGGAGGTAAAGGGTGGAGCGGTGGCATGGTGAGAAAAAGGTAGTGTGTGTGCGTGTGCGTGTGTGCGTGCGTGCGTGTGTGTGCGTGTGTGTGTGTGATGTGCTAGAAATCTCCAGGGCTCTGGGAATGACTCTGCCTCGCACCTTTGTGTGGATATCCTTTGTGTGCGTAACGTGCCAGTGGCTGTGGTGAAGCAGAGGGAAGCATAGAGGACAGAGGGATGGAGAACTCAGGGGGCGGCTTCAGGAGGAGCTAACTCAGGCATGTCGTATTACATGTGCCTGTCAGCCCATGAAGCAGCTTTGCCACATGACAACATGAGGTGATCTCATCCTCCCCTCTATCAGGAGGCTAATAGAGAACACGTTGCAGGGAACACTCATACACACTGACTGAGCCAGTTTGGGTGTGGTGGGGTGGACTAGGTGTTCCAAACTGATCATTCTCATCTATGCTATTTTATGAGTCTATTAATCACTGGTACTGGTTGTGCTTTGGATGTCATCTAAGCTAGGCTCTAGGAGAGGGAAAACTTTTTTAGCTGTTCCCTTTCCTGTCCCACCCCCAACTTCTCAGTTACATATTCACTCACCTATGTATAACAGTGCCTCTACGACAAAGTAGAGCATGAATGCTACCCCAATTCAAGTCCAAAAAATGCTACTGACATGAGTTTTAGGACCTTCTGATGAATGGCTTGACTTCTTCTATCGTCACCATCTTCAGTGTTTACCTAGTCATCACCTTTCTCTTTTTCTTATATTTATTAAGAGCCTAAAAATGACTCCGTAAGATGTGTTGGACAGGTTCCTATTTGAATTAGTTTGTAGTCTTGACTCTGATAAGAAAAAAAAAGGAGAACATTGGTCTGAGAGTCTATAGCATCCCCTTGGGCTCCCAGTTACTCAAATGACAGGAGTCTTGAGGAGGAATCTGGGGGGAGACAATTGACTTGATTGATCATATAGAACTTTTTTCAAATGATTTTTCAGGAGAGAATGGAAGGTGACTATAAAATTTACATTGGCACTGAGTACGACTCATTTAGAGATTGGCATTTCATAAAAGGCCATTTTTGTGGCAAACAGTTTGTTCTGTGCTAGTGTTTTAATGCCCATTTGACTCTCTGGCCCTGTACTTTTTTCTTTTTAATTCTTGGAAAAATTTAAAGTTATCTGGTAGAGGTGAAAGGCATTAGAAATTCTGGGTTCTAACTCTTGTACGGTGTCTCCAGGCGTACCAAACTTTTAGGGCCTCCACTTCATCTCTTTACATGAGATCATAATAAACTTCCTGACAGACAGTGCTGCTACTGAGTTGGCTTCCAAGGGCCTTTACTCTGCTAGTATTGGGGGATGCCTGTTGGAAAATACTGCGAGGAAATACTGGTATTCCTTTGCTTTGAACAGGCGAAGAATCAAGTCATATTTTAAATGTATAAAATGAAAGGAATTGATTCCCCAGCAGAGCACACACAAACACATATATTTACAGATATGATCAAAATGTATTTAATGACACTTAATGGACACTTATTGACTCCCAACTACATTCTGAATGCTATGAGGAATAGAAAATTGAACCAGACATATTCCCTGCTTAATATCTATCATCTTCTTGGAGAGAACTTCCCTGTCTCCCTGATCTAAAATAGCCCCCAGCCTCACACCATTATTCTCCAGTCCTTTATCCTCCTTTATTTTTCTTCGGAGATGACATTATTATACTGATGCCTCTTTATTTATTGTTGTACCTATCACCCTATGGTAAGATATATGTGGTCAAGACTTTTGTCTCTCTTGTTCACTACTCTATCTCTGATACCTAGATTTGTGCTAGGTGTGAAAGAGGTACACAGTCAATTTTTATTGAATTAATGAATGAATGGATTCACAATACAGGGAAGGAACAATAGGGATCATAAGATGTAACACACACACACACACATTTGAACTTATTTCCTCTGGGCTTTGGAACATTATTTTCCAAATCCTGAAGGGCTAAGTCATTCTATTTTTGCAAATGTAGTTTGCAGATATTTCTAAGGAACACTGTATAGATCTTCTACACTAATCTAGTAAGGCAGGGGTCAAATAGTGCTTATGTTATAAATGAGGAAATTGAGGCTTAGATAGACTGGCCACAGTCACACAGCTAATGCACAGCACCAATTACAGCCTAACTACTGCTTCCTAATTTAGCAGTTTTCTTTCAATTCCCCTCGTGTTGTAGGAGAAACCACCTCGTATAGATTATTTCCACAGAGCTGACTTCATATGTTTGCGATATTTGGTTTTTCACCATTACATTTTTACCTGGCTACTGAATCTCCTCTTTTTTCCACTCAAGAGAAGTGTTTCTATTTCCTGCCGGCAGGTTTCCTCTGTGTAGTGCTCTACTGGCTTACAGATATTTGAACTAAAAGGGAAGTTTCAATGTATGGTTTTAAAGTTTGGCTAACAGTCCATTGGAAGGATTGCTACGGTGTGATCTTAGGGTATCAAAGAAGTTTTGTGAAAAGCCTAATTAAACATTGTAGCAACAGCCTGAAACAAACATTGGCCTGATTAGCAAATAAAACAGGGCTTCAGAAGCATTAATTTATCATAAATTATTAGTAAACTAAGTACAAATAATTCTCTTCTGCTCAAGGATTCTTTAAGGACCATGACTTACCTTACCTGTATCGGCCTCATGTTTCCAGCTAGGCTCTGGGTCACTCCATTCCGAATGCCATGCTGGATTTCCCTTGTTAAAGGGCACCAGAAAGTGGTGATTTGGAGCATAGTACTTTTGAATTGTTACACCTCTGTCTTCAGTGATACTTAAGATCTAACCTCTAAGAATTTGCTCAAAGTTCTCTTCTGCTTCATTCTTTTTTCTGGCCCTTGATAGGGGCGACTCAATTTCAGATTTTTAGTGGTGATTCCTGATGCGCCTGTCTTTCTGTTCATCTCCCTCAGGGCCTCCAGACGTGGATCAACCTTGTGAGCCAAGCTTGCAGGCCTGGAGTCCTGAGCTCCACCTGTACCACATGAACATGACGGTCCCCTGCCCTGCAGAAGGCTGTAGCCTGGAGCTGCTCTTCCAGCACCCAGTCCAAGCTGACACTCTTACCCTGTGGGTCACCTACCTCTCCATGGACTCCCCCCAGGCGCTTTTTGACACAGAGATCTTGCTGGAACACCAGGAGTCCGTGCACCTAGGCCCCTTAGACACTTTCTGTGACACCCCACTCACTATCAAACTGCACGTTGATGGGAAAGTCTTGGGGGTGAAAGTCTACACCTTTGATGAGCGGATGGAGATTGATGCAGCTCTCCTGACTTCTCAGCCCCACAGTCCCTTGTGTTCTGGCTGCAGGCCCGTGAGGTACCAGGTCCTCCGTGAACCCCCATTTGCCAGTGGCTTGCCCATGGTGGTGACACATCCTCACAGGAAATTCACAGACGTGTGAGTTGGGCAGTAGGGCTTTCTAAACCACGGGGCTTCCTGAGGCTTTGGGAGTGGGTTTGGCTTCCTTTTTCTCCATTTTTTAATATTCTGATATGCCCTTATTTGGAGAAATGTTCAGACTCTCAGAGGGGGTTTTATTCTAAAGTGGCATCTCTGAGATGAACAAAAGTATTTCCCAGAAGGGGCAAGCAGGTGTTCTGACTGATGATGCCATCTTTACGGTTATGGAAAAAAAGAGGTTAGTATTTGATATGTTTCAGTTGGACTGAAAATATTAATTGCCATAAATAAGTTGATCAGAGTCAGATACTCCTGTCTGGTAACACAATTTGATTTTTGATCCTTGCTTTTAAAAAACTTTTTATTAATCTGCCACAGCTCCTATACCATTCAAAGGTTACAGTCACCTATTCTACAGCTAAGCAGAGAAGCCAAGGGTCCTGCAGACACTATACTCTACTTTCATGACTCATTCATTTTTCTTTCCTCCCTCCCTCCCTTCCTCTCTCTTTCCTTCTTTTCCAACCCTCCTCTTTCTCTTTCTTCTGTTCTTTCTACATTTAGTGAGTTCTTAAGTGCTCCTGGCACTGTGTGCTCAGTGGTGGGGACACAGACTAAGATAAGATCATTGGCTTAAAGAGTTCAATGTCCATAGAGTAGGAGGCTGGTATCTCTAAAGGCAAATTTTCCTCACCTCATAATTTTCCTCAGAGGCTGCCCTGAGGGCAGAACTCAGGGTAAAACAAAAGTTTTATCAAAGGTGGTATATTAGTTAGTTTTCGATGCATTAGAAATCATCACAAAACATAGTGGATTAAAACAAAAAACACTATTTCTCATGGTTCTATGGGTTGGCTGTGTGTACTCACCTGGACCCGCTTGGCCAGGGCTAGGTGGCCCCAGGTGACCTCATGCACGCATTGGAGGCTCAGCTAAGACACTGACATGGCTGGGAGGATGAAGTTCTCTTTCCCCATTGTCTCTCCTTCACTAGGAGGCTTTGCCTGGGCTTGTTCTCATGCTGGTGGAAGGCTTTCCAGAAGGAGGGATGGCAAGTCCCCAGACACTCACATTTTTCAAGCTTCTGCTTACATTACTCATGACATCATTCCACAAGTCAAAGCAGGTCACAGTCAATTCCAGATTCTGCGGGTGGCAAAATCAATTCTATTTCTTGATGAGAGAAACAGTAAAGTCACATCACAGAAGGGCATGCATGCATCTGGGATGGGAAGAATTTGTGGCCATTTTTCAGTCTGCCACAGCTACAAAAGAGTAGAGAAAAATGTTCACCTTGAATTTTACTACATTTTTCCTCTCATCTTAGCTCTATGAATTAGAACTAGAAGACAGTGAAATGGTCAAAAAGCTCATGCAAAATAGGAGGATAGATCATGGGATGGATTTGAAAAGAAAAAAATATATTTTGGGGGGGTTTCTTTAGTAAGGCAATTAAAATGATATTTGTTATCTAACTTGATATACACACGTGCATGCGTGCACACACACACACACACACACACACACACACACACCTGTACACACAACCTTTAAGGTCAATAATATCCCATTGTATAGATGAGAGAACTAAGGCTTAACTTTAATTTGGTTGAACAGAGCTCGTAAGTGGCAAGCTCAAGATTAAAATCCAATTTTCTGACTGAGTCTCATCTTGGTTCCCTTTCCTTAGTAACACATTACCTTTTACAAACTCAGCTCATTGGAGGTCGGGGCTACCTGCTGCTGAGTTTTCTCCACAAGAAGCGTAAACATATCCTGACGCTCCCTTCCAATCCTTTCCCAGCCACAGAGCAGTATGAGACTTTTATGCGTGGCTGGATGAGAAGTCAGACAGAAACCACCCTGCGAAAGGGAAGCCATCAGAATTGATTAGGATATAAAACTGGTTTTGCTTTGGAAATACCTGGCACTCTGATGAGGAGTGCGTCCCTACAGAAAGCTAATTTGGAAATCTATGTCTTTCATATTTATGTGTCTTTCCTACTAAAATAACTGAAAGCCAGCACAGAGGTGTTTAAAGCTGTTTTGAAACCCCACGACATTTCCTGTTTGCTTGTTGCAGCATCAAGCGAAAGAGTAGAGGCTTTGTGGTTGAGTCGAAGAGTGTGTTAAAGAAGAGAGGGTCTTGGCAGGAGATCTGTGGGCACCACTTACGGCACTCCCAACAGCCCTCTGAGATCCTGTTCTCCTAAGTCACTCCCATCCTAGCTTGACTTTAGCGGTATTTTTCCGATTAGGGCAGGCACTGGACAAAAATTAAGTTGAGGGCAGAATTTGTCTTTGGAACCAGCAACCTCCCTCTTGAGTCCCTTCCCCCTTGCAAATGTTCAGTCTCTCACGTTCTCCACTTGATCAGTGCAATTGGGCTCTAGATAGAATCAGATAAACTCCTTCCATCTCAGGTGTCAATTGATAACTCCATTCCTGGTTTATATGTATTTTGGAGGTTCGGAGGTGGGGAGTCATTTAATGCATTTCCAGTTGTGGAATTGCTTGCATCCACACAATGATGGAAGGTGTTCTCACCTCCTTCTAGGAGAGAGTGGCTTTTCCTTGTAAGCATTCTGCCTCCTCAAGACAAGAATTCTCTTGAGAGACAAGAAAACTCTGATTCACAGACCCAAGAAGGGCCTTGCTGAGACCGAACTCTGAAACTTTCATCTTCCGTTCCTATGACTACTTGAATGATACAGAAGACGAGGTTTTCAATAGTTGGTGGTTTTCTGTGTGTGTATATATAACATGGTAAAGATACACTCGAAATACCATTCTCTTAGATTGCCTAGGACTGTGAGTTCAGTTTTAATTCAGCAAGCATTTGTTGTACATTCACTGTGTGGAATGTACTGGAAATACAGAACTGAATATGGTTTCAAACATTCTGCTGTTCTGTAAGACTATATGCCCTGATCTTTGTTTCAAACAATGTGGCATATGTTTAACATTTATATTCCCTGTAATATTTATTTTAAACTCCTGCAAACCATCTGAAAAGGACCCAGGGTGTGCCCCACTTCCTGGATATGGTGGTTACAGCCCATTGGTTTCCACAGGGAGGTCACACCTGGGCAGATGTATCGGTACCAAGTTCAAGCTGCAGCTGGAGCAGAACTGGGAGAAGCTTCGCCTCCTCTGAGCCACATCCATGGAGCTCCTTACTGTGGAGATGGGAAGGTTGCAAGGTGAGGACATACTGTATGCCTGGTATTGTGTGAGGGAGGATGCCCTGCCCTGCTTGGACAAGGAGGGTTAGCCTCAAGTTTTCAGCTTGACTGGTTTGGGAAATGTAAGGGGCAGGGCACTATGTGATTCAAGTGTTAAACAAAATCTAGGACCTAGTAGATATCTTGAGTGGTCAATCACATCTCTACATAGTTAAGGATGGGCCCACTTTTATTTAGAGCTCACCCCAGTCATAGATATGGGGGTTGATTCTGTGGGAACCCTCTTCAGGTTTCAGAGAACAACTGCTGGGCAGTGACTCAGGGCAGGAATTCATGGTGGAGAAGGTTACTTGCCAAATGATGCTGAAGGAGGATGTGAGGATAGCTTTTGGATCAGCTGCCGGTCTTATACTACTAATGAGCTGTGTGACCTGAGGAAAATCAGTATAGCTTTCTGAGCTTCACTTGCTCATTTGATCCCTGGAAGACCTGATTGTAATGTAATTTCCAGCTATTCCATAAAATCACCAAGGTAAAAATGGAACCACTTCTTTGATTTCTTAACGTGCCATATTCATTTTTCCGTTACCCTTTAGTGACATCAATCTAGAGGACTAATTCATTCTGGTTTGCCTGGGACTTGCCGGAATTTAGCACTGATTACTTCCGTGTCCCAGTGATCACCCTATATTAACCTGTTCTGAATGCTTATCTAACCTAATATGTTACTTATATAAAGCTGCTGGGAGTAGGAGATTAGAAGGCTAGGCACTGTGATTTGTCTTAGATCCTGCATCCTAATAAGATGACTTTTTTTTTTTTTTTTTTTTTTTTGCGGTACGCGGGACTCTCACTGCCGTGGCCTCTCCCGTTGCGGAGCACAGGCTCTGGAGGCGCAGGCTCAGCGGCCATGGCTCACGGGTCCAGCCGCTCCGCGGCATGTGGGATCTTCCTGGACCACAGCACGAACCCACGTCTCCTGCATTGGCAGGCAGACTCTCAACCACTGCGCCACCGGGGAAGCCCCAAGTGTCCCAGATCAAGGAAAAGTAGCTTACACCTTTTTTTTTTTTTTTTTTTTGGCCACACTGCACGGCTCATGGGATCTTAGTTCCCCAACCAGGGCCCATGGCAATGAAAGCACCAAGTCTTAACCATTGGACCGCCAGGGAGTTCCCAGTATCCTATATCTTGAAGACCTAATAGAAAGCAATCTATAGCCTTTCTTGGGGTTTCATCCCATTGTTTAGTAATGACTAAATATTGTTTATCTTTTCAATCTTCTAAGATTCCTAAGCTTTACTGTAAGTCTACGCCTTTTCATAGAAATATAAACACCAAATGTTTGCAGACCTCAGAACTATATCAAGCGAATGAGGTCACTTTAATACCCAAACCTTGCTAGTTTGCTGCCACCTTCTGCCTTACTCAGTCTCAGCTTGCCCCTTCTCCTCCTCCATCTCAATTAAATATCTCCCTGGGGAAGCCTCACATATGCACAGAGCAAATCTGGCTGTTGTTGATGTTCTCCCTGGCTGCCCCATTTTAAGTCTGCTCCCCTCTAGTTAAGGTGTCTGCAGGACTAGATTACCATTACTACCTGGACAGAGTCCTCCTTGAACAAACTACTTGGCTTTATGTCGTAGCATCTCCTACAGCAGTCCTCCGACGGAGTTTCTGATGCCCCATGGTGCCGCATCTGCCTGCGGAGCTCGGGCAGAAAGAGGCAAGGGCCCTCTTCCTAATCTGATATTACACATTCTAGCCTGAGCTTTGAAACAGCTTCACCTGTAGCAACACCTGCTTGGCTACTGGGCCTCACAAGGCTCTTTATCAAAATGTTCCTTTAGACTCTGCCTGTATTCCCTCTCTGTAAACAGTCATACTTAGTTCTGCCATCCAATGAGAAGATATCTCTGAATTGCAGCTTTGTCTCAGCTAGGGGCACTCCATTACCCATGAAGCAGGAAGGAGCTGTACAAATCATTTAATCCACTGTTTAAAACGCGGAAACGTGTAGATTCATTCTAATGGAATCACAGATCCCCAAGAAGTCATCCTCAGATTCTAGTTTAATAAATTTTTATTAGAAGCTACAAGTTGTCACTTTGGATATCACTTGTCAGTAAGAAAATGGATAGAAAACAAAGCCACACGTAGATGGGCAGGTTTCCTCCTCACTAGATCAGCTAACTACTTTTAGGGTTCCCCTCATTATGAGGTTGATAGGTCTCTTCTAGTGTAAGATCATCTTCCGGAAACACTGGCAGGACCCCTGGTGGATCTCCTAATGTGTCTGAACCATGAGCTACTTTTCCTGTAAAAGCATTCTCTTAGCTCCAACTTCTCTCCAGCTTGCATTTTTAAATACATAATAAGGAGTTTTAAGAACTTGAAGTGATGGTAACCAAACAAGAAGAATCATTTTATGTATGTATGTATATAAGAATGTACACTTTTACCTTCTAGGAGCCTGGGCGAAGAGTGTGATGATGGAGACCTTTTGAGTGGAGATGGCTGCTCAAGGGCATGTGAACTAGAGGAAGGTTTCAACTGTGTAGGTGAGTTTAGAAACACCTGCCTAGGCTTATGTCCTATTTTTGGAGGGGTCTCCGTGTCTTATTTTTGTGAGCTCTTACTGATAATAACAATAACATTTGATGTGTCTATTGTGTGCCTGGCACTAATCGTTTCACATATATTTTCCCATTTAATCCCTACAATAAATATGAGGAGACTAAACGGAGACACAGAGAGCCTAAATAACTTGCTTTCTCTTATACAGCTAGAAGTGATGACGTCAGGATTTGAACTAAGGAAGCAAAGCTCTAGAGTCTACATGTTAAACCACTAGGTCACCCTGCCTCTTAGATTAACGTTACCAAGGGTTGCTCTTGGGTCCTCATGTCTGATGTCAGACTGTCAGCCAAGTAGCACAATCCCACAGATTCTACATAAAAATTAGGGTAGGGTACGTTTTAAGCCAAAGGGAGTACAAGATATCTCTTGGTATCTGTGTTTAATAGGTAAGATCATCAAGAATGGCAGAGGGTCATAACATTTCTTAATCCTGGTGAATCACTGGTAATACATTATTACTAGGTGGCTTTGACTCTAGTCTCTTGATACACAGGAAGGCCCTCTAGAACACTTCTCCCAATTCTGATTAAAACCATCAACAGGCTTCTTTGTAGATTATTTTTCCATTCCCTTATGCATACATTGCCGTGATTCTGTGCAGTATACCCATCAAATTACTTGAAAAAGCAGTGCATCTAAAAATATTTTAATGTTTCTAAATCTCAAGGTAAAGTCAGGTATGATTATAACTATGTAGAATTTATTAAGGTATTAAATACTATACAGAACACACAAATGCCCCTGCTCTCCAGAGCAGAATAAAAAATTATAAAACCTTTGTAGTTTTACATCCATCCGTCTAACAAAACATGTTCAGTGCCCACCATATACCACAAGTCTAATAGAGACCCTTATCCCTTCCTGTGTCCAGCTTCCTTCCCTTATAGAAATCTACCAGTTCTTGAGAGATGGGTCTCTAGCTTTTTCTTACATGCATTTAGCAGTAAAGTATGCACCTTGAAAGAGACCATTCTGTTTAAAAGTAGCATTATCTGTTATAAAATTCTTTCCCCCTTTTCTGGTTTGGAAACTGCGACTCAGAGCATTTTAGTGACTCATCCACAGGCATACAACGAGGTCTCTGAAGAGCCAGCACTGGAACTCAGCTTTCCTAATTCTTAATCAAGTGCTTTTTCCTTGCTGTGAAACAACAGAGGATCAATTTTTTTCCAGTTTTATTTGACTACCATTCAGATATTTGAAATGCCTCCCCATTATTCTCCTTTCCAATCCAAACATCCCCTCATGTGATTAGGTTTCCAGACCCTTTCCTATTTACCCTAACCTGGCATGCTTCATGTGGTCAATGCCCAGAAAGGAATTCAATACTCTAGTTGTGGTCTGGCTGTGCAGAATACCCTGAACCGATTACCTCCCCTCTTCTGTACACAAGTATTTGTTAATGCCACCTCTGTTTGCATCATTTCTTTCTGGTAGCACATAGTGGGCTCATCTCTCTCTCTCTCTCTCTCTCTCTCTCTCTCTCTCTCACACACACACACACACACACACACACACACACACACACACACACAACACACACACATACTGCCTTCACCAGTGCAGCTCAAGTCTCATTTAACTTTACAGCTAAATTATTTTAACTTTACAGGACAAAGTTAGAATGATCTATTCCACAGTTAGACATTTGTTTCAGTGAGTAATATGCTCATAGTATGCTAAGGATGTAGTTCTATTCCATTATTTCTCAAAAGATTAATTTTGAAGGAACCATTGTGAAATGTGTTGTAAAAGTGGTCTGCTATTTTTTCACGGATTTGAAGAAACAGAGGCAAAAGTTTTCATAGTAAACAAAAAATAGAGAAGAAGCAAGGAGAAACAGTCACTGGATTATATAGAAAAACAAAACATGTATATGTATGTATGTTATAAAAGTATGTGATAAATATATATTATAAAAACAGGGCTTCCCTGGTGGCGCAGTGGTTGAGAGTCCGCCTGCCGATGCAGGGGACACGGGTTCGTGCCCCGGTCCGGAAAGATCCCACGTGCCGCGGAGCGGCTGGGCCCGTGAGTCATGGCCGCTGGACCTGTGCGTCCGGAGCCTGTGCTCCGCAGCGGGAGAGGCCGCAGCAGTGAGAGGCCCGCGTACTGCCAAAAATAATAATAATAATAAAAAATAAACATATATTCATATATACATTTATGTGTATATAAAATATGTACATACATATAAACTATACATACACATATATGTCTATGTGTGTATAAAGTACACATACATATAAAACATACATATATATATATACATCTGTGTGTGTGTATATATATATGGAATCCTCATGGAGAAGTCATTCCAAATACACATATATTGGTTTTAGGGGAGTGACTTAGAAAGACCATGGCTTTAATGGAATGCAGGAGTTTAAAACCCAAAATAGGCTTAGAACCAAGTCCTAGGAATAGTGGCTTATTCCTGGCAAGTAGAGGTAGATTTACCACAGAAGGGTCTTAGACTTGAAATTATTAAGGATAATAATTAGTAACTACATATTGATGAGCAGCTGAAAAATTACTGGAACCGTCTTGTGGTATTTCTGTGAAGAATTTAAAATAAAAAGAATGGTATAGTAACAGTTAATTTTAGTGATGATGTTACTGAGTGTGTACCTGTGTGTTGATTTATTTTAAATCTTGATCTTATTTGCATGTCCTATTATTTTAAGTAGAAATGAGGAATTAGAATTATGTTACTAATATGGGTAGAAAATGCAGTAGTACTTAATAAATGGCTTTATAACTGCATCTCAGCTTTTTACATTTGAAGAAAGCTATTTTACATATCTATGGTTAGTACGGACTATTCACTTAGCAGGAATTATCCTATGAGCAAGTATGGACTTGTCCAGGGGATACAGCTTGCTTTACAAGCCCAACGGTTTTTCTCACATATTCATTACTCACACGTTTGCTCTTGAAGACAGTCCTTCTGCCTTGGCTTGAGGCAGTGTGGAGTAAGAGAGAGCCCCTGAACCTGCCTTGTGTAAGCCTGGCTCAGAGCCTAGTGATATTGTTTCTGCGTCAAGGGAACTTTGGCGAGTCACAATCACGGAGACTCAGTTTGTCTATTGATGAAACAAACAAAAAATACATACCTCACATGGTTGTTTTAAGACTAAAAGAAATAATACGCGTGTAATCCTTATAAACCTGGAGCCCATTTGTCCATTTCAGAGCAAGTTGCATGGTTAGTTGAAGAAACACAGCAGCAAAAATTTAATTGAAAACAAATCCCTCAAATGTTTTATTTAATATTTCAAAAACTGTGAAGAGGATTCAAGTACATAATACATCCTACCATCTATTTAAATTTCCTTTATTCTTTTACTTACTTCTTTTGTATCCCCATCTTCCCCTAAGTACCTTGCTCAATGGTTCCTTAAAATTTCTTTCTACATCCAGCCCACAGCTGTTTTTTTTCTCCCTGTTCCTTCTCCCCCAACCCCACCCCCTTTGTATACTTTTTATTATATAAATGGATTTTACCACTCTCCCCATGAAAAAGTATCCTCCTTTTTAGGTGTGTGTGTGTGTGTGTGTGTGTGTGTGTGTGTGTGTGTGTCTGTGTGTGTGTGTGTTGTCTATATATTTGGGTTGGGCATTAGACGAGTTGGTAATTACAGTCTTCTCTTTAGCAGGCTGGAGAAAAAAAGGTAATTATTTTTACATGACATGTATAAAAACACTTTTTCAAATGTCATACAAATTTTTCTTGGCAGGGGAGCCAAGCCTGTGCTATATATATGAGGGAGATGGGATATGTGAACCTTTTGAGAAGGAAACCAGCATCACAGACTGTGGCCTCTATACTCCCAAAGGATACCTGGATCAGTGGGCTACCCAAGCTTATTCTTCTCACGAAGATAAGAAGAAGTGTCCTGTTTCCTTGGTAACTGGAGAACCTCCTTCCATGGTAAGTTAAGCCAGAAGAATAGAGTCAAGGCTAAACAAAATCGTGAAGTGATTCACCCAGATACTTAATGTGAACATACATTTTTTTCTCCTCACTTTGACACCAAATTTAGTTCTTAATGCACTCAGAATAGGATAATGTTAAATGAAAAGCTTCTAGACTAGCAATTAAATCTCATCCCTCACCCTCACCCCACTTACATTCACTAGTTTTCATCTAGGAACCTTTGACTATGCAATAGCTGACTTCAAGTTACACAAAAGCATCTCAAAATTAGTCTTAGAATACACATATCAGAAATTACACTTGGGCTTTGTGTTTGGGAAAATTTATTTTAAAAGAAGAAAAAGAAGCAGTAAAGAGTCAGAATACCTGGATAACACTATTGGATCTACCAGTATTATTATGATTATTACTAAGTCAGATTTGACGTGTCACTTAAGCTCTCTGGGCCCCAATTTTCTCATATGTAAAATGGGTATAATAATACCTTTTGGATTTAACTCAGTGGTTTATTACAAGGATCAAATGAAATTTAAAATATGTATTAAAGATCAAAGTATAATTTTTTTTATTTTTTTTTTGCGGTACGTGGGCGTCTCACTGTTGTGGCCTCCCCCGTTGCGGAACACAGGCTCCGGACGTGCAGGCCCAGCGGCCATGGCTCACGGGCCTAGCCGCTCCGCGGCATGTGGGATCTTCCCGGACCGGGGCACGAACCCGTGTCCCCTGCATTGGCAGGTGGACTCTCAACCACTGCGCCACGAGGGAAGCCCCCAAAGTATTTGATTTAAATAATTTTTTTTATTAAAGAAATTTGAGAGTGAGTACTAAAAACAAATCCATAGGTATACAATTTTCCATGAATATCTACCTAAATAAATGGAAGATCTTCTGAGGACTCTGAGGACTGACTTCTACGAATCATAATTAAATACCTAAAAGAAGATTAAGGGCTTTAGTTTTTGGATACTATTCTAGATGTTTCCATCGCCAAATAAACTCTTTCACTCATTATAACAATAAGCAATATAGTCATTTCAACAGAAGTAAGATTTAGCTCTCTAGGTGTATTAGGCCAGGATAGAATTACTGGAGTTTAGCCTTGAGGAGATCCCCCCAGACGATTGAGGAACCAGCCAAGGTTGGTGCTGTGGTTCAAGGAACTCATCAAGGACCCAGGGGTCTTTGAGATTTCACCTCTTTCTATCCTTGGCTTGCAGCTTTCTTCCTCAAGCTCATAAGATGACTGCTGTTCCTCCAGGCACGAAGTCATTATTTCCAGTGGGAAGAAGGGGAAAGGTCAAAGGGAGATATTCATACGTGCTAGCTGAGTCTCTTTTTATTGGGAAAATGGGAGCTCTTCGGGAACTTTGACACTATAGGCTTCCAGCAACATCTCATTGGTCAGATCCAGGTCACTTCATCATCCTTAGTTGTAAGGGACCCTGAGGAGATGAGCATTTATAACTTGATACCTTGCCACCTCGAACAAAATTGGAGTTTGTTAATAAGAAAGAAAGGGGAGGGCTTCCCTGGTGATGCAGTGGTTAAGAATCCGCCTGCCAATGCAGGGGACACGGGTTCGAGCCCTGGTCCGGGAAGATCCCACATGCCGCGGAGCAACTAAGCCCATGTGCCACAACTACTGAGCCTGCGCTCTAGAGCCTGCGTGCCACAACTACTGAAGCCTGTGTGCCTAGAGCCCGTGCTCCGCAACAAGAGAAGCCCACGTACCACAACGAAGAGTAGCCCGGCTTGCTGCAACCAGAGAAAGCCAGTGCACAGCAACGAAGACCCAATGCAGCCAAAAATAAATAAATAAATTTATAAAAAGAAAAAAAACAGAAGAAAGAAAGAAAGGGGAATGGATATGGATAGGCAAGTAGCCATGCCTGCCACACTCCTTCAGCTAATTCTGGCATCTTTCTCAAGAGTTCTGGTGCCCAATGACAGGAAGCCCGGAAAACTGGGAGATTCTGAGTTAGTGACAGCTCTCTAAAGTGGCTTTTAGCCTAGCCTGTCTGTCTTCCCACAGTGAAGTGGGAAAAATTTCCTGGATTTTCTCTTTCCTGGTTCCTTTTCCCAGCTTAGTGGCTCCCTGATTCAGTAGCCTCACTCCTGGGGCCAGTGGATCCTGCCTGGTAAGGATCTAATCATCATCCTGGACAGACTTCCCTAACTAATCCTAGGAGCAGTTGCCTGAAATGTGCCAGGACAATTCGTTGAGCAAGATCCTTGGGTCATCAGTGGGCTGTGAGTTGTCATGTGTATTCTTCTACCCTGGTAAAGTTATATCTTGAGGCTAACAGAGAGCACTGAGACATTCTTCTACATTGAGAAAAGTTTTCTGCCGATAATGTGATCATTAGGCATTCAGAAAGAGAGGAAAACTTTGGTTTCAAGCTGGAGAGTTTCATTGTCTTTACTTACCTCTCACCCTCCACATTTAATTGTTGGTTGAAATTGCATTTCAGATTTGCACATCATACCGTCCAGATTTACCAGAGCACCGTCCACTTACTGGCTGGTTTCCCTGTGTCACCAGTGGAAATAGCCCTCAGGATGAAGGGAGTAAGCAGCTAAAAGGTAGCCTGGAGAGAGAGGATGAGGTTTGGCTCAAAGTAAGTGGCCCAAATGGATTTTTGTGAAGGCTGTGGATAGATTGTGCATGTGTGTGTGTATAAATGATGCATTGGAATGGCTTGTCAGGAGATTTCCTTTTCTCATCGCAAAGTTTTTACATCTTGAATTTATTTTCATCTCTCTTTGAATGTTGGACTTTTCTTTATAAGCAATCATTTTATCAAAGTATAATATACACATAGAAAAGTACAGAAATGCACAGATCAATAATTTTTTTTACAAAGTAAACATCCTCTCTAACCACCACACAGATCAAGAAACAGAAAATTAACATCACCCCCCAAAAGGCTCTCTCATTCCCCCTCTCATTTATTACATGACAGAGGTATCTACTATTTTTACTTCTGCCACCATAGATTAGTTTTGCCTGTTTGCATTTTATGTAAAAAACTTTACAGTAAGGTACTATTTGTGTCTGATTCTTTCTTACTCAACTTTATTTGTGGGATTCATCGTGCTGCTTTACTTAGCAGAAAAGTTCATTTCCATTACTGTGTAGAATTCCAGTGCATGAATATGTCATACTTTATTTAACCATATTGATGGACAGACATATAGTTTATTTCTAGGTTTTCTGTACTGTGTATTACAAATAGTTCTGCTATAAACACTTCTGTACATTTCTTTTGGTGAATGTATATAAACAATTGGGTATATTTGGAACTGCTAGATCATAGTTAGGCAGATGACCAGCTTTAGTAGATAATCCCGAATGATTTTCCACTTGGTTGTACTAGTTTATACTCCCACCAGAGGCCTATGAGTATTCCAGTTGCTTTACATTTTCACCATTACTTGATATTTAAAAGTCTTCATTTTGGCCATTCTGTTGGGTATGTAAATGTACCTCCCTGAGGTTTCAATTTGTTTTCACATGTTGACTAATAAGATTAGGAGACTTTTACATGTATATTGGTCATTTGAAGATTCTTCTTTTTTTTTTTTTTTTCTTTTTATCTGAAGGGCATATTAAAGTCTTTTGCTCAATTTTCTATTGGACTGTCTGTCATTTTCTTCTTAATTTATATGATTTCTTTACAATTTTCTGAATGTAAATCCTGTTCCAGTTATATGTTATTTAATATTTTCCAACACTCTGTGGCTTACTTATTTTTACTCTTAATGGTATATTTAGATGAACAGAGTTCTAAATTATACTAAAATTCAAATTATCTTCCTTTTTCTTTATGGTTAGTGCTTGTCGTGTACTGTATTTAATAGTCTCTGCCTACCACAAAGATATACTTTCCTATGTTATCTTCTAGAAATGTTATTGTTTTACATTTTATATGTAGGTGTACAATCCATTGGAATTTTTGTGTATTGTGTGAGGTAGGGATCAAGATTTTTTTCTCCCTAGACCTAGAACTACCATTACTCAAACTAAAATTTTCTTTTCCCCTCTTTGCTGCACTGTGTCACCTTTATCGCAGATAAACTGGCAATATGTATGTGGAGGTCTGTTTACTGTGGAGATTCTACATCTTTTTTGTATATCTGTATACAGACTGATCTGTATATCCTTGCATCAGTGTTACACTCTTAATTACTGTACATTTTTTATGAGTCTTAAAATCAAATAATGTAAGTCTTAAACTTGTTCCTTTTTTTCCTGATTGTATTGGCTATTCTTGGTCCTCTGAATTTTCGTATAAATTTTGGAATCAGCTTCAATTTTCACACATAGGAAAAAAAAACCTGATGCAATTTTGATTGGGATTTTATTGAATCTCTGAGTCAATTTGGGGAGAGTTTTCTCTTTAAAATACTGTCTTCTAACATTTTCTTTGAGTTACTTAAGTCTTTAATTTCTCTTAATGTTTTATAGTTTTCTGAGAAAAAGGGAATTGAATTTTATCAAATGCTGAGGTGACCATATTATTTTCCCCTTTGTTCTGTCACTGTCTTGATATACATTGATAAATGTTTAAATGTTAAATCAACATTAGATACCTGGGGGAAAAAAATAACAACTTGGAGGCTATGTATAATCCTTTGCCAATAATTTTGGATCCTATTTGTGAATATTTTAAGTGTTTTTTTCATTTATATTCATTAGAGATTGGTTCCTACTTTTTTTTTTTTTTTTAATTTTACTATCTTGTCAGGTTTTATGATGAAGGCTAGGTTTGACTCCCAGAGTAAGTTTCCTTTTTTCACCAGTTTTCTGGAATATTTTGTGAAAGGTTGATGTTAATTTTTGAGGAATCCATCAGTAAAGCTATTTGAGTCTGTGTTTTCTTTAAGGAAAATATTTAAATATGTGTTAAAATTTTAAACCAAATATTGAAAATTTTGGGTTTTTTATTTCTTCTTAGGTCAACTTTGGTAAGTTGAGTTTTCCACCAAGTAATTAGTCCATTTTTTCTAAAATTTTGAATTTATTGGCATTAAGTTTTTTGTAATGTTCTCTTATTTTATTTGTAATATTTCCAAGCTCCCCAGGACTTTTTTCATTTATGCTATTGTTAATTTTTGGCTTCTCTCTTTTACTTTTTTGCTCAGTCTTCCTAAAGCTTTATCAGTTTTATTAATCTTTTATTAATGTTTTTATAGAACCAAAGAATATATATGTGTGTATATATGTATTCTTATGTATATAAATATACATATATGAACATAAAAGGAAGGAAATAATGAAAATAGCATTATTTCCTTCCTTTTATGTTTACACTTAACTTGCTCTACTTTTTCTACTAACTTGAGATGATGCTTAGATAATTAATTTTTAGCTTCTTTCTTTTTAAAATATGTGCATTAAGGCCACAAGTTTCCTTCTAAGTGTGACTTTAGCGACATACTACAAGTTTCACATCTTATTTCTGTTATCATCCAGTTCAAACATATTTTCTAATTTTTATTTGATTTATTTTTTGATCCCTGAGTTATTTATAAGTATGCTGATGAACTTCCAAACATTTATGGATTTTCTGGTTACCTTTTTATTTTTGACTTATAGCTAGAGTCTTCTGTGGTCAAAGATTATATTTGGTATGGTTTCAAGACTTTTTAATTTGTTGACCCTTGAATTACGGAATAGCATCTGGTTAATATTGATAAATATTACATGTACTTTGAAAGAAATATGTAATCTGAAATTATTGGATATAGCATTCTATATATTTAACATAGATCAAGTTCATCCATCATGTCATTAAAATTTCCTATATCATATATATAATATATGATATATACATATTTTCCCTGATATTTTGTATACTATTTCCATCAGTTACTGTGAGATATGGGTCAGACTTTCTTACCATAGTCTTGAATTTGTCTGTTTCTCTTATTTTTGTCAGTTTTTGATTTATATATTTTGAAACTATATTATTAAATATGCAGGCAATTCTCACTTTGTAGTGTGGGACCACAAAATGACCATGTATCCTAAAACTATACAAAGCAAACTCAGTAATCGATGGGAAAAATTATAATAGTTACATGACCTTTTTGACACGATATTAAAAACTCTCTTATTTTCAGAAATATATGTGAAAGGAAGTGAAAAAATAGTAAATTTTAGTTCATTATAGTTTAAAAAAACACTACAAACAGAGAATTAAAGTGTTTCGTTTCTTTGTTTAAAAAAAAAGAAAACTACCAAGTATAGTTTGAACAGTGCTTGCCTTTTTTTTTTTTTTTTGTGCTTCATATGACTTACATTACAGAGCAAGCAGTTTTTCTGTGCCTTTGTGAATTGTCATATTCCTTTCTAAGTTTGAGCAGCTTCCAACATTTTATAGTACTTTGCACTTTTAATGTTATGAAACGTCTCTGAGAGTTCTTTTAATGTGAATTTTTTCTTGGCATCATTTCCTCTGGGACATCTTCATCCTTTTTGTCACAACCACTTTTCTCATTTTTGCTGATCATTTCACTTTCACTAAGTTCCTCTGGCTGCAAATCCAGTGTCTCAAATGGCAGCAGCATCAGCATTCCCACACTCAGCTCTTTCGTCTATAACTCTATTTACCTTTAATTCAAATTTCACCTCAAGCATTATAATTTTTTGTTTCTTTGCTGTACTTTCATCCTTGCTGGCTGATCCCCTCTTTTGATTATCCATGTTTGTGAAATGTCATGTGGGTAAAATGTCACTGGGAGATGAGGCAACACAAATGCACACTTTTCTGCCTCTGTGTGAACTGAATAACAGATACACAGTAAACGATCAATGACAGTTTGAAAGAAGTGATGTATTGGTCACTGATCATGATCCTCAGTTGTCATTTACATGGCGATTTGTGGATGGAAAGACTATTAATGGAGTTTGTACTTTCTACAGTTACAATTACTTTTTGGTAACTGAAATTTGAATCATATCGTTGGGACTCTGGTATTATATAACTAAATTGTGATAACTGGTATTTTTGTATATGGAAACTGTGTAAAGTGAAACTACTGTCAGTAGATAATTTTAGAATTTTTATATCTTCCTGGTGGATTATCTCTTCTAACACTAAGAAACGTCTCTCTTTATCTCTAAGAATATTTTTTTAATAGATCTTTATTGGAGTGTAACTGCTTCACAATACTGTGCTAGTTTCTGTTGCACAACAAAGCGAATCAGCCATATGCATACACGTGTCCCCACATCCCCTCCCTCTTGAGCCTCCCTCCCAATCCTCCCTCTCCCTCCCCTCTAGGTCATTGCATAGCACCGACCTTATCTCCCTGAGCTATGCTGCTTCTTTCCACTAGCTATTTTACATTAGGTAGTGCATATAGGTCAATGCTACTCTCACTTCGCCCCAGCTTCCCCCTGACCCCAGGTCATCAAGTCCATTCTCTATGTCTGCATCTTTCTTACTGCCCTGAAAATAGCTTCATCAGTACCAGTTTTTTTAAATTTAGATTCCATATATATGCGTTAGCATACAGTATTTGTTTTTCTCTTTCTGACTTAGATTCCATATATATGCGTTAGCATACAGTATTTGTTTTTCTCTTTCTGACTTACTTCACTCTGTATGACAGACTCCAGGCCCATCCACGTCACTAGAAATAACTCAATTTCGTTTCTTTTAGTGACTGAGAAATATTCCATTGTATATATGTGCCACACCTTCTTTATCCATTTATCTGTCGATGGACATTTAGGTTGGTTCCATGTCCTGGTTATTGTAAATACTGCTGCAGTGAACATTGTGGTACATGTCTCTTTTTGAATTATGGTTTTCTCAGGGTATATGCCCAGTAGTGGGATTGCTGGGTCATATGGTAGTTCTATTTTTAGTTTTTTAAGGAACCTCCATACTGTTTTCCATAGTGGTTGTATCAATTTACATTCCCACCAACACTGCAGGAAGGTTCCCTTTTCACCACACGTTTTCCAGCATTTATTGTTTCTAGATTTTTTGATAATGGCCATTCTGACCGGCCTGTGGTGATACCTCACTATAGTTTTGATTTACATTTCTCTAATAATTAGTGATGTTGAGCAGCTTTTCATGTGCCTCTTGGCCATCTGTATATCTTCCTTGGTGAAATGTCTATTTAGGTCTTCCAACCATTTTTTAATTGGACTGTTTGTTTTTTTGATATTGAGCTCCATGAGCTGTTTATACATTTTGGAGAGTAATCCTTTGTTGTTTCATGTGCAAATATTTTCTCCCATTCTGAGCATTGTCTTTTTGTCTTGTTTATGGTTTCCTTTGCTGTGCAAAAGCTTTTAAGTTTAATTAAGTCCCATTTGTTTATTTTTGGTTTTATTTCCATTACTCTAGGAGGTGGGTCAAAAAATATCTTGCCGTGGATTATGTCAAAGAGTGTTTTTCCTATGTTTTCTTCTAAGTGTTTTATAGTGTCTGGTCTTAATCCATTTGGAGTTTATTTTTGTGTATGGTGTTAGGTCATGTTCTAATTTCATTCTTTTACATGTAGCTGTCCAGTTTTCCCAGCCCCACTTATTGAAGAGACTGTCTTTTCTCCATTGTATATTCTTGCCTCCTTTGTTGTAAATTAGGTGACCATATGTACGTGGGTTTATCTCTGAGCATTCTATCCTGTACCATTGATCTATATTTCTGTTTTTGTGCCAGTACCATACTGTCTTGATATACTGTGTAGTTTGAGATCAGGGAGACTGATTCCTCCAACTCCGTTTTTCTTTATCAAGTTCGCTTTGGCTATTTGGGGTCTTTTGTGTTTCTATACAAATTGTAAAATTTTTTGTTCTAATTCTGTGAAGAATGCCAATTGGTAGTTTGATAGAGATTGCATTGAATCTGTAGATTGCTTTGGGTAGTATAGTCATTTTCACAATATTGATTCTTCCAAACCAAGAACATGGTATATTTCTCCATCAGTTTATGTCATCATCGATTTCTTTCATCTGTGTTTTATAGTTTTTTGAGTAAGTCTTTCACCTCCTTAGGCAGGTTTATTACTAGGTATTTTATTCATTTTGTTGCGATGGTAAATGGGATTGTTTCCTAAATTTCTGTTTCTAATTGTTCGTTGTTGGTGTATAGGAATGCCAGAGATTTCTGCACATTAATTTTGTATCCTGTAACCTTACCAAATTCACTGATTAGTTCTAGTAGTTTTCTGGTGGCATATTTAGGATTTTCTAGGTATAGTATCATGCCATCTGCAAACAGTGACAGTTTTACTTCTTCTTTTCCAATTTGTACTCCTCTTATTTCTTTTTCTTCTCTGATTGTCATGGCTAGTACTTCCAAAACTATGTTGAACAAGAGTGGCAAGAGCAGATATCCTTGTCCTGTTCCTGATCTTAGTGGAAATGCTTTCAGTTTTTCACCATTGTGTATGATGTTTGCTGTGGGTTTGTCATATATGGCCTTTATTATGTTGAGGTAGATTCACTCTATGCCCATTTTCTTGAGAGTTTTTATCATAAATTGGTGTTGAATTTTGTCAAAAGCTTTTTCTGCATCTATTGAGATGATTGTATGGTTTTTATTCCTTAATTTGATAATGTGATGTAACACACTGATTGATTTGTGTATATTGAAAAATCATTGCATCCCTGGGATAAATCTCACTTGATCATGGTATATGATCCTTTTAACATGTTGTTGGATTCTGATTGCTAGTATTTTGTTGAGGATTTTTGCATCTATGTTCATCATTGTTAGTGGTCTATAATTTTCTCTTTTTGTGATATCTTTTTCTGCTTTTGGTATCAGGGTGATGGTGGCTTTGTAGAATGAATTTGGGAGTGTTTCTCCCTCTGCAATTTTTTGGAAGAGTTTGAGAATGATGGGTGTTAACTCTTCTCTTAATGTTTGATAGAATTTGCCTGTAGAGCCCTCTGGTCCTGGACTTCTGTTTGTTGGAAGATTTTAAATTACAGTTTTAATTTCATTACTTGTGATAGGTCTGTTTATATTTTCTAATTCTTCCTAGTTCAGTCTTGGAAAATTGTACCTTTCCAAGAATTTGTCTGTTTCTTCATGGTTGTCCATTTCATTGGCGTATAGTTGTTTGTAGTAGTCTCTTATAGTCCTCTGTATTTCTGTGGTGTCAGTTGTGATTTCTCCTTTTTCATTTCTAATTTTATTGATACGCATCCTCTTCCTTTTTTTCTTGGTGAGTCTGGCTAAGAGTTTATCAATTTTATCTTCTCCAGAATCAGTTGTTAGTTTTATTTATCTTTGCTATTGTTTTCTTCATTTCTATTTCATTTGTATCTGCTCTGATCTTTATGAGTTCTTTCCTTCTACTGACTTTGGGTTTTCTTTGTTCTTCTTTTTCTAGTTGTTTTAAGTGTAGGGTGAGATTGTTTACCTGAGATTTTTCTTGTTTCTTGAGATGAGATTGAATTGCTATAAACTTCCCTCTTAGAACTGCTTTTGCTGCATCCCATAGCTATTGGGTCATCGTGTTTTTGTTGTCATTTGTTTCTATCTATTTTTTAAATTTCTTCTTTGATTTCTTCAGTGATCTCTTGGTTATTTAGTAGCACACTGTTTAGCCTCCATATATTTGTGGGGTTTTTTCCTTTTTTTTCCCATGTAATTGATTTCTAATCTCATAGCATGTCGTTGGAAAAGATGCTTGATATGATTTCAGTTTTCTTAAATTTTCCAAGGCTTGATTTGTGACCCAAGATGTGATCTATCCTGGAGAATGTTCCATGTGCATTTGAGAAGAAAGTGTATTCTGCCACTTTCAGGTGGAATGTCCTATAAATATCAATTAGGTCTATCTGGTTTATTGTGTCATTTAAAGCTTGTGTTTCCTTATTTGTTTTCTGTCTGGATGATCTGTCCATTGGTGTAAGTGGGGTGTTAAAGTTCTCCACTATTATTGTGTTACTGTCTATTTCCCCTTTTATGGCTGTTAGCATTTGCCTTATGTATTGAGGTACTCCTATGTTGGGTGCATAAACATTTATAATTGTTATATCTTCTTCTTGATTGATCTTTGATCATTATGTATTGTTCCTCCTTATCTCTTATAACAGTCTTTATTTTAAAGTCTATTTCGTCTGATATGAGAACTGCTACTCCAGCTTTCTTTTGATTTCCATTTGCATGGTATATCTTTTCCATCCCTTCACTTTCAATCTGTATGTGTCTCTAGGTCTGAAGTGGATCTCTTGTAGACAGCATATATATGGGTCTTGTTTTCGTATCCGTTCGGCAAGTCTGTGTCTTTTGGTTGGGACATTTAATCTATTTGCATTCAAGGTTGTCATTGATATGTATGTTCCTATTACCATTTTCTTAATTGTTTTGGGTTTGTTTTTGTGGGTCTTTTTCTTCTCATGTGTTTCCTGCCTAGAGAATTTTCTTTAGCATTTGTTGTAGAGCTGGTTTGGTGGTGCTGAATTCTCTTAGCTTTTGCATGTTTGTAAAGCTTTTGATTTCTCTGTCAAATCTGAATGAGATCCTTCTTGGGTAGAGTACTTGGTTGTAGGTTTTTCTCTTTCACCTTTCTAAATATTTCCTGCCACTCCCTTCTGGCCTGCAGAGTTTCCACTGAAAAATTAGCTGATTACCTTATGGGGATTCCTTTGTATGTTATTTTTTGTTTTTCCCTTGCTGCTTTTAATATTTTTTCTTTGAATTTAATTTTTGTTAGTTTGATTAATATGGGTCTTGGTGTGTTTTTCCTAGGGTTTATCCCGTATGGCACTCTCTGTGCTTCCTGCACTTGGGTAACTATTTCCTTTCCCATGTTAGGGAAGTTTTTGACTATAATCTCTTCAAATGTTTTCTCAGACCCTTTCTTTTTCTCTTCTCCTTCTGGGACCCCTATAATTCGAACGTTGGTGCATTTAGTGTTGTCCCAGAGGTCTCTGAGATTGTCGTCAGTTCTTTTCATTCTTTTTTCTTTATTCTACTCCTCGGCAGTTATTTCCACCATTTTGTCTTCCAGCTCACTTATTCGTTCTTCTGCTTCATTTATTCTGTTATTGATTCCTTCTAGTGTTTTTTTTTTTTCATTTCAGTTATTGTGTTGTTCATCTCTGTTTGTTCTTTAGTTCTTCTAGATCTTTGTTAAACATTTCTTGTATTGTCTCAGTCCATGCCTCCATTCTATTTCCGAGATTCTGGAACATCTTTACTATCATTACTCTGAATTCTTTTTCAGTTAGATTGCCTGTTTCCTCTTCATTTATTTGGTCTTGTAGGCTTTTACCTTGCTCCTTCAGCTGTGGCATATATTATGCCATCTCATTTTTTTTTTTAATGGGTGAGATTTTGTTCCTGTTTTACTGGTTGTTTGGCCTGAGGTTTCCAACACTGGAGTTTGTAGGCTGTTGGGTAGAGCTGGGTCCAGGTGCTGAGATGAGGACCTCTATGAGACCTCACTCTGATGAATATTCCCTGGGGTCTGAGGTTCTCTGTCAGTGCAGTGGTTCAGACTCAGAGATCCCACCACAGAGCTTTGGCCTGACCCCTGGCTCATGAACCAAGCAAGCCACATAGGGTGGCAGAAAAAAAAAAAAGAGAGAGAACAATAACAAAGTAAAAAATAAAATTAGACTAGGAAACTAACAGATATGTTGGAAAGAATATAAAAATAAAAATATAAATGAATCAACAACTGGAAGGTACAATTGTACCACGATAGTAGAAAAGAGGAGGAGAGAAAAAAAAAAAAAGCAAAAGCAAAAGGGGGAAAGGCCTTTGCTGTGGGTGGTGGGACTTAAGCAAGGGCGAGGTTTGGGCATTGGGAAGGGCCTATGCTTAGGACCCACAGGCCTGGAAAAGGCCCTGGGGGCTGTAGGGGGAAGGGACCCAGGCGTGTCCCCCACCTCTGGTCTCAGAGGGTGGAGGACCTCACCAGGCTTCCTTGACTCAGGTGGGTGGGGCAAATGCCTTCCTCTCCTCTCCTGCTCCTCTAGTCATGGAGGGCCCCTCCCACCTGCCTCTCCTGATCTCCCCAGCCTCCTTCATATGCCCCCAGGACCCACGCAGCCTGGAGGGGGTGGGTACCAGCCTGCGAGCTCAGCAGGCTCCCCAAGCCCAAGTGGGAGGGGCAGTCGCCCTCCACTCCTCTCCCATTTCTCCCAGAGGGCCCCTCCCACCTGCCTCTCCTGATGTCCCAGGACTCAGGGGCACTGGTCCTGTCTGGCCTCCACTTCTCCTCCGCCCTCAGTCCCTCCATGTCCTACTGGTTCACTTGGGTGTTCCTCCCATCTCCTTGGGCGTCAGGGTCCCTCACCAGCAGCTGGCAGGTGCCATAGTTCTGGGGAGACGTTAACTCATCGTCTTTCCACACTGCCGTCTTGACTCCACCTATCTCTAAGAATATTTTTTGCTGTACTGTAAACTTTGTCTGATATTAGTATAGCTATACCTTTTTGTTAATTTGCATATTGTTTCCTCTTCCATCCTATTACTTTTAATCTTTCTGTGCAATTATATTTAATATGCTTTGTTTGAAGTCAACATATCTTTACATATATAAATAATATAAATAAATCTAAACCTAACAAATCTCTATATAAATAAATCTAAAATTCTCTATTTTCCAATTACAGCAGTATTTAGTCTAATTACATTTAATGTAATTAATGATGCTTAGTTTTAAATCTACCAACAAACCATTTGTTATTCACTTGTTCCACGTGCTCTCTGTTTTTTTCTCTTTCTTGCCCTTTTTAGATTAAATAAATAGTTTTATTATTTTATGTCCCATTCTATCAGTTTACTAGTTATACTTTTATTTTATTCTCTATCTTTTTTACCCTCAAGATTTCAATGTGGGTCCTTAACCAGTCAGAGTCTGCTATGAATTAGCTCTCTCACAGTTTCATAATCAATGAGTAACTTAGAATGCTTTGTCTCTATTTTCTGTTTCCTGGCTTTTTTAAGTTAAAATGATTTAAAATTACCTAATATTTACCTTTCCAGTGCTCTTTGGTCCTTTCTACATTTCTGTGCTTTCCTCATTTTTATTTAGCTTGAAGAAATCCATTTATTATTATTTTTTAACATGAATCTGCTGACAGTGAGTTCTTCCAGTTTTTGTGTAGCTGAAAATATGTTTATTCGACATTTATTTTCAAAGAGTATCTTTGCTTGGTATAGAATTCTAGGTGGCCAGTTGTTGTTTTCAAGAATTCGAAGATGTTAGGGGCTTCCCTGGTGGCGCGGTGGCTGAGAGTCCGCCTGCCGATGCAGGGGACGCGGGTTCGTGCCCCGGTCCGGGAAGATCCCATGTGCCACGGAGCGGCTGGGCCCGTGAGCCATGGCTGCTGAGCCTAAGCGTCCAGAGCCTGTGCTGTGCAACGGGAGAGGCCACAACAGTGAGAGGCCCGCGTACTGCAAAAAAAAAAAAAAAAAAAAAAAAGAATTCGAAGATGTTATTTCATTGCCTTTTTACCTATATACTTTCTTTGGAGAGTTAGCTGTACCATCTGATGTACATTACTTTGAAGGCAATGTCTTTTATTCTCTGGTGCTTTTAACATAATCTCTTTGTCTTCAACAGTTTTAGTATGATATTCCTAAGCCTGTTTTTCTTTGCATATATCTGGCTAACTGTTTGTCAGTCTTCTTGAATCTGTAGCTTAATGTCTTTACTTGCCCTTCCTTTTTTGGACACCAAATTACATACATCAGAGCTTTTTGCTGTTTATATTTTGTTCCTTTTCTCTTTGTTCTATTTTTCATTCTTTTTTTTTCTCCATGCTGCAGTCTGATTATCTTATGCTGACATATCTTCTGTTTCACTAATCCCAAATTTTACACCATATAATTGGCTGTTAAACTGTTTATTATATTATTAGTATCAGTCATTTTATTTTTAATTCTAGAATACATATTTATTCCTATAGGTTCTCATTTTCTTTAAAATTCTCCATCCTGTAGTCTATTTTAAAAATATATTAATCACAATCATTTTAACATCTGTGTCTGATAATACTAATATCTTGGTGACCTGAGGTCTGTTCATGTTGACTTTTGTTTCTTAATTCTCATTCATTTAGGCATATCTCCTGTCATACTGAATAGTGTCTTAACTGAATATCAGACACTGAAAAAATGTGTAGGCTCTGGCTAATGATATCTTCCTTTTAAGATGATTTACTTTAAAAAATGTATAATAAAATTTGGGAAAGAGCACCTTAACTTCGTCAGTACTTAAGTTGACTCAAGCTTGTGCTTCTGTATTAATGAGGCCTGAAATGTTTCATAGTTCCTTTTCTCCTAAGGCCTAGTCCTTCAGGGGTCTCAACTAATTGGGTCTTCTACCTTGATTGTCTCTGAAGCACAATTTCTATTTCCTTAGCAATATGTGTCTGCTAAAAGTTCTGCTTAGCTTTTTGGTCTTTAATCTACCCATTTCTGCTTAGCTTCTTATACTCTTATTCTTCATGTTTAGAATTTGAAAATACCTCAGTGGCAATAGTGACACAGAATGTTAGGTTATCTTCAATGGTTTCTTTCTTTTTGAGTCTCTTCGGTCCTGACTGCCTTAGTTGCTCTCAAATGCTTTCAAACTTTTTTTTTTTTTTTACTTTATTCATTTCTTGTAATTGTTCTTTTCAGGAGTAGATGTTCTACTATAAGTTACTTCTTTATACCTGGAAGCAAAAATCTCCAACTGGAATTTTTTAAATGTATGTCATTTAGCTACCATATATATTTTAGGTTTGCACTCTGTTCTTCTTACAAGAGATATAGGAGTACTAGTACTTGTGTAAGAAAAAAATCATGAATATCATTGAATGTTAACATATAAAAACTTAAGAAAATTTAGTTTTCACAAATCCACATGATACTAAATAAATTAGGAAGTGATATTAAAAAATAAGCTGATTAAGTTTTTTTCAAAGTTTTCTGAGGACTGAAGGATTTCTGACTCCTTATTATGCCTTTTATATTACTTTAATCTTGATTTGATATACAAATATGATTTGTATGCAATGGATCAGAGACAAATTTGTTACAGTGAGAAACAACTGTACTGGAAAACATTAGCCTTGAAAATATCTTTCCAAAATCTTTCCTTTACTGGCTACTTGCCCAACAAAATTTCTATCATTTTAGTCCACATTTACTAAGGTAACTTGTCTCTCTTATCTTTCCTTATTATTATTATTTTTTTAAATCTGGGATAAATAGACCAAAATGTGAGAACTTTCTCTTACATAGAATAAAATGTAGATTCTTTTCATTATTTACAATAATAAGCACACTTTAAAGCCCTTTATAGTTTCCAGTGTGCATTCTCAACACTTTTTTATTTGAACCCCGTAATAGTCCTGTGAGTTTGGCAAAGTAGGTGTTTTCATGTTTTACAGATTGGGAAAAGAGGAATCAAAGACTCAAGGTGCTTTTTCTACATCACCCAAGAATAAAAGGGTAAACCTGAAGTTCAAACACATGCCTATTGCTATAATCCCATGTTTATTTCTCTACACGATGTTGCCTCATTCAGTCAACATTCATTATGCACCTGCAATATGCCAAACCCAGAAATAAGCACTGGGGATAAACAGGGAAATATGACATGAGCAAGAAAACAAATTAAAACATACGTGGAATGGAAGAAAAGGTTTCCTGTCTTTTGTTGGATTTCTTCTAAATTCTTCAAAGATGATATATCTGTGGATCTAGTTCATAGGATTTATTAAGTGCATAGTGTAAACTCCAGGTACCATTAAGGAATAGAGAAAGAAACAGAAGGCATGATCCTTCCCAGAAAGTGCTTTGGGTCTGAGCAATATAGACAACAAATGAAGCAATCTGAGAAGCAGACGGTCAACAAAGTGCTTGTTGTTTGGTTTCACAAGGAGCCCATCAGCATATGCAAAATCATATGTTCATGTTTACTTTCATGGCTGTTCTAAAATGTCTCCAATTAAGAATGGTCTCACTCAAGCTGGACTGGTTAGCAGTCCTAACTGAAACCACCACATGGTCATCGTATTTTAAATACCAGGGTCCTCCACATTAGTTATAAATTATGGACCACTGTCTAGAAACCCTGGCTACATAAAACCTAAAGCCTGTTAACTATAATTTCCTCCTTTTCTTTGTTTGAGTTCAACTAGCCAAACACTGAATATGAATCTTCAACAGAAAATGCAGTGTATATTTAACTGATTGGATTTCAAAAAAGAGAATCCCTAAAACCAGGCACTAAAGAGGAGAGGATAGAGAGAAACACATTTATTGAGATTTAATATGTTCCAGATATCTTATTATCAATTCTTACATGAATTTTTAATCAGAGATATGACTTTTCTGATTCTAAAAATGATTATCTGAAAACTCAGAGATGCTAAGCATTACATAGCTAGTAGAGGTATAGATAGGATTCAAATTCAAGTCCAACTTATTCCAAAACCAGTGTTTTTTCCTCTGTACCAAGGGTTGGGAAATATTTTCTGTAAAGATCCAAATAACAAATATTTTAGGGTTTGTGGGTTATATGGTCTCTGTCACAGCTACTTAACACTGCTGTTGTAGAATAAAAGCAGCCATAGACAATACATAAATGAATGAGCATGGCTGTGCTCTAATTATACTTATGAACACCAAAATTTCAGTTTCATATAATTTTCACCTTATTCACACTATTTTTCTTTGAATTTTTTCAACCATTTGAAAATGCAAAAACCATTCTTAGCTCACAGACCATACGAAAAACAGGCAGTGGGTCAGATTTGGCTCATGGGCTGTAGTGTGCTGACCTCTGCTCTATATCTAGTTTCCAGTTAATGCTAAAGGTATGTATGGACATTTGCCTTATTTCCACACCATAACAACATTCACCTTTAATTCTACTCAATAAACACTGCCTAAAAATAAACAAAATATTGTATTGCAGAGGGTTTCAATGATGAATTATTCACTATCTTCACCCTTAAGGTACATACTCCGCAGTGGGCATGTTTATGCAACTATTGTAGAAGACAAAATGCTATGCTACAAACATAATGAAGTGTAAAATAGACTCAAAAGGACCTAGTGACTGATTGGACATAGGGAGATAGAGATAAGTCTTATCTTAGCATGAATTCCCCCATTTATCTCATCTTCCACAGTCCTCTGTACCACACACACACACACACACACACACACACACACATTCTAGGATTTAGAAATTTTAGTCATAACAGATTGCTTTCAGTGCTGGAAAACACCAAGGTTTTTACATATCTGTAACCTTTCAGGTAAAGAATTCATGTTCTTTCTTCTTGGTAAGTGCTTTCTCCACTTTGACTTTCAAAGAAACACATACTCATCTTCTAAGATTTAGCTCAAGGATTACTTCTTTTATAAGGCCTAGACTTTCCTGAACTTCTCTCCCAAGCCATACTTAGTATGTATAATTAACCTCTTCCTCCTCAATAGACACTTCTGTCATAGTTCCTATACACTTCACTGTTCTTGTTTGTCTGTCTCTCCATCACATAAACTGTAAGGATCTTGTGGGCAGAGACCATGTATAGTCATGGTTGTATGTCACGCATTGAGCACAGATCCTGGTTGTTGTGATGTTTGAAATGTTTTGTGATTGCATGAATAAATGATGGGATGTTAGGTCTTAGCCTTGGCAGTTGGGAGCATATTGATAACACTACTTATGACCCAGAACAGAAGTGAGTAAGTAGGACTGTGGGCTTAGCTAGACTGAAAAGGGGAGGTGACAAAGGCCAGAAATAGGGGCAAACCACCTCTTCCTGCAAAACTTTTTAAAAGATGAACTGAAGTTTGAGTGGAAACCATATCGAAAAGAATTTTTCAAAGATGGGGAGAATTGGTCATTTTCCTTGGTTGTGGCAGGTGGGATTCTCTAGGAAGCAGATTCTGAGATGGAACTTAATATGCAGGACGTTTGATAAGCAGTAGCCTAGCTATCAACATCTGTGGAAAGGAAGGAAAGAAAGCATAAATAGGTGGAAAAAGAAGTTGAGCAACCTCACTCAAGGCTTGGCTGATGCCTCCTATAGAGAAATAATATATATTATCACAAAGGACAGGTAGTAAGTGGAATAATAGTGCTGTAAGGTCTTTAAACTATTCAGGATATGGTGATTTTATTTGAATGTGGATTGTAATAAATTAGGCATACATATAATAATCCCTAGAGCAATCACAAAAAATATACATTTACACACAAATAGCTATAGGTAAAGAGTCAAAAGAGAAGATTAATGGAATAATAAAATAGCTTGGGGCTTCCCTGGTGGCGCAGTGGTTGAGAGTCTGCCTGCCGATACAGGGGACATGGGTTCGTGCCCCGGTCCGTGAGGATCCCACATGCCGCGGAGCGGCTGGGCCCGTGAGCCATGGCCGCTGAGCCTGCACGTCCGGAGCCTGTGCTCCGCAACGGGAGAGGCCACAGCAGTGAGAGGCCCGTGTTCCGCAAAAAAATAAAATAAAATAAAATAAAATAAAATAAAATAAAATAGCTTGATTCATCCCAAAGAAGGCAGGAAAAGAGGAACTAAGAAACAAATAATAAAGAGAAAACAAATACCAAGATGGTAGACCTAAATCCATCTGTATTATTAATTCCATTAAATGCACATTGTCCAAAAATGCCACCTAAAAGCATAGATTATTAGTTTACATAAGACAGAAAGAACCAATTATGTATTATTTGTTTAAAAACACACTTTGAATATAATGATCTACAGATTGAAAGTAAAAGAGTAGAGAATTATGTGCCATGTAAATGCTAAGCATAAAAAATCGATGTGCTAT
This sequence comes from Phocoena sinus, assembly GCF_008692025.1. Lineage (NCBI taxonomy): Eukaryota > Metazoa > Chordata > Mammalia > Artiodactyla > Phocoenidae > Phocoena > Phocoena sinus. The sequence continues at coordinate 132,985,348 of NC_045763.1, forward strand.
GTTAATATCTGACAAAATAGACTTCAAGATAGAGTATTACCTGAGATAAAGAGGGACATTTCATAATGATAAATGAGTCAATTTATCACAAATACAGAACAATCTTAATCTTGTAAAATTGAAGCACCTAAAAAGTCTCAAAAGAAATTAATTAAAAATTGACAGAACTAACAGACAACCCAATCAATAATCATAATTGAGGATTTTATTATCTCTCTTTAAGTAATTGATGTAACAAGTGGACAAAAACGTTAGAACAAGTGTATAAGATTTGAAAGTCATTATCAAATATCGTGACCTAATTGACATTTGTGGAAACACCACAGTCAACTACTGCAGAATGCATATGGTATATTCACCAAGAGAGACCATATACTCGACTACCTAACAAGTCTCAACAAATGGGTAATGATAGAAATCATAAAGAATATGTTCTTTGACCTCAACAATACTAAATTAGAAATAAATAACAAGCTATGTAAGAAAGCTCCAATTTTTTTTTGGTAATCCAGCAATACATTTGTAAATAATCCATAGGTCAAAGAAGATTTTATAGGGAAATTAGAAAATATTTTGAGCTGAATGAGAATAAAATAATATGTCAAATTTTATGGCATGCAAACATAACAATATTTACAGGGAAAATTTTAACTTTAAATCTCTGTATTTAAGGGAAAAAGCATTATAAAATCAGTAATCAGTGTTCAAATTAAATAATTAGAAAAAGATAAAATTAAAACCAAAGTAAAAATAAAAAGGAAATAACAGAGGAAAGCAGAAGTCAGTCAAGTGGAAAATAATCCCATATCATCACTGTTATTTTACTTTCTCTGGAAAGAGCAGTCAGTGCAATTAAACTTTTAATTTTATACTTTATGAGATATAAAATAAATGAAACATGAAACATGAGAAGATGTAAAATTTGAAACATTTTCTCATAAACTGAATTAACACCGAAGAGAGAAAAACAACCTGAAAATTATTTCACTTAGTTATCAGTTTTAAAATAATTTTGCCTTTTAAAGATTAGTTTTTAACATATTTAAATTTTGTTTTCATATGTAGAATAAGGTAAGATCCCACTTTCTTGTCTAAGTACGATAAGCCAATTTTTCTAACCCTATCCATTAAAACATTAATCCTTGCCCTGATAATTTGTGATGCTACATTAACTATATACTAGTTTCTGATATATACAAGAGCCTGTGTTTTAAACACTCTATTGTATTCCATTGATCTATTTTCCTGCTCTGTATGCCAGCAATACACTGCTTTTATTACTATAATTTTTACCATGTAAAAAATTTCCGGTAGAGTGTATCCCCCAACTTCTACTTATTTGCACATCTTTTTCAAAATTAAATTAGCTATTCATTATTCTCAAACACTAATTTTCCATATAAACTTAGAATAAGCCTTAGATAATTTCTTCCACTTCTTGAAAACCATACTGATATATGTGAGCTGAACTTAATCAAACACTTGATTTTAATCAGTTGATATGATTGTGTGATTTTTCTTCTTTGATCCATCATTATGTTGAATCACATTGATTTTTAAAATTTTTATATATTTATTTGGTGGTTGGTTTATTTATTTTATTGGAGTATAATTGCTTTACAATGCTGTGTTAGTTTCTACTGTACAACAAAGTGAATCAGCTATATGTATACATATATCCTCTCCCTCTTAGACTTCCCTGCTACCCACCGCCATGCCACCCTGCTATACAGCATGTTCCCACTAGCTATTTTACACATGGTAGTGTACATATGTCAATCCTAATCTCCCAATATATCCCACCCTCTCCTTCCACCTCTGTGTACATCCATCCATTTTCTATGTCTGCGTCTCTATTCCTGGCCTGCAAATAGGCTCATCTGTACCATTTTTCTAGATTCCACATATATGTGTTAATATACGATATTTGTTTTCCTCTTTCTGACTTACTTCACTCTGCGTGACAGACTCTAGGTCCATACACATCGCTACAAATGACCCAGTTTTGTTCCTTTTTATGGCTAATATTCCATTGTATATATGTACCACATCTTTATCCATTCATCTGTTGATGGGGATTTAGGTTGCTTCCATATCCTGGCTATTGTAAATAGTGCTGCAATGAACATGTGTCTTTTTGAATTATGGTTTTCTCAGGGGATATGCCCAGTAGTGGGATTGCTGGGTCATATGGTAGTTCTATTTTTAGTTTTTTAAGGAAACTCCATACTGTTTTCCATAGTGGCTGTATCAATTTACATTCCTACCAACAGTGCAAGAGGGTTCCCTTTTCTCTACACCCACTCCAGAATTTATTGTTTGTAGATTTTTTGGATGATGGCCATTCTGACCTGTGTGAGGTGACACCTCATTGTAGGTTTGATTTGCATTTCTCTAATAATTAGCGATGTTGAACAGCTTTTCATGTGCCTCTTGGCCATCTCTATGTCTTCTTTAGAGAAATGTCTATTTAGGCCTTCTGCCCATTTTTGGATTGGATTGTTTGGTTTTTTGATATTGAGCTGCCTGAGCTGTTTGTATACTTCGGAGATTATTTCTTTGTCAGTTGCTTCATTTGAAAATATTTTCTCCCATTCTGAGGGTTGTCTTTTCATCTTGTTTATGGTTTCCTTTGCTATGCAAAAGCTTTTAAGTTTAGTTAGGCCCCATTTGTTTATTTTTGTTTTTATTTTCATTACTCTGAGAGGTGGGTCAGAGTGTGTTTTTCCTATGTTTTCCTCCAAGATATAGTGTCTGGCCTTACATTTAAGTCTTTACTTCATTTTGAGTTTGTTTTTGTGTATGGTGTTAGGGAGTGTTTACTTTCATTCGTTTACATGTAGCTGTCCAGTTTTCCCAGCACCACTTATTGAAGACACTGTCTTTTCTCCATTGTATGTTTTTGCCTCCTTTGTCATATTTTAGGTGACCATAGGTGCATGGCTTTATCTCTGGGCTTTCACTCTTGTACCATATATCTATATTTCTGTTTTTGTGCCAGTACTATACTGTCTTGATTACTGTAGCTTTTTCGTATAATCTGAAGTCAGGGAGCCTGATTCCTCCAATTCCGTTTTTCTCTCTCAGGATTGCTTTGGCTATTTGGGGTCTTTATGTTTCCACACAAACTGTAAACTTTTTTGTTCTAATTGTGTGAAAAGTGCCACTGGTAATTTGACTGGGATTGCATTGAATCTGTAGATTGTTTTGGGTAGTATACTCATTTTCACAATATTGATTCATCCAATCCAAGAACATGGTATATCTTTCCATCAGTTTGTGCCATCTTTTATTCCTTTCATCAGTGTTTTATCATTTTCTGAGTACAGGTCTTTTGCCTCCTTAGGTAGTTTTCTTCCTAGGTATTTTATTCTTTTTGTTGCAGTGGTAAATGGGAGTGTTTCCTTAATTTCTCTTTCTGATCTATCGTTGTAAGTGTATAGGAACACAAGAGATTTCTGTGCATTAATTTTGTATCCTGCAACATTACCAAATTCATTGATTACCTCTAGTACTTTTCTGGTGGCATCTTTAGGATTTTCTAGGTATAGTATCATGTCATCTGCAAACAGTGACAGTTTTACTTCTTCTTTTCTGATTTGTATTCCTTTTATTTCTTTTTCTTCTCTGATTGCCCTGGGTAGGACTTCCAAAACTAATTTGAATAAGAGTGGCAAGAGTGGACATCCTTGCCTTGTTCCTGATCTTAGAGGAAATGCTTTCAGTTTTTCACCATTGAGAATGATGTTTGCAGTTGGTTTGTCATATATGGTCTTTTTATGTTGAAGTAGTTTCCCTCTATGCCCGCTTTCTGTAGAATTTTTATCATAAATGAGTGCTGAATTTTGTCAAAAGATTTTCTGCATCTATTGAGATGATCATATGGTTTTTATTCTTTAATTTGTTAATATGGTGTATCACATTGATTGATTTGCGTATATTGAAGAAGCCTTGCATCCCTGGGATAAACCTTACTTGATCATGGTGTATGATCCTTTTAATGTGTTGTTGAATTCTCTTTGCTAGTATTTTATTGAGGATTTTTGCATCTGTGTTCATCAGTGATATTCGTCTTTTTGTGTGTGTGTGTGACATCTTTGTCTGGTTTTGGTATCAGGGTGATGATGGCCTCATAAAATGCGTTTGGGAGTGTTCCTTCCTCTGCAATTTTTGGGAAGGGTTTAAGAAGGGTGGGTGTTAGCTCTTCTCTTAATGTTTGAGAGAATTCACCTGTGAAGCCATCTGGTTCTGGACTTTTGTTTGTTGTAAGATTTTAAATTACAGTTTCAATTTCATTACTTGTGATTTGTCTGTTTACATTTTCTATTTCTTCCTGGTTCAGTCTTGTCAGGTTGTACCTTTCTAAGAATTTGTCCATTTCTTCCAGGTTGTCCATTTTATTGGCATATAGTTGCTTGTAGTAGTCTCTTAAGATCCTTTGTATTTCTGAGGCATGAGTTGTAATTTCTCCCTTTTCATTTCTAATTTTATTGATTTGAATCCTCCCCCTTTTTTTTCTGATGAGTCTGGCTAAAGGTTTATCAATTTTTTTTGTCTTCTCAAAGAACCAGCTTTTAGATTTTTTGATCTTTGCTATTGTTTTCTTTGTTTCTATTTCATTTATTTCTGGTCTGATCTTTGTGATATCTTTCCTTCTACTAATTTTGCATTTTTGTTGTTGTTCTTCTTCTTTCTCTAGTTGCTTTAGGAGTAGGGTGAGATTGTTTATTTGAGATTTTTCTTGTTTCTTGAGGTGAGATTGAATTGCTTTAAACTTCCCTCTTAGAACTGCTTTTGCTGCGTCCCATAGCTTTTACGTCACTGTGTTTTCATTGTCATTTTTTCTATGTATTTTTTGATTTCCTCTTTGATTTCTTCAGTGATCCCTTTGTTATTTACTAGTGCACTGTTTAACCTCCATGTGTTTGTGTTTTTTACATTTTTTTTCTGTCATTAATTTCTAATCTCATAGCATGTGGTCAGAAAGGATGCTTCATATGATTTCAGTTTCCTTAAATTTTCCAAGGCTTGATTTGTGACCCAAGATGTGATCTATCCTGGAGAATGTTCCGTGTGCACTTGAGAAAAAAGTGTATTCTGCCACTTTCAGGTGGAATGTCTTATAAATATCCATTAAGTCTCTCTGGTTTATTGTGTCATTTAAAGCTTGTGTTTCCTTATTTATTTTCTGTCTGGATGATCTGTCCATTGGTGTAAGTGGGGTGTTAAACTCCCCCACTATTATTGTGTTACTATCGGTTTCCCCTTTTATGGCTGTTAGCATTTGCCTTATCTATTGAGGTGCTCCTATGTTGGGTGTGTAAATATTTATAATTGTTATATCTTCTTCTTGGATTGAGACTTTGATCATTATATAGTGATTTTCCTTGTCTCTTGTAATAGTCTTTATTTTAAAATCTATTTTATCTGATACGAGTATTGCTACTCCAGCTTCTTTTGATTTCCATTTGCATGGAGTATCTTTTTTCATCCCCTCACTTTCAGTCTGTATGTGTCTAGGTCTGAAGTGGGTCTCTTATAGACAGCATATATATGGGACTTGTTTTTGTATCCATTCAGCCAGTCTGTATCTTTTGGTTGGAGCATTTAATCCATTTACATTTGCAGTTATTATTGATATGTACTTTCCTATTACCATTTTCTTAATTGTTTGTGTTTGTGGGTCTTTTTCTTCTCATGTGTTTCCTATCTAGAGAAGTAAGTTCCTTTAGCTTGTTGTAGAGCTGGTTTGGTGGTGCTGAATTCTCTTAGCTTTTGCTTGTTTGTAAAGCTTTTGATTTCTCTGTCGAATCTGAATGAGATCCTTGCTGAGTAGAGTAATCTTGGTTGTAAGTTTTTCCCTTTCATCACTTTAAATATATCCTGCCTCTCCCTTCTGGCCTGCAGAGTTTCTGCTGAAAAATCAGCTGATAACCTAATGGAGATTCCCTTTTATGTTATTTGTTGCTTTTCACTTGCTGCTTTTAATATTTTTTCTTTGTATTTAATTTTTGAGAGTTTGATTAATATGTGTCTCATCCTGTTTCTCCTTGGGTTTATTCTATATGGGACTCTCTGCACTTCCTGGGCTTGATTGACTATTTCCTGTCCCATGTTAGGGAAGTTTTCGTCTATAATCCCTTCAAATATTTTCTCGGACCCTTTCTCTTTCTCTTCTTCTGAGACCTCTATAAATTGAATGTTAGTGTGTTTAATGTTGTCCCAGAGGTCTCTGAGACTGTCCTAATTTCTTTTCATTCTTTTTTCTTTATTGTGTTCCTCAGCAGTTATTTCCACCATTCTATCTTCCAGCTCAGTTATTTGTTCTTTTGCTTCAGTTATTGTGCTGTTGATTCCTGCTAGTGTATTTTTCATTTCAGTTACTGTGTTGTTCACCACTGTTTGTTTTTTCTTTAGTTCTTCTACGTCCTTGTTAAATATTTCTTGTTTCACAATCCGTGCCTCCATTCTATTTCTGATATTCTGGATCATCTTTACTAACATTACTCTGAATTCTTTTTTAGGTATGTTGCCTATTTCCTCTTCATTTATTTGATCTTGTAGCTTTTCACCTTGCTCCTTCATCTGTAACATTTTTTTTTCATCTCATTTTTTTTGATGGGTGGGAATGTGTTCCTTTCTTGCTGGTTGTTTGGCCTGAGCTATCCAGCACAGGAGTTTGTACACAGTTAGGTGGAGCCAGCTTGGTGCCAAAATGGGGACCTCCAGGAGAGCTCACACTGATTAATATTCCCTGGGGTCTGAGGTTCTCTGTTAGTCCAGCAGTTTTGACTCGGTGCTCCCACCACAGGAGCTCAGGCCCAACCCCTGACCTGGGAACCAAGACCCCACAAGTTGCAAGGTTTGGCAAAAAAAAGAGAAAGGAAAAAGGCAACAATATAAAGGAGCAGAAGAATAACAAAGAATAAAAAATAAAATAAAATTAGAAAAATAAAAAATACTTTAGAAAAATAAAAATAATATTGAAACAACAACAAAAAAGCAAACAGAACCACACACACAAAAAAAATGGCCAGAAAAGGCCTGGGCAGTGGGCGGTGGGGGTGGGGGTGGGACAAGGCTTTGGTTCAGGACCCGCACAACCAGAAGGGGCCCTAGAGGGCAGAGGTTCAGGCCCAGGACCCCAACAGTCATTCTGGGGTCTGAGCAGGTTGGGGAGATGCTGACCACATTCCCCTCCAATGTCCTGATCCCTTGAAGTTCTCTCCCCTTCCCCACTGATCCCCTCACTATGAGTGGGCCCCTCCAAGCATGGAAACCCCTCTCTTCCCCCAGCCGCCCCTCAGGATTGCTGGTTCTATCCTGTCTCTACTTTTCATCCCCCCTCCGTCCCTCCCATGCCCCCAGGACCCATGTGGCTGGAGGGGGCCCTGGAGGGCGAAGGTTCAGCTCTCAGTCCCCAGCAGGCTCACTGGGGACCAAGCAGGCGGTAGTGATGCTGGCTGCATTCCCCTCCAATCCCCTGATCCCCCAAAGGCCTCTCCCCATCCCTGCTGATTCCCTTGCCATGAGTGGGCCCCTCCTATCATGGGAACATCTCCCCTCCCCCAGCTGCCCGTCAGGGACACCAGTGTCATCCCACCTCCACTTTTCCTTCCCCCCTCCTTCCCTCCCATGTCCTACCCAGTCACACAGGGCTTTCTCCCATCCCATTAGGTGTCCAAGGTCCCCTGCCAGTACCTGTTAGGTGCCCTAGTGGTGAGGAGACACAAGCTCCACATCCTCCTACTCAACCATCTTGACCTGATTTTTTTTTTTTTTTTAGCTATCAAATCATGTTTGCCTTTGTAAAGTGAACCTATATTTTTATTATATATTATATATTAAGTATAGTCTTCAATTTTATTAGTTAATTTTTAATCTTGGATTTTTGCTTTTGTATTTATATCTGAAATTAGTTTATATATTTCTTTTTTGAATATTTAGATTATACAAGTCTCATAAAATTATTTGACCAGTTTTCCTTCTTTTTTATTTTTTGAAACCACTTGTATAAAATAAGGATTATCTGTTCCTTCAAAATATTTCAGAACCCACTTGTAAAACCAGTTGGGTCTGGGGCTTTTACAAGGAAATATTTATGATTGTTATTTAAATTTATTTGATTTTTATTAATATATTCAATTCCTCTTTTCTAATTTTGAGCTACTAGATGTTTCTAGAAATTTATTAAGTTCTTCCACATATTCAAATTTCGTACTGATAGTTTTTCATAATGTGTTTTTATTATGACTCATCTCTATTTTAGGTATAGCCATCACTCCCTTTATATTGTAATTTTTGAAACTTCTTTTTCTTAATTACTCATGCCTAGGACTTCTTCAAAGAACAAATTTTAGTTTTGTTAGTTTCTGTTTTTATTCTAGTTGCTATTCTCAAATTCACTGATTTCTATCCTTTTCTTTATTATTTCTTCCCTTCCTTTTTCTCTGGATTTACAATGATGTTATTTTTTAGCTTCTTGTGTTGGACACTTGGATAATTTTTCACTGTTCCATAAATTTTCCCTCTAGGTGTTACTTTTATTGTAGTCCACAGATGTTGATATATAGTCCTTTTATTGTCAATCAGCCCTACGAATTTTGTAATAACTCATAATTTCTTTTTAAAATAATGTAATTTTAATAACATTTTGTTTGTTTCTAGCACTGATTTTTCAGAGCATAACAGCTTTTTTACTGTGCCAATTATATCAATATTAGATTTTTTTTCCTCCTCCGCTTGGCCCTAGGAAGCACTTAAATAGTAATCTTTATTCATTCAGAAATTAAGGACCAGTGTGTACTAGAAATGTGTATTTTCCATTAACTGGTCAAAAACTGTCTCCACTCTTACCATGTTTCTCTATTTTTGTTTATATACACAAATATCAACAAAATCCTTTCTCCATTTCTTTTATTTTAAAAATTTGTGGTTTTTGCTCTTCTTTCATTTGTTCTTTATTTGAAGATTATTTACTTACTTATTTTACTGAGGTATAATTTACATACAAGATTATTTTAGTTTTAGGTGTACAACATAATGATTCAATATTTGTATATATTGGGAAATGATCACCACAGTGAGTCTAGTTAACATCACCATACTTAGTTACAAATTTTTTTCTTGTGATGAGAGCTTTTAAGATCGACTCTTTTAGCAAATTTCAAATACACAATACAGTATTAACTATAGTCTCCATGCTGTACAGTACATGTCCTTGACTTTATAACTGAAAGTTTGTACCTTTTGACTCTCTTCACCTGTTTTGCCTACTCCCTACTGCCCACCTGTGGCAAACACTAATCTGTTCTCTGTATCTATGAGCTTGCGTTTTCTGTTTTTTAAAAAATTCCATATATAAGTGAGGTCATGTGGTATTTGTCTTTTTCTGTCTGACTTATGTCACTTAGCGTAATCCATCCATGTTGTCAGAAATGGCAAGATCTCGTTTTTTTATGGCTGAATAATATTCCATTGTATATACATGTGCCACATTTTCTTTATATATTCATCCATTGATGGACACTTAGGTTGTTTCCATATGTAGGCTATTGTAAATTATGCTGCAGTGAACATATGGGTGCATTTATCTTTTTGAGTTAGTCTTTTCATTTTCTTTGGCTAAAAACCCAGAAGTGGAATTGCTGGATCACATGGTGGTTCTATTTTTAAAAAAATTTTGAGGAACCTCCATACTATTTTCCTTAGTTACTGCACCAATATACATTCCCACCAACTATGCACAGCATTGCCCTTTCTCCACATCTTTCCCAATACTTGTTATTTCTTATCTTTTTGAAAGTAGTCATTCTAACAGTTTTCAGAGTACAGGCCTTTCACCACCTTGATTAAATTTATTTCTAGGTATTTTATTCTTTTTATGTAATTGTAAATGGGACTGTTTTCTTTTTTCTTTCTTTTGTTATTAGCATTTAGAAATGCAACCAATTCTATATATTGATTTTGTATCCTGCGACTTCACTGAATTCACTTATTAGTTCTAATACTTTTTTGGTGGAGTCTTTAGGGTTTTCTATATATAAAATCATGTCATTTGCAAATAGTGACAGTTTTTCTTCTCCCTTTACGAGTAGAATGCCCATTATTTCTTTTTCTTGTCTAATCCTCTGGCTAGAACATCCAATACTATGTTGAATAAAAGTGGCAGAAGTGGGCATCCTTGTCTTGTTCCTGATCTTGTTGAGATTTTTTTTATCATAAATCAATGTTGAATTTTGTCACATGCTTTTTCTGCATCTATTAAGATGATCATATGATTTTTATCCTTCATTTTCTTAACGTGGTGTATCATGTTGATTGATTTGCAAATGTTGAACCATCCTTTCATCTCTGGAATAAATTCCACTTGATCATGGTATATGATCTTTTTAACGTAATGTTGAATTTGGTTTGCTAGTATTTTGATAAGGATTTTTTTCATCTATGTTCATCAGGAATATTAACCTGTAATTTTCTTTTGTTGTGGTATCCCTGTCTGGTTTTGGTACCAGGCTAATGCTGGCCTCATAAAATGAGTTTGGAAATGTTCCCTCCTCTGCTATGTTTTGAAGAGTTCAAGAATTGGCTTCAATTCTTTAAATGTTTGGTAGGATTCACCAGTATAGATGTCTCATCCTGTACTTGTTTGTACAGAGTTTTTAAATTAATGATTCAGTCTCCTTACTAGTAATTGGTCTGTCCAGATTTTCTATTTCTTCATTATTTGCTCTTGGAAGGTTGTATGTTTCTAGTAATTCATCCATTTCTTTTAGGTTGTTCAATTTGTTGGTGTATAATTGTATTTAGTAATCTCTTATGATTCTTTGTATTTCTGTGGTGCCTGTTGTAACATCTCCCCTTTCGTTTCTGATTTTATTTATTTGAACCCTCTCTCTTTTTTCTTTCTTGGTGAATCTGGCTAAAGGTGTTTCAATTTTGTTGATCTTTTCAAAGAATCAGGGCTTAGTTTCATTGATGTTTTCTATTGTCTTTCTATTCTTTCTATTCTTTATTTTTGCTCTGTTCTTTGTTATTTCCTTCCTTCTTCAGGCTTTGTGTGTTCTTCTTTTTCTAGTTCCTTTAGTTGTAAAGTTAGATTGTTTATTTGAGATTTTTCTTATTCCTTGAGGTAGCCATTTATTTCTATGAACTTCCCTATTAAAACTGCTTTAGCTGCATCCTATTAGTATTGGTATATTGTATTTCCATTTCCATTTGTCTCAAGGTATTTTATGGTTTCTCTTTTGATTTCTTCATTGACACATTGGTGTTCAGTAGCATGTTGTTTAGTCGTCACATGTTTGTGGATTTTCCAGTTTTCTCCTTGTAACTGATTTCTAGTTCATACAATTGTGGTCAGAAAATATGCTTAATATGATTTCGATCTTCTTAAATTTGTTAAGACTTGTTTTGTGCCCTAACATATGATCTATCTTGAGAACGTTTCATGTGCACTTTGAAGAATGTGTATTCTGTTGTTTTTGGATTGAATATTCCGTATATATCTAAGTTCATCTGGTCTATTTTGTTGTTTAAAGCCTATGTTTCTGTATTGATTTTCTGTCTCGATAATCTATCCATTGATGTAAGTGGAGTATTAACGTCCCCTACTATTATCGATTGTTGCCAATGTCTCCCCTTATGTCTGTTAACATTTGCTTTATATATTTCGGTGCTCCTATGTTGAGTTTGTAAATATTTACAGTAGTTTTATCTCTTTGTTGGATTGATGCCTTTATCAATATATAATGTCCTCCTTGTCTTTATTACAGTCTTTGTTTTAAAGTCTATTTTGATTATTTCTGTACACATGATTTAAATTTCTGAAAAGTTCTTGCTTTCCAAAATAAAATTTTCTCTTTGGAAAATTAACCTACATGGATTCCTGCAGTCTCTGGGAATCCTAAAAAAGCAAAGATGACTACGCATATATGATTTTAATTTCCATCAAAAACTAGCCTAGTGCACTGAAAGAGGAACTGCATCTCCCTGTGGCTAAACAGTTTATCCCCAGAGGTAAAAGACTCATTTTCCATTTTCCTATCTGATTGCTACTAATCTAACTTTGATTTTACATGAAAGCTTTTGCAGGCCCTAGATATGACAACTTAGCAGACTCTAACTTTCATAAATAATTGGAATAGCAATTTTTTTTTTAACCAGAAGGGAAGATTTCTTGGCTCTCCATTGAATCCCTCATCCCCTCACTTATGCATTCTCATTCCCAAGAGAACCTTCATTATCTGTATTTCATGATACCTTTTCTCATTCTCAGACTTTGTCTTAAGTGGAGTTTCCCCAGGATTCAGACTCTGAGATAAAGATTTGCAGAAAAGTTTATCAAGAACTTTCCTTGGAATCAACACCTATATGGGGAATGAAAGAACTAGGAGTTGGCAGAGAGAGGAGTAGAACTATGAAACAGCCACACAAAAGTGTCAGCATCCTACAGGGAGCTACGATGGCCCTTCAGAGTTGTCCCACCTTGTCTACCACTCAATCCTATCAAAAGGCCATTGGACATGGGTTTCTTCTCTCCCCCTACTCCAGGGAAGTGGCATAACCTTGTGGAGGCTTTCTTTCTCTGAGAGCAGTTTCTGGAAAGAGACTTGATGTGAGCTGAATGCTCAGTCATGAAGAAGGGGATTTCAGTGGTACACCACAGTATTCACTACAGATTTGGTTTTGCCTTTCTGATTCCCCTCTGAGTCTCTCAAATTCTTCTAACACAAATTCTCTGCAGACTTAGCCCTGGTGTCTGAAATCACAAATGAGGAGATGCTCTTAGAATTGAATTGAGCCAATAAGCTGATTTTGATCTGAGCCCTTCCACTGACTTGCCAAATCATACATTGTCAAATGCCTCCTCCTGGGTAGTGGGGGTCATAAGGGAGGTTTCTTCTTCATTTCAGAAAGTGACAAGTTGACCTCACTCTTCTGAAAAAAGGACTACATAAGCTCATGGTGTTTATAACCTTACTTGTACTATGAAGGAATAACACTAGAAATCAACTGGGTTTTGACCAATATCAAGAGAGACAGGAGCTTGAACATGGGAAGGAAGTCAAACCAGGTTCAAAACCCCCTCCACATTTTGACTCACATCCTCAAGTACAGAGACCACCAAGAGGCCTCAAGCTCAGAGACAAGAAGCTAGTTGCCTCACACCTTCCCTTCATCTGTTAGATTTGGACTTCAGGTAACATACCTTGAAACTTTGAGAGTTAATCTCTCCCTTGTCAAATTTCTTAAGTCTACATGGACAGCAATATTATTAGGGTGAACCATATAAAATTGCCAATATTTGATAGCTTTTCACCTACAAAAAAAACCATGTGGGTCAACCAATTGTGTAAGCATTCTTAATCTAATTTCTGTTGACCCTAACTGAACTATGAATGGCTTTCAAAGTGTTCTCTTAGCTCCCTGAAATAGTATAACTTTTTTATATCTAAGTATTTATGTGACTTCATTTTTTTGTGGGGAGAGAGGGCGCACACGTCAACAAATTTTCTAACAAATTTGTTGTTTTCTGCTAACCCAAATTAGGAATCCCTGGGCAGTCAGAAGAACACAGAAAACCCAAATTCCTAACTGTCTAGCATTCAGCTAGAGGAAGTCACTTAAGCTCTCAGAATCCTACGTTTCACTTGTATAGTATAACCTTTGTATCCTGGGGATATTATAATAAAAAGGTCTCAAATAGGAACAAAAACCCAATGAGCTTATTGGAGGCTCCAGCAAGGCATGTGATCATGTTTGGCAAACTGTATAGTGCTATGCAAAATGAAAACAATATATGCTCACTTTCTCCTGTTCAAGGGCCTTCCCTTTCTCTCTGGAATCAGGAAGTGCCATAGATGAATGAAAATGGAAAAGCACACACAAAAAATAACATCTCAGTAATAACCAAAAGCATTTTAAAACCTCAGAGAAGATTCTTTTCAAGTTTGTGGTATAGTTTTATGTTCTGCTGTCCAGGGACCTCCGCAAAGGATGACCTGGACGTCGAAATGCTTGGTCTGGGAGTCTGTTAAGTGTGTTTGTACCCAGCAGGCAGATTGAAGAGGGATTTCTTAAGCCCAAACAGTTCTGCACCAAGAAAACATTCTTTCAGTCTTACCCCCGACAAGTGGCCAGAAGTTAGATCCAGCAGTTAATGTGAAGGCTTTGGATGGAAAGCAATTGAGTGTGCAGGACTGGTTTTCCACTCTATCAGTAAGTCTCAACCTATCTGCCTATCATCTATCTATCTAACGATCTATCTATCTATCTTCCTATTATCTATCTATCTATATCTATCTAATCCATATTTTCTCTGTTTCAAAGTATTTTGCTGGAGATTCACTGAGCTAATTTCACTGGCAAACATTTTATTTTTAGACTATTCCTCAGTCCTGAGAATCAATTGCTTTTCTAAAAGATCTTGCCTCCTTTCTGATATCTAACTATACTTTGTCTTCTTCATAAAAGCCACATTCAAATTAATTTTATATTGCCCTGTAATACATAAATGCAATCTCCTTGTTAAAACAAATAATAAAACTTTACAAATAAAGCTTACAAGTCCCTTGACCTCTTAGCACCTTGGACTTTTCTCTTGGGCCATGCCTGGTCCTCATTTCAGATCTGAATAGTCCCCGAGGAGGTGCATCTGGTGTGCTTTGTCCTGAAAGGGGCTGCTCTTCATATTGTACATTTGATGTGCTGATTAGAGGAGTGTCATACTTGTAGTGGCAAAGGTGACATGGGGTAGAATAAGCAGAGATTTGTGTTGACAAATTTTCTGCTCTGGCCAATACCTATTTTCACATTTAGGAACATAAAATCCATTATTTATTTCATAAAAAATAAAAATAGCCTAGACCATTATGTATATTAAAATAGCTCTGCTTGGCTGTGGAAAGACCAGCTTATTATTTTCTTTATAATAAAATTTTTTTGGCTGCGTTGGGTCTTCGTTGCTGCACACGGGCTTTCTCTAGTTGTGGCGAGCAAGGGCTACTCTTTGTTGCAGTGTGCAGCCTTCTCATTGTGGTGGTGGAGTTTCTTGTTCCAGAGCACGGGCTCTAGGCATGCAGGCTTCAGTAGTTGTGGCTCACGGGCTCTAGAGCACAAGCTAACTAGTTGTGGCACTTAGGCTTAGTTGCTCTGCAGAATGTTGGATCTTCCCGGACCAGGCACTGAACCCATGTCCCCTGCATTAGCAGGTGGATTCTTTTTTTAACATCTTTATTGGAGAATAATTGCAATGGTGTGTTAGTTTCTGCTGTATAACAAAGTGAATCAGCTATATGTATACATATATGCCCATATCTCTTCCTCCTTGCATCTCCCTCCCACCCTCCCTATCCCACCCCTCTAGGTGGTCACAGAGCACCTAGCTGATCTCCCTGTGCTATGCGGCTGCTTACCACTAGCTATCTATTTTACATTTGGTAGTGTATATATAAGTCCATGCCACTCACTCACTTCATCCCAGCATACCCTTCCCCCTCCCCATGTCCTCAAGTCCATTCTCTACAGCTGCGTCTTTATTCCTGTCCTGCCCCTAGGTTCTTCAGAACCTTTTTTTCTTTTTTTAGATTCCATATATATGGGTTAGAATACGGTATTTGGTTTTCTATTTCTGACTTACTTCACTCTGTATGACAGTCTCTATGTCAATCCACCTCACTACAAATAACTCAATTTCGCTTCCTTTTATGGCTGAGAAATATTCCATTTTATATATGTGCCACATCTTCTTTATCCATTCATCTGTCGATGGACACTTAGGTTGCTTCCATGTCCTGGCTATTGTAAATAGAGCTGCAATGAATACTGTGGTACATGACTCTTTTTGAATTATGGTTTTCACAGGGTATATGCCCAGTAGTGAGATTGCTGGGTCAGATGGTAGTTCTATTTTTAGTTTTTTAAGGAACCTCCCTACTGTTCTGCATAGTGGCTGTATTAATTTACATTCCCACTAATAGTGCAAGAGGGTTCCCTTTTCTCCACACCCTCTCCAGCATTTATTGTTTGTAGATGTTTTGATGATGGCCATTCTGACCAGTGCAAGGTGATACCTCATTGTAGTTTTGACCTGCATTTCTCTAATGATTAGTAACGTTGAGCATCTTTTCATGTGTTTGTTGGCAATCTGTATATCTTCTGTGGAGAAATGTCTGTTTAGGTCTTCTGTCCATTTCTGGATTGGGTTGTTTGTTTTTTGGATACTGACCTACATGAGCTGCTTGTATATTTTGGAGATTAATCCTTTGTCAGTTGCTTCGTTTGTAAGTATTTTCTCCCATTCTGAGGTTGTCTTTTCATCTTGTTTATGGTTCCTTTGCTTTGCAAAAGCTTTTAAGTTTCATTAGGTCCCATTTGTTTTTATTTCCATTTCTCTAGGAGGTAGCCAAAAAGGATCTTGCTGTGATTTATGTCATAGTGTGTTCTGCCTATTTATTCCTCTAAGAGTTTTATAGTGTCTGGCCTTACATTTAGGTCTTTAATCCATTTTGAGTTTATTTTTGTGTATGGTTTTAGGGAGTGTTCTAATTTCATTCTTTTACATGTAGCTGTCAGTTTTCCCAGCACCACTTATTGAAGCGGCTGTCTTTCCTCTATTGTATATTCTTGCCTCCTTTATCAAGGTAAGGTGACCATATCTTCTTGGGTTTCTCTGGGATTTCTATTCTGTTCCATTGATCTATATTTCTGTTTTTGTGCCAGTACCATGCTGTCTTAATTACTGTAGCTTTGTAGTATAGTCTGAAGTCAGAGTGCCTGATTCCTCCAGCTCTGTTTTTCTTTCTTAAGATTGCTTTGGCTATTCAGGGTCTTTTGTGTTTCCATAAAGAGTGTGAAATTTTTGTTCTACTTCTGTGAAAAATGCCAGTGGTAGCTTGATAGGGATTGCATTTAATCTGTAGATTGCTTTGAGTAGTATAGTCATTTTCACAATATTGATTCTTCCAATCCAAGAACATGGTATATCTCTCTGTCTGTTTGTATCATCTTTAATTTCTTCCATCAGTGTCTTATAGTTTTCTGCATATGGGTCTTTTGTCTCCTTAGTTAGGTTTATTCCTAGGTATTTTATTCTTTTTGTTGCAATAGTAAATGGGAGTGTTTCCTTAATTCCTCTTTCAGATTTTTCATCATTAGTGTATAGGATTGCAAGAGATTTCTGTGCATTAATTTTTTATCCTGCTACTTTACCAGATTCATTGATTAGCTCTAGTAGTTTTCTGGTAGCGTCTTTAGGATTCTCTATGTAGAGTATCATGTCATGTGCAAACAGTGACAGTTTTACTTCTTCTTTTCCAATTTGGATTCATTTTATTTGTTTTTCTTCTATGATTGCTGTTGCTAAAACTTCCAAAACTATGTTGAATAATAGCGGTGAGACAGGCAACCTTGCCTTGTTCCTGATCTTAGTGGAAATGATTTCAGTTTTTCACCATTGAGAACGATGTTGGCTGTTGGTTTGTCATATATGACCTTTATTATGTTGAGGTAAGTTCCCTCTATGCCTACTTTCTGGAGGCTTTTTATCATAAATGGGTTTTGAATTTTGTCAAAAGCTTCTTCTGCATCTATTGAGATGATCATATAGTTTTTCTCCTTCAATTTGTTAATATGGTTTATCACATTGATTGATTTGCATATATTGAAGAATCCTTGCATTCCTTGGATAAGCCCCACTTGATCATGGTGTATGATTCTTTTAATGTGCTGTTGGATTCTGTTTACTAGTATTTTGTTGACGATTTTGCATCTATGTTAATCAGTGATATTGGCCTGTAGTTTTCTTTTTTTGTGACATCTTTGGCTTTGGTATCAGGGTGCTGGTGGCCTCGTAGAATGAGTTTGGGAGTGTTCCTCCCTCTTCTATATTTTGAAAGATTTTGAGAAGGATAGGAGTTATCTCTTCTCTAAATGTTTGATAGAATTCATCTGTGAATCCATCTGTTCCTAGGCTTTTGTTTTTGGAAGATTTTTAATCACAGTTTCAATTTCAGTGCTTGTGATTGTTCTGTCTATATTTTCTTTTTCTTCCTGGTTTAGTCTTGGAAGGTTGTGATTTTCTAAGAATTTCTTCCAGGTTGTCCATTTTATTGGCATATAATTGCCTGTAGTAATCTCTCATGATCCTTTGTATTTCTGCAGTGTCAGTTGTTACTTCTCCTTTTTCACTCCTAATTCTATTGATTTGAGTCTTCTCTCTTTTTTTCTTGATTAGTCTGGCTAATGGCTTATCAATTTTGTTTATCTTCTCAAAGAAGCAGCTTTTAGTTTTATTGATCTTTTCTATCATTTCTTTCATTTCTTTTTCATTTATTTCTGTTGTGATCTTCATGATTTCTTTCCTTCTGCTAACTTTGGGGTTTGCTTTTCTTTCTCTAATTGCTTTAGGTGCAAGGTTAGGTTGTTTATTTGAGATGTTTCTTGTTTCATCAGGTAAGATTTTATTGCTATAAACTTCCCTCTTGGAACTGCTTTGGCTGCATCCCATAGGTTTTGGATCATCATGTTTTCATTGTCATTTGTTTCTAGGTATTTTTTGATTTCCTCTTTGATTTCTTCAGTGATCTCTTTCTTATTTAGTAGTGTATTGCTTAGCCTCCATGTGTTTGTATTTTTTTCAGATTTTTTTCCTGTAATTGATATCTAGTCTCATAGCATTGTGGTCAGAAAAGACACTTTATACGATTTCAATTTTATTAAATTTTCGAAGGCTTGATTTGTGACCCAAGATATGATCTATCCTAGAGAATGTTTCCATGAGAACTTTTAAAAACGTGTATTCTGTTGTTTTTGGCTGGAATGTCCTATAAATATCAATTAAGTCCATCTTGTTTAATGTATCATTTAAAGCTGTATTTCCTTATTTATTTTCATTTTGGATGATCTGTCCATTGGTGAAAATGGGTTGTTAAAGTCCCCCACTATTATTGTGTTACTGTCTATTTCCCCTTTTCTGGCTGTTAGCACTTGCCTTATGTATTGAGGTGCTCCTATGTTAGGTACATAAATATTTACAGTTGTTATATCTTCTTCTTGGATTGATTCCTTGATCCTTATGTAGTGTCCTTCTTTGTCTCTTTTAATAGTTTTTTGTTTGTTTGTTTGTTTTGTTTTTGCAGTACACGGGCCTCTCACTGTTGTGGCCTCTCCCGTTGCGGAGCACAGGCTCCGGATGCGCAGGCCCAGCAGCCATGGCTCACGGGCCTAGCCACTCCCCGGCATGTGGGATCCTCCCAGACCAGGGCACGAACCTACATTCCCTGCATCGGCAGGCAGACTCTCAACCACTGAGCCACCAGGGAAGCCCTCTTGTAATAGCTTTTATTTTAAAGTCTATTTTGTCTGATATGAGAATTGCTACTCCAGCTTTCACTTGATTTCCATTTGCATGGAATATCTTTTTCCATGCCCTCACTTTCAGTCTGTTTGTGTCTCTAGGTCTGAAGTGGGTCTCTTGTAGACAGCATTTCTATAGGTCTTTTTTTGCATCCATTCAGCCAGTCCTTTTCTTTTGGTTGTAGCATTTAATCCATTTACATTTACAGCAATTATTGATGTATATCTTCCTATTACCACTTTCTAATTGTTTTGGGTTTGTTTTTGTATGTCTTTTCCTTCTCTTGTGTTTACTGCCTAGAGAATTTCCTTTAGCATTTGTTGTAAAACTGGTTTGGTAGTGCTGAGTTCTCATAGCCTTTGCTTGTCTGTAAGGTTTTTTATTTTTCCTTCGTATCTGAATGAGATCCTTGCTGGGTAGAGTCTTCTTGGTTGTAGGTTTTTCCCTTTCACCACTTTAAATATGTCCTGCCATTCCCTTCTGGCTCGCAGATTTTCTGCTGAGAAATCATCTGTTAACCTTGTGGGAATTCCCTTGTATACTATTTCTTGCTTTTCCTTGCTGCTTTTATTATTTTTCCTTGTATTTATTTTTTGATCGTTTGATTAATACGTGTCTTGGCATGTTTCTCCTTGGATTTATCCTCTGTGGGACTCTCTGTGCTGTGTTCTCGATTGCCTATTTCCTTTCCCATATTAGGAAAGTTTTCAGCTATAATATCTTCAAATATTTTCTCAGTCCCTTTCTTTTTCTCTTCTTCTTTTGGAACCCTATAATTTGAATGTTGGTGCATTTAATGTTGTCCCAGAGGTCTTTGAGACTGTCCTCAATTCTTTTCATTCTTTTTTCTTTAATCGCTCTGCAGTAGTTATTTCCACTATTTTATCTTCCAGGTCACGTGTCTGTTCTTCTGCCTCAGTTTTTCTGCTATTGATTCCTTCTAGAGAATTTTAAATTTCATTTTTTGTGTTGTTTCTCATTGTTTGTTTGCTCTTTAGTTCTTCTAGGTCCTTGTTAAGCATTTCTTGTATTTTCTCCATTCTATTTCCAAGATTTTGGATCAACTTTACTATCATTACTCTGAATTCTTTTCCAGGTAGACAGCCTATTTCCTCTTCATTTGTTTGGTCTGGTGGGTTTTTACCCTGCTCCTTCATTTTCTGTGTATTTCTCTGTCTTCTCATTTTGGTTAACTTACTGCATTTGGGGTCTCCTTTTCACAGGCTGCAGGTTCATATTTCCCATTGTTTTTTGTGTTTGCCCCCAAACACAAACCTTTGGGTAAGGTTGGTTCAGTGGGTTATGTAGGCTTCCCGGTGGAGGGGACTGGTGCCTGTTTTCCAGTGGATGAGGCTGGATTTTGCCTTCCTGCGGGCAGGGCCTGGCATGCAGATTCTTAACCACTGTGCCACCTGAGAAGTCCAAGAGCAGCTTTTAAAAATATCTTCTTTGTCCACATCAAGTGTACACTTTTAGTTTTCTAATTATACAGCCAATTCTAGAAATTTCTTTGTCTATATATACATAAAAATAGGTTTTTAATAAATGCATATTGAACTGAATTTTTAAAACTCTATTAAAATAGTTATATATACAAAGTATATTTTTTATATATCCCATTTATAAAGTAGAGATACATTCTATACCAAGAGCTTCAAGTATTACCAATTTCTATGGAAGCAGAACCTGGAGTATCAGTTCACATGTACAAGTGCCATTTTAAAAAAACATATATGAAATTTTTTAGCCCGTAAATTTCATAAAAGTGTAATTCTCTATATACCAAAATATATGGTTGTATGTTTAATTTTAAAACTTTCTTCTTTATCGTTGTCTTCCTGAAGTATAAACAGGATAAAAAATAATTCCTTTTTGGAAATAAGAATTACTGAGTCCTTACTAGATGGTAGGCACTCTCCTATGTGCTTTTACGTGATTTCATTTCATCCTCATAGTAGCCACCTGAGATAGGTAGTATATCTGTTTCTCAGATGTGGAAGAGGCACCCTATGCTCAGAGAGGAGAGATAGATAGTTCAGATCTATTCAGCTAGTAAAGATGGATTAAACCCAGGGTTCTGCCTGGCCAACACTCCCTCCAGAATGGTGAACTCACTTGATTCCCTTTACCGTGGCTCAGATTCATTATGAACATATGTGCAGGCTCAAACTTGTCTCTCTGCTTTTGAGGTTCCAGTAGTTGTGTTAGAGTGTTATACTTCTTTGTGTCTAGTTGCTACTGTGAAGCATATCAGGTATTCAGATGAGAATGAGGTTTGGCTACCTCTCTGTGTCACTGTGAGAGAAAATGCCCAAGACTTGGCATCCAGTACCATGATCAAACCCTTGTCTCTCGTTGCTTTGTGTATCCCAACATTTCTCTGCTGATGTCTCACCTGTGGTTTTCCTACTTAAGCCACGGACTGGAAATCCTGGCATAGCTGCTTCCCACAAGTCAAGGCACAGAGACACTGCCACCAAGAGCAGGCTTTAAGGTTCAAAGTGATTTGGGATTCAAAGACCCATAGAGCAAGGAGATGCAAAACGAGATGGAGGTTTTGGGCATGGGCCCTCAAGATGGAGAAATCCACACCATAAGGCCTACAAATTAGCTTCAGGTGGGTGGTGACTATTTTGGGACCCAACAGACAGTGGGAAAACTGAGCTCTCCTGTTGCTCATTGAAGCCATTCCATTCTTCGAGTCTGAGACCTACTGAGGTAAAGCCACCAGGTACTTGTTTGGACTCTGTTTGTTCCTGGCTCAGGAAACAACCCAGAGCTTTCTTCCAGTACTCAGGTCTGTTTTGTGGTGTATGAAAAGGAAGAGGTTGTGGGAGTTCCCAGGGCACTTTGATGTCATTTGGTGCTGGGGTTGAGGGCTTTGCATTAGGCTCCTGGTTACCTTATGGTGTGTTTCATGTCTAGCCCTCATCCAGCCAGGAACAAAGGACCTCGTATTGCAAGCCATAACCTATGGGTCTGGAAGTTTCTTAAGTTATAAAGAAATATTTATTACTTCAAAGAGGGGAAATGAAAAGGAGGAAAAAAAGACTCTGTAAAAAAAGAGTGTGGCTGGTCTTTCCCTCAAAGGAGGAAAGGAAGAAGGGAGAGTTGTGCTACATTGACCACTGAAAATCATAAAATCACCCTAATTGAGCCAGCAGTGCAAATGGACACTCTATAAACACACCACCAAGGCTCAGGAAAAATCAGTCTGCGGACAAGGAAGAATTCTTATTAAAATGGAAAACATGTTTTACTCTCCTGCTCCCCATTTTAAGAAAAGACCTCTGCCATTAGATGTTGTACCCTGCTCTGACACTGAGGACAGTTTTTCTGGAGCTTTATCCCCTTCAGAACCTGATAAAAAGCTAGAGAAATACACACAGAAGGTTGTACAGTCCAGCACCAGATTCTAATAATGCAACAACCATCCAACACCAGGGAAGACTGGAGTTAATTCTCAAAAGAAATTAAGAGTAAAGTTGAGCTATAGGAAATAAAAGTAGAATTACTACATCAAATAATTTCAATATGGAAAGTAAGTTCTCCAGGTCATTCCCCAATCTCTGAGGTGTTTTCTTTTATATTAAAGGATTTCCAGGGACAAAACATCCATAGTTTACTGTGAAAGACTGTTTCTTTGTTAATTAGTCTAGCCATCTAAGTATATTTCTTATAGATAACTGAATTTTCCTGTGAATTTTCATTGTTGGCTTATTCTTCAGCCATGGATAGGGTATATGGGCTTGAGGCACCAAAAGAATAAGCATAAACAGTTTGGCAGCTTCTAATCTCAGAAGCAACCGAATCTTCAATAGCTTCTCTCCCATGGCATAGTTCAAAAGCCAAGTGAGAGGTTCTGATAAAGACTTTAAGGGAGAGATAAGGAGATAGGGAAGGATAATTAGCTATGCCACTTCAGAACAAAGTGTTAGCAAGGTGATACTCTTGTCCACATCTCTCACTTTGGAGGTAGGGAGGTATTGTCTACCTATGCTGTAGTTTACTGTCTCCAGAGATGGTCTATTTGAGTGATCTTTTTGAGAAATGTAAAGAAAGATTCAAGTGGCAAGCAATTGGTTGACATAAAAAGTCTCATAAAAAGATGGGAAGCTCAGTAGCTGAAAGCTATCTTCTTTCCAGCTGATTTTGACTTTTGATGTGACTGTGGCTATCTTTCTGTGCCTACTCCATGTTTTTTCCCATTGTAAAGGAGAAGGGAGCTCTTTATGAGTGGTGAGCTATTTGAGAAGTATAAAAATAGTGTGACACGTGCCTTGATAGCCCACTGGAAATAATGGCTCGTACATGTATGTGCTTATGCCTAGGTTTGTTTCCATAGACCAGGAGTGGCCACAGCAATTTTCATTTTCTTGACATCTGATGGCCTGGTTGGGGAACATCAGCGGCCAACAGTGACCGTTTACCTGACCGATATCAGTGGAAACAACCACTCTCTTGGTGAGTCTGACAGTTATCCCTTTAGGACCACTAGAGGACAATCCATTAGACCCAGGAATCAGCTTGATGTCTGTCTCTGATATTGTTTGATACCTTGCTTACATCATACAGTTATTGAGAAGATAAAATGAATACTAGATATGGAAACTTGGTACTACATGAAAGACTTAAAATATTATTCATCTCCTTGTTTCTCTTCAGGAAGCTATGAACTGTCATGCCAGCATAACCCACTGGTTATCAATGTAACCCATCACTCGAACGTCCTCTTCCACCATACCACCTCAGTGCTGCTGAATTTCTCATCCCCACTGGTGGGCATCTCAGCAGTGGCTCTAAGGACATCCTCCATCATAAGTCCTTCAGCTTCCAACATCTGCATCCCAGAGCACGAGGGGCAAAATCATCAGGGACAGAGGTACAAAGTCCCCTTTCTTCCTTTTTTTCTTTCTTTTTGTTGTGATGTGTTGCTATCATTTTCATACATACTATTGTATATATAGTGGGTGCTTGTTCACTAACTAAAAATGGGTCTAAGAACTTCTAAAAAGACTTAAGCAAGCAAAGAACAATTCATAGAAGGCACACTTGTGTTTTATATTTTGCTCTTCTTTCCTTAGCTGAGAATAATGTTTATGTAAATATTTATCATCTTTAAGGTCGTAAAATCTTTTTTACATATAAAACCACTGCCTTCACGTCAACATTGTTATGTAAACTGCCAAAAATTCTCTGCCAAAAACTCAGTGTTCCCTAAGCGATGTATATTTTTTCACTTGTTCCCACCTGGACAGTGTATATAGCAAGTTTAACAATTAGTTTTTAAGGCATGTCATATAATCAATTAGATTTACATATGGAAATCAGGACTACATTAGCTATATGTGCCCTTCTGTGGACATCTGTAATTGTCATCTAGATAGCATTTCCTGGACTCTCAGCTCCTGCTAATAAGGAACTGTTCTTCATAGCATTGGTATGCCCAAGGTTGGCCCTGATGGGGCAAGGAGCAAGCCAAACACAGTAATCTGTGCTGTACTTGGGCTGGACTCATTCTATGAATGGTCTAATCAGTTGAGCGGCACTGTAGGTAACAGGGTTTGTTCCCTCAAGGAGTGAAGTGTCAGGCAATTGGGATCCTGGTCACAAATGCTGGAGTTGCAGGCCGCACTCCATCACCAAGGAGGAACTCTGATACCACCTTGCCCAACCTAGGTATCCCAGAAACCCAACCTTGATTAGGGAATAAGTGTAGACAGTACTAATATAGTATATTAGTTATCTTTTGCTGTGCAGCAAATTATAGCAAAATTTAGTGGCTTATCATGGTTTCTGTCAGAGAGGAATCTGGGTGCAACTCAGCTAGGTGCCTCTGGCTTAGAGTCCTTATGAGGTTGCCATCAGCTGTGGGCTAAGCGTGCAGTAACCTCAAGGCTCGAGTGGAGCTGGAGAATTCACTTCCAAGTTCACTCATGTGGCTCTGGCAAGTCTCGGGAGATCTGCATCCAAACTCACTCACGCAGGTGCTGGCAGTGGGCACACTCACATAGGCATGGCTCAGTTCCTTGCCATGTGGGCGTCTCCATAAGGTGCCTGAGTGTCCTTATGACATGGCAGCTAATAATCCAAAAAATAAAGAGAACCAGAGAGGGTGAGTACATGAGAGTCTGCCCAGAAAGGAAGCCAGTCTTTTTATAACATAATGTTGGAATTGACAACCCATTACTTCTGGTATATTCTATTGATTAGAAATGAGTCAGTTAGTTCAGCCCATACTCAAGAGGAGGGATGTGCATCAAGGCACGAGTCATTAGGTGCCATTTATCACATGCAGTAATAGTAGTTTATGTTAATCAAGCACTAACTATGTGTCAGACATTGTTGTAAGTGCTAGGAAGGGATAGGGTCTAGGTAATGGACATTGCAACACTAGCTAGTTCATCTGCAACTTTTAAGTCTCCTTAGTGAGCAAAAGTCTTCAAATATTAATGTAAGAATGTAGACTATTAAAATAGCATTTTTTACTAGAATTATTGCCTCTGTCTCATGTGTTTTCCAATTATTTTCTTTATTGGTTCTACCTCTGGCCTCAAGCCATACAGAATTTCTTTCAGGTCCATGAAACATGTGTTCTTGTTGAGCTCCATGTCTTTGCACACAATGTTCCTACTTTCTTGAATGCTGTCCAGTACTTCTTCACTTCAACCCACACTTGACCATCATGATTCACCTTCGTCTATGAATTTTTGGCAAACTCCCTCCCTGTTTCCATAGGACATTGTACACAGCCCATGCTTTACAAAGGCAGCCGTCACGTAAATATACCTATTTATTTATTTGTTGTTCTTTCCCACTCTGAGCTTCCTGCAGTAGGAATTCTGCTCAGTATCTCTCAGTACCTACTAAAGGCCCTGGCGCATAAGAGGTGTCAGAAACTGTGCATTGAGTGACAGTTACAGATTTTATCTCTAAATCTTCCACGGGACAGAACTGAACAAGCAAAGCAAAAAGGAAGTCACAACCTCTGTAGACCCCAAGGGACAAGAATTCCCGTCACAACAACAGCTGTGAAGTTTTGACAAAGTAGTTGATTAATTATGATCACTGCTGCTAGTTCTTCACTTATTTTCATTTGGCACTGTAGGAAAAACAAGTTTTATACGCATGCATGCAAACCAGTAGAAATAAGATATGATTCTCCAGTTTACACAGAGTGTATCTGGAATGCACGAGAATTTCCAAACCACATGTGACTGACAGAAGCCATGCAAACTGGCTTTTCCTTTTCGGCCAGAAAATCAGTGCAATATAGTAAATTTTGATACACAGGGAACCTAATAGATCCCACATATTTTCTTTGTGGACAGATTTAAAATCTAAATCCCTATGTATCCTCAAAGAGTAGAAGTCTTTTAGCATCTTTGTATCAATCACAGTTGTAAATGTAGATAGACCATAATATGAAACCCTCAAATTCTGGGCATAGTGAGAGGGATTCCTGGCTACCTCCTTCTTACCCCTTATGACCTGAATTACATTAATACTAAAATGGGCAAGGGAGAGCTGACAGATGCCTGGCAGTAGAAGATGTTTTATCCATTTTGTATTTAACCATTAATGACCAATGGTCTGTCCTCCTACAACACTTTATCCTTAAACCAGCCTGACTGACCCACAGAATCTCAGCTGAAGGCCAGTAAACCTAAGTCTGGCTCTCCAGTGACATTCATGATCCTTACCTCGGACCATTTGACTTTGATCTTTCTCTTCATCTTGTTTCCCATTCTGCTATGATGGCTACCCAGCTTATGACCCTTTGGGCTTAGTCTACTGATAATGAACGCCTTAGTCCCGAAAACCAACTGTAGTGTTCTTGGTTTTGTCACCAGTGCCCAGCAAGAGCTGAATTCATTCTTACTCTCTGACTATTTCCTGCCCGAGCCACCTTGGGGAAAGGTCCTACATAACCTTCCACAGTATCCCAGGAGTTGGAGTGTCAGGCAGGTCCGCAACCATTCCAGGATTGTGTTGATGGCTTGGGGAAGCGGGAACCATCTTTTTGATTAATACAGTGGGATTTTGAATGTGTCCGAGATACAGTCCTGGCACTAATAGGTTAATTTTCCTAAATGAGTGGATTAGCTTGCAGATAATCAGGGCTCATGTTATCTACTTTGGAAATTCACAAGGTCAGGTCTAGAAGAATTTACTAACAGGCAAGAATTGCTGATGGGCATGTGTTTCTCCTACAACAGGATTCTGTTTTTTCAGTCACATGAATACAATGAAAACATTAGTTGCAACTTCTCTGACCCTACTTGATGGTATATCCATCAGATACCCCAGTGTTGAATCTTCTGAAGATGAAGAATATTATCGCCTTTTTCAGGACATAGGCTGATAGCAGTGGTTGAAACTTCTGATCACTCATTTCTTTTCAGCATTTGTACTTTCCTTTTATTGATTTTTCTCTCTGCCTGCTCTATAAAAGGTTGAGAATACAGTATAACCTTCCAGACAGTTGTGCTTCTTTCCATTCTTCCTTGTATTTCAAGTAGTTCTGGCTTTTTATAATTTCATATTACATAATTAGGTATATAAATGCTTGTGACTGTTTTATTTTTATTAGGATCAAAGCTCTTGCCACCCCTTTTGCCCCTTTCAAAGGTTAAGGCTTTGTATTAATGCTTTGTCTGGAATTAAAATTTCCATCCCTGCTTTCCTTTTGTTTGTATTTGTTTGATAAATGTTTGCCTCTGTTTTATTTTTAACCTTTCTCTATCTTCCCTGACAGTGAGGCCAGGGCACATTGCTTTACTGCACTGTTTACAAAGACAGTAGGATTTCACTGTGTAAAACTACTCCAAGCTTTTATTCTGAAATTTTATCTCATGGTCCTCAAGCCTGTAGTATTCTTTAGGACTCTGTAGCATTCTTACCTTTGGGACAGTTATCTCTCAGGATTCAATGGCCTTTGCCAATGGTTCTCCCTTCTCCCCACTTGCTTCTACCTCACCCCACCAAGACCCTTATACTTCCTGACCGGAAATCTTGAAATGAGTAAAGAAAGGGTACTGATGAGGACTGATGGATAGAGAACAGAACTGTGACCCCTGAAAAGTAGTGCCCAGCTCTCTGGTCTTTACAGGGGCCAGGGAATGAAGAAAGAGTGACCTGTTTCCCTCTTTTGTTTTAGTATGGCTCTATTCTTTATTTGCTTTGCTTTTTTCAGAAAACAAAACAAGAAATGCATGTTTTGGCTTCCGGTGATATTTCTCAATTCAACTCCAATACATTTTGAAATCAGGAGAAAAATCCTCAGAGTCCAGCTATCCACCTTGGTTTTTGGTATTGATAAGAGTTTTCATATTTTTCTGTATTGTTGGTATTTCAGTGGGAAACAGGGAGAAATTACCTCAGAATATTCTTGTGAGATTACCTGAGAATGATCCATGTAGAGTTTG
The DNA here is from genome assembly GCF_008692025.1 of Phocoena sinus. Lineage (NCBI taxonomy): Eukaryota > Metazoa > Chordata > Mammalia > Artiodactyla > Phocoenidae > Phocoena > Phocoena sinus. The sequence continues at coordinate 133,014,133 of NC_045763.1, forward strand.
TAGTACATTCAAACACCAGGTGGGAGGACAGCCCAGGCGGTTTCCACACCATTTCCCATCTTTATCATTTTTACCATCCTCCTTTGACAAGTTGTGATAGTTATCAGTCAACTTATTGCTTCTCACCTCTAAATCCACCCTTATCACCCTAACTCGTAGTACGAGAGCAGGATTTTATTGATATTTATCCTTTGCTGACTGGCACAGTGTTAGCTTTTGTCAACAGAGGGTTCTGGAAACACACTGTAGGAGAAAGGGTCTTCTCTTCCTGGTTTTGATGTACTTCCTTCTCTCTGGCTGCTGTGATGGGCTCAGCAGTGGTGTGTAGGACACCTGTGGTCAAGTACAGCAGGAGTTTGGGTTCCCGGTTGGCTCTTCACAACAATAGCCAAAGATGATAGCTTGGTAATTGTGGTCCCACTGCGTGTCATTGATTATTAGCATCCCATTTCCCATTGACAAGTAGCTCAGCATTGTACTCAAGCCCAAAGGCACAACCAAACAGATTCCCAAATTCTATCTTTGTGACTCTATCTCCTACTACCATTTCCAGTTCCGTTGTTTCAGTCAGTCAGTCAGGACACAGTAATTAGAATAGAGGAAGATAAATATAAATAACTATTGACTAGTAACAGAGGATTAACTACTAAATGGTAAAGAGAACCCTAACATAGAAGAATGGTAGATAAAGGGAGCGATCATTACTTTTAGGGATGAGGGAAGAGTATCCAAGGAAGAGTACCTGACCCCCTCCAAGGCTGTGATTTTGATCTCATTGGAGAGGGTGGAGCAGTGGCACACTGGGCGACAGAGAAGTTTGCTGAGGTTTCATAGGCTGAGACTGGCAATCAAGAAACCACCCACTGGGGTGCTGATCAAAGCTCATTAAGAAGCTGTCTGTTGAGGTGCTATTGGGACTTTATGGAAAGCTGTCATTGGGGCGCTGCTAAAACTTTCTGGGAGGTCACCTGCTGGGCACTGATGAAACTTGATGGGAAGCCACCCATTGGGGTGCTGCTGAAACTTTGTGGGAAGTCATTCACTGGGGTACCTTTGCTGGGAAGCCAGCTGCAGTGCTGGTAGAACTGCTGGGACATGCAGGGTGTCACTGAAACTCATTAGGGGGTGAGCACCACTAGACCGAGGCTGTGTTGGACATCAAAGAGCTGCAGAATCAAGAAGAAAAAGCACGTAGGAATCAAGAAGAAACACCCCTTCCTCCTGCAGTGTCTCTCCAATTACGTCTACTGGGAAAACATGACATCGTGCTAAACGGCAAAAGAGCAGTATTTGCATGGTCCATCTCTAGTATCGCAAAGCAGGGCAATGAAGGTGGAGATTTGGAACTGAGAGGGAATAAGCTGATAACTGGCAGAAAATATCTTGTCAAGTAACCATGAAGAAACCCCTTCTCTCTGCCTTGTATGTTCCAGATTAAGATTTTCTTTAAGTTCCTGGCTTTAATACTAAGACCAATTTTCAATATAACTTTTAAGTAGACTGACCTAACTGGAAATGCATATTTTCTTTTTTTAATGCTTTGAACTTATTTTAAGTCCAAGGCAAACATGAAGTATAAATATCTCTAGCTTATTCAGTATAAATACACATTCTGATTGAGAGGGAAAACAAGTAATAGATACTCATAAATATAAAACTATAGTGGGTTCTGAGGTTTACCTTAAACTATAGGTTATCAAAGCCAAGTATTCTAATATAAAATTGAATAGGACATTAATCTTTTTAAATGAATATCCATGTGGAAACCTGAGTTATTTCTCCTCTCTCTGTCTCTTGTTCTCACATTCTTTCTCACTCACTGTATATAGTCATGCTTTGATCCTTCTTATCTTTGTGGATAATTGAGAGTTGAGTTGTGTAAAAATTTATGTCTAAAACAGTGAATATGTGAGTGTGTATACACATTGTATATACATTGCCATATTTTATTTCACGTAGAAGAAAGGCTTCTGAAAAATTTAATGTAGACTGATTTGTAAAACTAATTATTCTGTATGGTGTGTGTGTGTGTGTGTGTGTGTGTGTGTGTGTGTGTGTGTGTGTGTGTATGTGTGTGTGTAGAAAGAGGCAGACTATTCATCATTCAAAAAATATTTATTAAGTGCCTACAATATGCCAGGAATCATTTTTCAGTTGAGGAAACTGAGACTCAGTGTGTACAAATTCACCTTATTTAAAACTAGCAAAACTAAGAGTAGTATCAAAGTAATTTGTTTTTAGTAAAGAAAGTTTTCATTATAGGAACGAAAAGCTGTTTTAGAAACATACTCATGTGACACAGAGGTAGAGAACAAGCGTGTGGACACCAAGGAGGGAAAGCGGGGGGGGGGGTGGGCTGGGGTGAATTGGGAGATTGGGATTGACATATATACGCTAATATGTGTAAAATAGATAACTAATAAGAACCTGCTGTATAGCACAGGGAACTCCACTTCGCTGTACAGTAGAAACTAACACAACATTGTAAAACAACTATACCTCAACAACAACAACAAAATTAATAATTATTTTTAAAAAGAAATATACTCATGTCTATTACTCTCCAAGAAATCCTTCCACCCTCCCTCAAACTGTTATTTGGACTGCGGTAAGAAGATTTTAACTGGCCCTGGAATAATTAAAGAGCACCCGTATTTTAGATATGTCTGTTCAAATGGCATATTTATTTTGAGGAATCCATGAAACCAAGAAATGTAGATGTGGGCTCCAGGTAATGCAGGTGATCTGGTGATATTTGATGGAGTAGGTAATAAATGGTGGAATTGTCAGGATATTTTGGACTTTTGGAAAAGTTCAGGAAATGAATTATCTAGTGGGGCAATTTTATGGGCAGAATCCAGGGGATTTGGGGTCATTAGAAAAAAAGAAAATTTGCCCCATCTCCTCTGCGGTCCTAGCCCAGACAAAAAGAATCTTATTCCTCGAGGAGAGAAAGTCAGAAAAGAAATATTCCATTCTCTTGGAGATTAGAAGTACAGGTAAGCCAGAAGGAAGACTACAATTTAAAGCCTGGTTTGTGTATGTATTAGTTTTCTGCAGCTTAAACCAATACATATTTATACTCTCACAGTTTCTGAAATTCAAGATTTTAGGCCAGGCTTAACTGGGTCCTCTGTAGGCATTTGGTCCCCAAATGCTGCCAGACTGAGGGCCTGTTTCCTGCTGGATGTTGCACAGATGCTGTCCTCAGTTCCTTACCCCATAGCCATCTCCATGGGGCAGCTCACACTTGGCAATTTGTTTCTTCAGAGCCATAAAGAGAGAGTCTCTCAGCAAGAGTAACTTTCAATCTTAGGTTGTGTACTCAGAAGTGACATTGTCACCTTTGCCGTATTCATTTGGTTAGAAGTAAGTCACTGGTCCCACCCGCACTCAAGCTGAGAGAATTACACAAGGTTGTGGATTCTAAGAGGCTGGAATAATGTCCACCAAAATATGTTAGGCTGGACTAGTGTGCCTAGACCTTGGAGTTACAAGGATCTCACTGCATGTGTCTCATGGCCTGATAGAGCCACACACTCTACTGATGTAGTTTCAACTTACTAGGCCGCTTGGGTCACAAGGGACATGTGAGGAATTTGCATGCAGGAAAAAAGCATGAGGGAAGAACAATGATTCCCAGAGTAAGGTCTTTCTTACAGGGATTCCCCAGTTCTTGGTAGGTGGATTATCTAAACAGCCTTTTACCAGAGAATGTCCTCCCAATACTACATTATCTAGGTCCACCACATCCATTTTATGACTGATCCATTTCCACATTTTATTCCCAAGTTCATTTTCCCTTTTTCCTAAGCCTAAGCCACCTTCTCAATAGCTCATCCAGAATTGTTACAGTGTTCATTAAAGGGAAAAACAATCAGTAACATCAATTGGGTTTCCTAGAAAATCATAAAATTATTTTAAAAATCTAAAAATAAAAAAGTGGTTATTATTTAAATGATCTGCATTCTGACTCTTTTCATAATGTAGGACAATTGAGGGTTAATTTATTTAGCAATTTGGGTCTAGTGAAATGTGGTTATATATGTGTAAGTGTGTGTGTGTATGTATTTTGTTTTACACAAGGCAATCTTTTGGAGAAGATTAATATGCATTGAATTATATAACTAAATTTTTAAATGATTTAACTTTTTAAATGATTGTGCCATTCAGAAAGGCATTATTTTTTAAGTAAAATATAAATATTTTTGTGAACAGCAGTGTCATCCCCAGATTTTCTCTTCTCTTTCTTTCCTTTTATCTTTTCTGCATAAATCTGGATTTTCCTCTTTAGTTAAAGCAAACTGAGCACGAGCACATAAAGTCTGAGTCAAAAGGAAATAATGAACACACACATTGTGTGTGTATGATTGTATATTCAAGGCAACAGCTCTTAAGCAGAATTTATCTTATGCATTAAAAACATTTACTATTAGGCTGTTACTGTGGACGTCAGTGAGAGTTCAGCCTCCAACTCTTTTATACTTGACATAATGCCTGACGTAAGTAACATACCTGCCATGTTTTGTTAATCATGCTTGTGTAAAGAAAAGAATCAGGTAATTAAAAATGAGTAGGGACTTCCCTGGTGGCACAGTGGTTAAGAATCTGCCTGCCAATGAAGAGGACATGGATTCGATCCCTGGTTAGGGAAGATCCCATATGCCTCGGAGCAACTAAGCCCGTACGCCACAACTACCGAGCCTGTGCTCCACAACTACTGAAGCCCGAGCGCCTAGAGCCCATGCTCCACAACAAGAGAAGCCACCACAATGAGAAGCCCACGCACCACAACAAAGAGTAGCCCCCGCTCGCCACAACTAGAGAAAGCCCACACACAGCAACGAAGACCCAACACAGCCAAAAATAAATAAATAAATAAATAAATAAATTTATTTTAAAAAATGAGTAATCAAAGAACAGTGTATAGCTGATTTGGTTTGAAGTGTCTCAGGATGCACAGAGACCTACAAATTTATGTACATGTATATTAGTTTAGTCACTTTTGTTTTCTCTGTGGAGCCTCTGTTCTTCAGATTCTGTTTCCTGAAGCAGGGACTGTAAAAAATAAATAATTCAGGGAGAAAAGCCAACAGTCAGCCACCACCAAATAACTCATATCTTTCCATTTGCGATTCACACGCAAACTTCGGTAACACGCAGGGTTAATGCTATCTCAGGCTGGCTCCCCTCAGCTGCCTTGCCTCTTCAGATCCCCCCTTTGAATGACATTGCCGTGCTGTGACACAAAAGGTATCTTTAGCCTTAGAAAGCTAATCTTGAAAAGGTGGATCTGCTGACCAAGAAGATAGCACCTTCATCAGTAAGTCAAGTATAGCGGATTTCTGGGTCACCCTCCATTGTCCGTGGAGAATTCTTGGCAGACATGGGATTTTGGTTGGGGAGTGGAGGGATGTGGTAGAAAGGAAAGCACCTTTTCCATAGAATTCACTTCTGTGACTTTTATAACCCCCAGAGAATTTCTGGGAGCAAGTGGCTGTGTTTTCCATTCGGAAGATGTTGGGACTCCTCAGGTGTAAAAATGTTTCTTCTTGGTTGCACCATAGATTACTGGTAGAGCTGGGGCTAGATTATAAGGCCTCTGAGCCTGAGTCCGGGGGCATGCAGCCAGGGCACAGCTCAGTGCCTTGGCATTCCATCCCTGCTGTAATCAGTTTGTGAGCCTGGTCTTGGTAATAGGATCATTCCATCTCTATTATCCGTCATTCTGCTTCATGCTTCATTATTCCCTGGAACCCTCATTGCTGCTGCTTTACCAATTCCTATCGCACCTCAATTATTTGGATCTCAGATTTAAAATGCCAACACTTTCCCTTCCTTCTCTTCCTGGATTGGGCCCCTATACCTTGCCAGGCTTCTCTGTTCCCTACTCAGTCCTATGTAAAACATTCCAATCACCACCCTTTTGATAGCCTCGCAAAGTAAAGGGCTTCTTCCTTTCTTGTGCTAGGGGCTACAGGTTAAAGCATCTATTTATCCTTTGGCTCTTCATCTTTTATATTTAGCATAGGGTTTCCTTTTATGTTCCAGGATGATGGGAACTGTTCTCTCTTGCTGCTGGGAAAGGCCGTATAGAAATGAAATATGTATTGCATTTCTATTCATTTGATTATCTTCTTCCCCAAAGCAGTTTAGCGAATTAACATTGAATCAGTTTTTGCTTCTTAAGCAAGAAAAGAATTATAGCTGCTCAATTGTTCCCTAGGTTTCTTGCTCAACTTCCTTTTCCCAGAATGATTTGTCCATAAAATAAGAGGGAAGGAGGAGAATCCACTGGCGAGGATTCTGGTTCTCCTGGCTGATGATGGATGGCCTGGTGAAAGACAGATCTGCTTTGGGAGGCACAGTGAGCTGTTTGAGTCTTTTCAACTGTTTACTCTCATGGGGTTATAGAGGAAAAATGGAAAGGTCATGGACATGGTCTCATTTAGGGGTTTATTGGGGCACGGCTAGACTACTCTAGAAATAGCCTTTATTAAAATATTACGTTGTCTGAGATGGTTCCTTTATTAAAATATTACTTTGTCTGAGATGGTGGGATACATTCTTAGAACCAGTTGGGTGGCAGCTTTCAGGTTTCAGATTTCAGGGCTACAGGCACAGACATCTTAGGAAGACTTGTGGTTGGAGTCTACCGCTAAGGCTGGTTTCAAAACAGTGACTTCACAACACTAATTCCCAACGCCTTATCACAGTGTCTGAAAGTCCACAATTAGGAATTATTTTGTTCAAGTCCTGATAATCTCCAGCGGTCTCTTTAAAATAGTCAATAACCACTTAATAGAAATAGAAATGTCTTAAGTCGTTATCATCTGTTTATGCCAGAAGTATTCTCTTATGGACCTTGCCAATTCAAAAGTCTACCAGAGCCCTGCTGAAATGCAACCTAGTGTAGGTAACTGGAAGTTTGGGGGAGTATGAGAAGCGGGACAATTGGTGCTGAAAAGAGAAATGAGTTTAAAATATCACCTGCTTCCCAATTTTTCTCAGGGCTGGCCCTGTGCTTATGGTCTGTATTAACGGCAGCTGGTGGAGAAAGCACAGAAAATAAAAACAAGCCAGTATTTCCAGGGTTCTGTCGTCTTGCCAGCCTGTCAAATAGACAGACACTGTTGATGGATTTGACCCTAAGTTCTGGTTGCAAGGACTCTCAGGCCATGGTTCGGTGTAGCCATAACTGTGGAGACAGAGGAAGCCTGGCGATTAGAATGGCAGCAAGCCCGATGTCCAGGCCCCTGCCTCTCACATTTGGCCGCATCATCCAGTCTCACCACACGATTTTAGGACAGTCCCTTCCCTTCTTTGGGCCTTCATTTCTCCATAAGCAAATGAGCCATTGATGTTGCAAGGCTTGGGAATGCTAGGAAGAACAAAAGGACAGAAGAGAGTAATATTCCAAATCTGATGTCAACCAAGGACTGATAAATTCCTGAATTACGAGATGATGGGAACAATGTGAAGCTTCTGTTGGGGAGTCCAGAAACTTTATGGGGAAAGGAAGCCAACGGGGAGAGAGAGTCCCAGAGGGGCCCAACATGTGTTTTATATTCTACTTCTATATGTGAATTTGGGGCTCATTCAAGGTGCTGGCTTGCGACTCCTCAAGACCTCAGTTAATGCGTAGCTTGTATATAGCCACACAGAAGCCATGCTGCCCTTTCTTCCTGCCTTGTAAGTACTGTTCTAGGAATGCCACAGATGGAAGCTCATGCCCATTAAACTGTTTTGTTTTTTTTTTTTGCAAGCATATTTTTTTATTAGTTACCTATTTTATACATATTAGTGTATATATGTCAATCCCAATCTCCCAGTTCATCCCACCACCACCCCCACTTCCCCATGCCCATTAAACTTTATTCTCAGGATTATGTTGTTCCCTCACTTAACTCCACCTGTTTCACAATTCCCCAGCCTTGGCCTATGAATATGGCTGGGGAAGTGTCACTCCTGAATTAATAGTTTAATTGGTGCCCCAGGAAGAATAGTGCGGTGGGTAGGGGGAGTCAGCAGTGCAGTCATTCGGGGGCTCCAGTGATCACTCCTCATTAGGAAATGCCTCACGTGGAAATGGTTACTGCCTTCGCAAACTGGAAAAAAAGTTTATTATACATATTCTATATAGACATAATATTTGTTTTTATTGTTGTTGTTTCTGATGAGTGATTATGTTTCCTTGGTGCTGTGCTAGGGCACACATTCTCTGCCGGTGAGCCAGAAATTGTTTTGACTCTTTCTTTGGTGTTCCACATATTTTATAATCTACATTAAAATCGTCAGTTCTGAAACTTGGTGAGACAGGGATTTTGAAAGGGAGTGCTTTTGGCTGTGTGATGTAAATCTGTTTTTCTTTAGAGGAAGAGGGGGCATTTGGATGGGACTTCTAGTGTTACAATCAGGCATGGTAAAAAACCATGCCCTGAAATAGAAATGAGTGAAGCAAATTACTAGTCCTGGGGCCACCAGAGTCCAGTCCTGAACTTATGAATAGGTCACATTCGAGGAAGAGATGGACATCTCCTGACAGAGATGTTTTCAGGGGCCAACTTAGGGGCAAAGACTTCAATAGAGGGGCAGAGAAAACCTCCACTTTCCCAGGATACAGGAAGGAAGGAGAAGTCTGCTTAGTGCAGTAATTCATTTCTTTGTCACGTGATAGAAAAATCAGAATTATTACTGAGATTCCTCTGTTTCTATCAGATGAGACTCTTCAGAGGAGAAGAATTTGAATTAATTTTCCCTTCTTGGTCAGTATGACCTTTCAGTAAAACCCCTCAAAGTACCAGCTTTGTTCTGCCCAAGGAGGCTGATGGAAATGTACTTGACATTTAATCTGGTTCTTGCCCTACAAAGCAAAGATGGAGCCAGTAGTAAGGAGGAAGTAGAATGGGGAACCAGAATGGTGGCCATATGTTTTTGTATTTGTTTGGAGAAACAGCAAAGCTCTCTAAGGATGGATATTATTATTATTATTATTTGGTTTTGCTGTTGGTGGTGGGAAGATTAACGAGGACTCCATCTCTTCCAGCCCACTCTACTTTCTGTACGTATTATTTCCGTCTGCTGCCAAACCCAGAGCATACATTTCTTCTTAGCCCATACTCTCTTATTTCAATAAGAATTGGTAAAACAAAGTGGAGGAATGGAGAGAAATCTGATCCTCTTTCACTATGTAACCTTCAAAGAGTTGTTTCTACAGAAACCACTGGGATTGCTATTTGGTCAATGGTGGCACTTCTTGGATAAACGAATTGCAATATTTTGTTTAACTAAACAACTTAAATGTTGTGACATTAAGCAAAAACTTACACTAGGGAAGAAAGATTGTGAGCAACTCTTTTTTTGGGTTCTCTACCACATCCTGCCCATTCATGGGTTTTCTGTACTCCCACCCCAGTAGCAGCGTCACCTCATCTAGAAAGTTAAATACCATGTTAAAGCTGGAAGGGACCCTTGAGAGAACCTTGTTTAACCCCATCATTTTACAGATTTGCAGACAAAGGCCAGAGTGGTTAAGAGACTTACCCAATGTCATAGATTTAAGCAGGGACAAGCCAAGACCTGAGCCCAAGTCACATTGGCCTTGATCTACTACTTTCTCCATCACACCATGCTATTTCTCAAAAAGTATGGCACAGGTGCCAGAAAGTTCCTCCTAAACTAATCTAGATTCCAGATATCAAGTTGGATGCCTGAGGGAGGGTGGGACGTTGACTTTAGAAAAGTTCTTGAGCTGATGTCAACCTGATTTTGAGTTTAATCTAAAGCTTAATTAAATGTTTCTTTGTTATTATATTGTAGTCTGAGTGTGGTAGGAAGTTGTGGAATATCCCATAATTTCTTTTGGGCTCAATTTCCTCATCTCTAAAATGAGGAATTAGGGTTGAATTATCTTTAAGGTCCATTTTAGTTTTAACAAACTGTGGTTCCTCTAAGATCATTTTTAAAGGTCTTCCCCACCCTCCATCTGTCACATGCAAGAAATGGGATCTTTAGTGCATAACTTGCATCAGTTCTTACATGGGAGAAATAAGGTTTCACTATTGATTCTGAATAGTGGAATAGTGTCATAGCCTTCTGAAATTCCTCCAGGATGGCACAGACCCTCAGGGGAACCTTACACCAAAGCTGTGAGGAAGCTGTGGACAGAACAGCCAGGACTTCAGCCATTCCTTAGGAGCTACCCAGCTTCCCAAATGTGGACCTTGGCTGGAAGTGAAGCCAGCTTCACTCTAGTGGCCTCAAGCAATGGAAAATTTTTAAATGTGCCTGATTTGGCATGCCCTGGGGCACAGCTCATTGTAGGTTTGTTAGTGAGTCTGTCTTCTGTCTCTGCTGAGAATGATGTCTGCTTTCTGATGTTAGTCTTACTCTGTTCCTCACCAACCCCTGGAAGGTAGGGGAAGATTTGGGGGGCTTGCCTCTAAGTCTATCATCAAATATCGATGTTGACTCTTTTCCATATAGGTTCTTTAAATTTGTTAGTCAGAATTTAAGAGCCCCGCCCCCACTGAATTTTCCTCAGTTCTCAGTGGCAGGGAGAGGAAATGGTGATTTTGTCTAGGTTTTTAGAGTGCTACTTTGCTGTGTGTTCTGTCTGGAAAGCATTGGAGGTATCTTTCTGGCATATCTCTTTTGCCTTTCCAAATCCTATTAATTTATTGAGGTCAAATCATATCCAATGATAAAACTTTCTCTGGAACAGCCATGGATTTATAATCGGTACCACATGATTTAATTATTTTCTCTCTTCAGCCGTATTGAAAGATTCTTCAGAATGGGGGAAATGTTTTATACTTTTGATCTGTCTTATGACTCCCACGTGATAATTTGTGCTGAAAACATTAAAGCATAATGATGAAACAGTGGAACGAGTTTCTCCTTCTGGAATCAGCATTTGTTATTTTATAGTCTTGGCCTATGGAATTTGTTGACATATCTTTCAGGTTACACATACCCAGATCTTTATGGTGCCGGGTTTCCCTCCTGGTGAGCCTGAAAAACTTTGAAACTTAAAATAAAATCACAGCTGTGAGGATCCCACCACAAACCTAGAGAATCAAAATCTCCGGGGGACAGAGCCTGGGTATCTTTATTTTTTTAAATGCTGCCTCTAAGTGAGTTAAATATACAACTGTGGTTGACAAAGTCTGCCTTGTGGCAGATGAGGGCCATTCTTTTATGGAACTCTGCCAACAGAGGTTTCCCAAGGCATCACGCAGAGGCCCAAACGAAAAGGAAGCACACACATCATTTTGGTAGGACGGTGCTACTAGTGTGCCTTGGTGTCCACAAGCAGGTTATATGCAAGAAGATAGCCCAGGGCTAACATACATTTTGAAAAGGGATTTCTCTATTGAAAGCATTTTTTAAAATCCTCAAACATGATGGCTTCCGGAAGTGAGGACAAGAAGGGAGAGAGTAGAGGCTTATTGGGGAAGTGGAGACGCAAAGAGCAAAGCTAGAATGATGGGTAAGGTGACCATCTACATAATGTGACCTCTGAGGGCCTACTGACTTAAGATTCTATCATGAAAAACTCATTCCTTTGCCTTCAAACTTTTCTCTCCTGTTAAAATGGAAATACCTGTGAATCACATCTGACTGGCTGCATCATATCCTTACCCGAGAACACATTGTGATGGGGTGTGGGGAAAGGTCTGGAAAAAGATGGGTGGAAGGGTGAGAAGTGGTTGCCAAAGGAAGAAACACGCTTAGCAGGGCATCATGCAGACAATGGCAGCTGGACAAAAATTGCCAATTTTGATTTTTCTCTCAGCTCAAAACTGAGACCAACCATTTAATAGTCTACTCTTTCCCCCGCTGACTACCCTGCAGAGGAGCTTCTTGGCTCATCCTGGCCAACGATGCTAGCTCCTGAATGGAGAAGAAAGCAACAGGAGAGCCACCTCATCACCAGGGAGACAGCCTGGTGGTCTAGGCTGGCCCCGAGAGTGAGGACTCTGAGACCCAGCCTGAGGATTTTCCTCTAACTCACTGTGCAGCCTCCAGCCCGTCTTCAAACAGCTTTAGTTTCCTTGTATGTCAAACCAAGATAAATACCTAACTGCCCATCTCTCTGGGACATTGTAAGGCTTCACTGCTGCCACTTTCATTAACATTTGTCCAAAGACCCTAAGAAGAAAGCTTTTGAAAAGTTTTAAGACTAATTATGTTTACTATCAGCATTATCATTATGATATTGGGGCTTAATGTAACAGTAGCCAGAAAGAAGAATGTATCAGGAGCATGGGAAAACGGAGAACACAGAAACTTCACTCAGGGAAGCAGTATTTGTAGTGGAAGAGAAACACAAAAAGGGGTTTGGGGTTGGGGTGCAAAGGAGAGAAGTCTGCAATTGATACCAGATGCCATCAGAAGCTAATGACCTGACAAACACCACTCTCATAAAACAAATTCCTTAAAAAGGAAGCAAATGGAAATATAAGCTAGTGAAAGAATTTGCAGCAGCTGCCCTAAAACCATTTCTCACTTCATAAACAGGTCTGGGTTTGATGCTTTGCTTTTTTTTTGTCTTGGTCTTATTTCATGCCACTTTCCCTCTTTTCTATCATCCCCTGTCTCATTCTTCCTCCCTTGCTGCCAAGGCTGGATGGACTTTTAATACTGGTAGTCATAGCAACAGTAGTTAATGGAACACCATCTTGATGGAAGGAGGCTCATTCAGAGTATTTGTTTTGTGTCTTATCTCAGCACGTATTTGTCCTCAGTGATGACATGGATGAATTGGACGGAGTCACTGGAAAATAGCACGTGCTATTATTTCACATTAATTTCTTGGCAGTGAGCTGACATGAACCAGAACTGTTAATGACTCTCTGTTTTCCAGTCTTCTCTGCTTAACACGCTGAAGAAATATTACGTTTTGTGTACATCAAGGGCATGTAGTATCTGTGGAACTTGAAGTTCTTTAGCATCACTAATGAGGTGTTCTGATCTCATTCCATGAAGGACCGTCAGGTTTCAGATTCCTTATCCAGCTAGGCTGAATAAAGACTCGGAGACAAAGGTTTATTTCCTGTATTGCATACCTAATTAGCAGCATTGGATTTGGAGAATCCATGCTGACAATTAACAGTCATTCCCCCGCAATTCATATATTCCTCCCTTCATCAGGCTCCCGGAGTGATTCTGAGGGAATACTACACCTTCACAGAGAATAATCAGAGCTTAAAGGAGTAAAAAAGTTTCCTTCATACCACTCAACTCCAATTCCTCCATCCTATACCTAATAAGCATAGGTAAAAGAAATGAGAATGTCACTGACATATAACTTAAATCCCTGACGTGTAACTTAAACCCCATGGGTACAAGATCAGGGGCAGCAACTTTAGCATATTTGAATCAAATCCATACTTTTTGGACTAGTGCTTTTTAAAGCAATTCTCAATTATTTCAAGGCAGTATGTTCAATTCAATGACATTTTATTTTCCACTTTCTTTTTTTTTTATTTATTTACTTAGTTTTGGCTGCGCTGGGTCTTCGTTGCTGCGTGCGGGCTTTCTCTGTTTGCCGGAAGCGGGGGCTACTCTTCGCTGTGGTGCGCAGGCTTCTCGTCTCAGTGGCTTCTTTTGTTGCAGAGCACAGGCTCTAGGCGTGCGGGCTTCAGTAGTTGTGGCTCGCAGGCTCTAGAGCGCAGGCTCAGTAGTTGTGGCACACGCGGCTTAGTTGCTCTTTGGCATGTGGGATCTTCCTGGACCAGGGATCAAACCCGTGTCCCCTGCATTGGAAGGCGGATTCTTAACCACTGCGCCACCAGGGAAGCCCCTATTTTCCACTTTCTTATATTGTTGCCCAGCTCCTTGATAAGGTCGTTGGCTGCTAACACAATTCAAGGGCAAATAGAACAAATTAATGATGACGAGACTCACAGAAGCCATTTTAACTAATATTTAGTACCACTGGCAAAAACATCACGAGCAAGAAAATATCAGAAAATATCTTCTTGTTCTACACCACTAGACTATGAGTTCTTTAAGGGCATATTTATTTTATCCCCAGTACTGAGACCGATGCCTTGCCAATGCTAAGTGCTCAGTAAATGTTTATGAATGAATGAATGAATGAGTAGGGCAAGATGGTTGGATCATTTTTTTTCTTTTTTAACGTCTTTATTGGAGTATAATTGCTTTACAATGATGTGTTGGTTTCTGCTTTATAACAAAGTGAATCAGCTATGCATATACATATATCCCCGTATCTCCTCCCTCTTGCATCTCCCTCCCATCCTCTGTCGTCTGATAATGATATTTTTGTATTTCATATCCTCACCTATCACTATAAAATTTAACAAATTTACCATTTTGATAGCCATTGACTTACTTTGATGTCTATGATATGAACAAATTTAATTCAGCAGACACTTATTGTAACTCCTACAATGAGGTGTATGGTGAATACAAAAATGGGTAGGAGTCAGTGTTTGTCTTCATGAATATCATAATCTAGTTGGGAGATTCAACAGCATTTAAGAGACAGATACTAATTGCCTTGTGGATCAAAGGATGGATAAATTAATTAACTGAACAATCAAATGCATACATGACTATACTAAAAGATAGAGTAAAAGAAGCGTTAGAAGAGTTATTTTTTAAATTTCCCTGAGAGGTTCGAGGGAGGAAGATATCTGGAGGGGCTTCTTGGAGAAGGAAAGCCTTTTAGAAAACACAACAAATTGAGCAAAAGTACAGAAGTGGGAAAATTAAAACATGTGGCTGGTTCATAAAAAACAGGCCACTGAAGGTGGGACTTGGGCCATTTGCAGTGGAGCAGTAGAGAGAATTAACCCAGGAACAATAACAACCCTGTGGGATATGCACCATTATTATCCCCATCTCATGGGGGAAGGAGCTGAAATACCAGGGAATAAATAACCAAAGCATACAGGTAGTAGTAAATGGTGAATCCAGGATTCAAATTCACACAGCCTGGGGGCAGTTGCTCTAAATTTTAATCTCTGTTGTTCTGCCTTGATAAGAGGGTAACCCTCTTTCGGCTCTGTTGCATGCCCCCCCTCTTTTTTTTGTATAGTTGATTTACAATGTTGTGGTGGTTTCAGGTGTACTGCAAAGTGAATCAGTTATACATATATATATATATATATATATATATATATATATATATATATATATGTATATATCTCCACTCTTTTTTAGATTCTTTTCCCATATAGTCCATTACAGAGCACTGAGTAGAGTTCCCTTTGCTATACAGTAGGTCCTTGCTAGTTATCTATTTTATATATAGTGGTGTGTATATGTCAATCCCAATCTCCCAATTTATCCCTCCCCCACCTTACCCACTGGTAACCATTAATTTGTTTTCTACATCTGTAACTTTGTTTCTGTTTTGTGGGTAAGTTCATTTGTACTCTTTTTTTAGATTCCACATATAAGCGATATCATATGATATTTGTCTTTCTGTCTGACTTACATCACTCAGTATGACAATCTCTAGGTCCATCTCTGTTGCATCGTTGCTGCTGTTATGGTCCCAGCAGAGTCTCCCCAAACCCTGGGGAGTTACCTATCCCTCCTGTTCCCAGTTGACTAGCCCTTGAGATCTGGACAGCAGTTCTCCGCTGCTGAGATAATGTCCTGGAAGCATGTAGAACAACGTCAGGCATGTGGTAGGGATCTGATATGTGTGAGTTTCTTCTTTCTGCCATGGGCTCAATTTCTGATTAGCCGGTGCTGATATTCAATGGTGTATGCCAGTTGTCAAAAATATTTCCATGACAATCAGTAAATAAATGTTGCTTTTTCTGCCATCTCAAACAACCAGGCCCTTCCTACAGGGTCCCCTGCGACAAACCTGTGATCGAACAACAGAAAGTTTAATGCCTGACACAACCAGGGGCCTCCAGGATTCACTCCTGACCTTTGTCCTGTGTCTGTTCTGATTGTTTGGGGCCCAGAGTACTGGTTATGAAATATTTCAAGGATTATCCTCTGATCTTTTCATTTCTGATGCCATCCAGAGCTCTTGAGACACGCTCCCCACCTGTTCCACCATCATTTTGTCCTCCTGCAAGAGCCGTAGAAAGCCAGTTCATAATCACTTCGTAGATGATATTGTTCTTGTTCATTTTATGTTGCGTGGTTCCAGGTCACATAGAAGGAAGTAATGAATTTAATGTAGGCTTTGGAGAAACAATGTTCTCTTTGGTTTAGAGGCACTTCCCAGAGGGAGATGCAAAGCCTTTGCTGCTGCCTATCAGTTCTGAGTCCGTTTAAGATACTTCTGTTTCTGTCATCTCCAGCTGTGTCCATCGGCCCTGTGGGGAGCAGGGCAGCTGTGTGCCATTGCTGCTTGATCACGCGGATGTGGTGAACTGTACCTCTGGTGGCCCAGGTCACATGAAGTGCTCTATCACCTGTCAAAGGGGGTTTGACCTTCAGGCCAGCAGTGGGCAGTACCTCAGGCCCATGCAGGTGAGTTGGAAACCCGTGGTCATCAGGACCAAGCCCCTGGGGAGGGACAGTAGGCATGTTCCTCCCCCTGGCTGGATGGGGAAAGGCACGTGTTTCTAAATCGTCTGAAAGGAAAAATGAGGAATCTAACAAGCAAGGAGAAGCATGGCTTTATAGAAATGCAAGGTATATATAAGAACAGGTACAGTTTCCATTAACTAGGGTGTCAATTTCTCTCCAGGCGGGCAGTAGACAGGAACACTTGTTCCATCCTTCTCCCTTGCTTTTTTATCTTCCTATCAGAAATTATGACCCCCACTTTTGGCTTCAAAATGGGAATGCTGCAGTTTAGACCTGTCCACAATTTGCAGGCAAAATAGTTTGCAATCAGGTTGTTTGCGGTTCATTGTCTGACTGCCACGCACCAGCCCCCTTCCCTGCCCCCACCAGTCCTCCTTACAAGAAGACTGGAGGAAAGAGTCTGATTTTCTTCCTTCTGTTACTGAGGTGGGGATTATATCATGATTCTAGCTTTAACTGAATTTTCCAAATTTCTACAAGCTACCATGCACCACTTGAAGATTTCAAGGTGATCTGAAGGTAGTAGAATATGTTAATGAAGAGTGTAGTTTGAGAGACAGACCTGGAATGAAATTTTGACTCCACTGTTTAGTAGGTATGTAATTTAGGTAAAGACAAACACACAAAAGAAACTAACCACTTTAGGTTTGTTTCCACATTTGTAAAATAATGAAATCAGAAGGATTTATGTCACTGGGTTATTTTGACGACTGACTAGACATAATTTACCAGCTTCTAGCAAAATGATAGGCACCTAGCTCTCTGCAAAGCGGCCATTATGATGAGCGTGATAATGTATTCTCAACTAAGAATTTTATTTTCCGTTTTTCCTTTAGAGAGCTTTCAGTACTCTACAGAGGAACTTGAAAATTGAAATCAACCATTAGAAAACATGAGCACAATATGAGATAGAGACAGGATGCATTAGGCAAAAAGGTAATGATGCTTGAGAAGAAGATGAGAAAGATGAGGTATGATGAGGGAAGAGTGGAATCACGATTGGTTAGTCAGGTATCAGTGGTTTGGAAGATTGGAATTGTTTTCATCTTGTACCAGTTGACTGCGTAGCAGGTTGTAGATCTGTGGGAGAATTTCACTTGCTTAGACATGGTCAGGATTTAAAGACACAATCTTTGGTTTCAGGTGGTTTAGGTTCTGCATAGAGAGAGACAGGTTTAACATACCTTGAAGCACCAATTCCTTGGTCTATGATGCTTTGGTGAGAAAGGCAGAACTCTTATCACCTGCCCTTAACTCAGCTTAACTCACACTAGAAAAGAGATGGAAAGAAGGAAAAAGGACAAAAACAATGTAGGAACTAAATACATTTTTGCGATATAGGTAAAGAAGGGGAGAGAAGAAAAGGTGGTGTTTGCAATTCATTAAAATTAGGAACAAGTTCAAGACAAAATGGTTAATACCTAATGAAGCCAGGAGAAAAACCAGGCAATATATGTAGAGTTTGAGAGACATTCTTGAAGTGATCACTGTGGTTCAAGCCAGTCTTCCAGGCTGTGATCAGTGTGGCAGGGACAGTTGGGAGAAGGAAGGTGGGAGCTCACCTTTTGCCAACCAAATGGTGGAGTCAGCAAGCACAGCTTTCCAGCTGACCACTCCTGTCACCCAAGGCTGGCGCCACTAAACAGATTGTACGATCCCGGCTCCTGATCACAAGACAGTGGGGATGTTTGCTTTTTGTTGACACAAGAACTTAAACTAAACAGAAAAATGTGTCTGGCTTTGAATTGGGCTCTTCTGGCAGGCAACAGGGAACCACTGGAAAGCAGGGAGGAGCAGCCAGCCAAGAGTGGGTGTCAGGGGTGACAGGTGCTTTCACCAGTCATTTTACCTTTGGCTTCGGTGCCACTGTGGTCTCCTGGTGGGATGGCTGGCTGAGCCGCAGAATCTCCCCACTCTCCCTTTGACTTTTGGTAACCCATTGGCTAGAATGATGGCTGTGCTTTTTCCCAAACAAGCCATGAGCATCCAGATCTCTGAGTGCCTGCTCATCCTGTTCCCCTCACTCTGAATATTTTCTTCTCCCTGCTTCCCCTCTGCTGCTGGGAAGTCTCGCTCATCTTTCAAAGGCCAGTTCCTGAGTTACCTACCCTGTGCACCTCCCTGCAAGCCCTCTCCCTCCTACCCAAGTATGGGCAATCCCTCCTCCAGCCCCTGTAGTGCTATCTCACCACCACAAAACAACATGCATATATTATATCGCTGTATTTTTTTTAACAGCAATTTAAATTTTCTTTCTCCTTGGTCCATGTTTTCTACTTCTTTCATTTTATCATTTGCAGTCTTTGTATTATATTCTCTTAAATCATTACAGATGGAAGTAGGATATAACAAAAATATATCTCCTGAATTTTCCTTTTTTACTTTCTTTCCTCCCTTCCTCTCTCTCTTTCTCCTTCTTTCCCTTTTTCCCCCTTCAATTGTTTTCTGATACATTGCTCCAACCTATGATTTGCTCTGCTGGTAGATTATTAGCTCTTTGAGGGTCTTGTTTATCCAAACCTAGTAAGGAATCTGGCCCTTCTAGGTGTTCAAAAAATGTCTCCTCATTTATTTCATGGTGATGGATTCTAGGGCTCCCCTACAGAAACCGCAGGCTGAGGGAAACAGCTGGAATCTCTCAAACTTAACTACAAAGTTTGGAAGGAGCCTCATATGCATTAAGTCTCAGCGGTTCTTAAAGCCTAGGCACCATTCTCAGAAGAGACAATTATGTTTAGTAGCATTCTCTGTAAAGGTCCCAGCAGGAAACAGATGACACACTCAAAGGTGGGCAATTTGAGGGACTTCAGTAAAGGGACCACTTCTAAAGGTGGGGGCAGAATATAGGAAATTACAAGGAGATGGTGCAGAATCCCAGGGTGAAGGGGTGATATCCCCTGTAGGCCTGAAGAGCTGACTATAGAGAGCAGTTAGCAGAACCCCTGGGAAGAGAGTGCAGGAGGTGTGTGGAGATCGCTGCCAAAGGGTGCAGCCAACCTACAGCAAGCCCTAGGGAGGGAGTAGCAAGGATCAGCACCCTGACCTCCCTTGCCTCTCTCCCTCTCCAGTCTCCTGCCACTGTTGCCCTGGGTGCTAAACCAAACACAAGTCAGAGGCATGAAATCTACAGGAGCCAGCATCCCAGGGCAAGGTGGAGAAGGGTAGAGAGTGATCTGGAGAAGCACGTGGAGGATAGCCAAGAGTTGGCCTTTAGGAGAGTCTTCATTTAAAGATTCCCTTACACTAACATTTGTCTTTCATTAGCAACATACCTGGGTAGTGTGAGATAGTGCACTAAGACAAGAAGGCATAAAGAGGGAGAAAGACAAACTAATTTTGCCTGTTGTGAACGTTCGCACAAATAATCATCAGGACTCTTTCAAAGCCTGGAAACTGTTTTGATAAGCCTTTTTATGTCACCTTGACAGCAGAAAATTTTCTGTTTCTAGAAGGAAATTCTGCTCACATGTTCCTCTGGGCACTGGGACCGGGCTGTGAGCTGCATGCCCCTTGACTGTGGTGTCCCCGACCAGTCTTTGGTGAACTATGCAAACTTCTCCTGCTCAGAGGGAACAAACTTTCTGAAACGCTGCTCCATCTCCTGTGTCCCACCAGCCAAGCTTCAAGGTATTGTCTGGCCAACCAGGAGCTGTATGCAAGTTCTCTTCAGGTTCTCTCTCTTCGGGGGTACTTTGGGGATCTTTTCTTCACCCCAGTGCCCTTCCCATTTGGCTCTGCTGTATCACCCTCTTCTGATAACACAAGCAAAGTCCCAAAGGGCAATACCATTCCTTGTCCCAGAATGCCCTGACTCAAGATCTCATTAATGAAAGACGCTTAGACTTTCCCATTTTTATTTGACTTTATGTCCTCTGGAGTCAAGCCAACTAACAGTTTTCTAATAATATTAATAATCCAGATACCCTTTATCGTTCACGTTTTTAAATTTAATGTTTACAACCATCCTGTGAGTTAGGTGCTTTTCATTCTGTTTTAGAAATGAGAGCATAGTTACATGAGCTGTACTGCTAGGAAGAGATGAAGACCCCACATCTTGCTCTTTACCTCCTTGACTTAGGTGCGCCTAACAGTGTTTGAGCAGGCTTGTTACAAATGCCACCTCCTGAGCCTCATGCTGACAGATTCTGATTTAGTAGGTCTGAGGTGGGTTGGTGATGCTACTGTGGGGTGTCCATGGATTGCACTTGGAGAAACCATGAATGACGTTGAGGCATACGGTATGGTGTTGAAGTGCAGAACTTTGCATCCCAACTGCCTGAGTACAAACCCTGCCTCTGTTCTTACTAGCTTGGGCAAGTTACCTAAACTCAATTTCCTCAGCTGCAAAATAGGGGATAATGATGGTATCTATTTCATAGGGTTGTTTGAGGTTTGAAGTTTACACAAGTGAATACATGTAAAATGCTTAGAGCGGTGCCTGGCATATAATGAGCACAATAAAAGTGTCATATAGTATTATTATAATGCTTTCCACAATACTGTCACTACTCTATTTTTATTATTTATAGTGAGGAAGTGAGGTAATGATTTGGTTGGTAGCGCTCCTTTCATTCAGGTCATGAAAGAGCTTTCTGACCTCTGTGCTGTATAAGAGAGCACAGTAGACGCTCTGTGGGCACAAAGGTATAGGATAAACATTTGACCTGAGGTTTTAGAGAAGCTGCTCCACAAAGAGTAACGTGACTTTCCAAGAATGACGGTACGTTGACAGGTCTTCGCTCTCTCTGCTAGTATTTTATTTCTGGACTCTCTGTTCTGAGCATCTTGTGCTTCTCTTTCTTGGAGTCAGGACTGAGCCCGTGGCTGACCTGTCTTGAAGATGGGCTCTGGTCTCTCCCTGAAGCCTACTGCAAGTTGGAGTGTGACGTTCCCCCTGTTATCCCGAACGCCAACTTGCTCCTGCCTCACTGCCTCCAGGGCAACCATGATGTGGGCTCCATCTGCAGATACAAATGCAAACCGGGCTACTACGTGATGGGAAGTGCGGAGAATAAAGTCAGGAAGTAAGTTGGATTGTTCCTGGTCTTTGCAGTTCTCTCTACCCTTGTACCTTGCTCCTGTTCCTTCATTTGCAAATCCTAGACCACTGTTTTGGAAATAATATTAAGACCTTCTGGGTTGTCCATTGTTTGTTGTGTTTGTTTTTCTGTATAATCTCTCTTCACCTGCACAGGTGTGTTCTCCAGTCATGACAGGCAGGCTGGCCAAGTATGCTTTCTGTAAAGATATTCTTTCTCATAGGAGACTCCACAGTCTCATCTAGGTGTTTTTAAAAGAATCTCTACCCGAATTATTATTTTCCTTGAAAGTAAGTGTTATGAGCTTCTTAAGCAGTACACACATCACCCGAACCCAACTCTGTCCTAGAACATCCTCATCAGGACAGGTGGAGGCTTACGGTTGTGGCTATGGGAGAAACTGTCTGGGATGGTCCCCACCTCAGGTATTTATTGGTTATGTGATGCCGGGAAGTCGTCTTTCTCTGCCTCATTCTTCCTCATCTGTAAAATGAGGATAATAGTAATAATAATAACGTAGGAACTAAATAAATTAGTATGTATAAAACATGAGTCAGGGGCTTCCCTGGTGGCGCAGTGGTTGAGAGTCCGCCTGCCGATGCAGGGGACGCGGGTTCGTGCCCCGGTCCGGGAAGATCCCACATGCTGCGGAGCGGCTGGGCCCGTGAGCCATGGCCGCTGAGCCTGCGCGTCCAGAGCCTGTGCTCCGCAACGGGAGAGCCCACAACAGTGAGAGGCCCGCATACCGGAAAAACAAACAAACAAACAAAAAAACATGAGTCAGTAAATTTATTTTTAAAGCATAAAACTCAATACGTATTAGCTATTAATATTGTAATTATAGTCTCTCTGCTTTCTTTTTCCTGGACTTTGTGTGTATACACTCCTAGACCCAGAAACCAAGAGAGCCTTTCTTCTGAACACATGGTGGATCAGAAAGAACAAAAGCTTACTGCATAATTTAAGAGGAAGGGTTTTAAAGAAAGTCATGCTGGGGTTCAAATCCCAGTTGTTCCCCATTTTATTAGCTGAGTAACCTCAGGCAAGTTACTTAACTCTTTGGGTCTCATCTTTTTTTTTTTTTTTTTTTTTTTTTTGCGTTAAGCGGGCCTCTCACTGTCGTGGCCTCTCTCGTTGCGGAGCACAGGCTCCGGACATGCTGGCTCAGCGGCCATGGCTTATGGGCCTAGCCACTCCGCGGCATGTGGGATCTTCCCGGACCGGGGCACGAACCCGTGTCCCCTGCATCGGCAGGTGGACTCTCAACCACTGCGCCACCAGCGAAGCCCGGGTCTCATCTTTGTAAGCTGGGGATAATGCCCTCACCAGAGTGTTCAGTTGAGGATTAAACAAGATAATACATATTCAGCCCAGTGCCCGGTTTGTGCTAAATGCTCAATAAATGGTTTCAGAAAAAGAAACATTTTCCGAACAAACAAAACAAGCAAAAAGCTTTCAGAAGAAGAAACTCCTTGTACTCAGTAAATAGTAACTATGATTTCCCTACCATAAATTATGTCAGTAAAGGAGAAAATCAGATTTATTTCTTACCCAGGATTTAGTTCAAAATCTGATCATAGTAGGTATGTTTTTAAAGACTTTTTTTTTTGAACTGACATAATCCCAGCCATGGCATTCCAGGAGATACCAACTTTGATTATAAGCTAGAATTCTCTAAGGGAGCAAAAGGAAAACAGGAAGCTTACTCTCTGGCTCCAATTCGCCCTTCTCTAGTCAACATCCAGCCATCTCAATATGGCATGGATTGAGTCCGGCTTTGCCCGGAGCCTTTCACTCCCAAGAAAACCCAAGATCATATTTGGGAGGGAGAGAGGGAAGTCCCCTCCTCAAGATCTCAGCCCGAGGCAAGAGCCTGGCTAATTAGAACATGAATAAATACTGGTGAAAAATTCATAGGAAGCTGCAATCTGGTTCAGTGACTCTAGCAGGTATAGTCAACAGTTTTTGACAGCCGAAAACACATTTGCATGTGATGGTCATAGGATCTAGATCAATTTGCGTCAGCATACATTGACGGGTAGTGAGTACCCAGGTCATCTTCCAGTGAGAATGGCATTACAGCCAGCCTTCAGGCTGCCGTTTTCTTGCTTTTTTTCTTCTCTTCTTGCCTCACTTTTCACACACCTGAGCCAACTCAGGTGTCTGCAGAACAATGCAGTGAAGACTGGAGGGAGAGAGAAAAGTCTCGGGGACCAGGAGGAATTCGAGGTGGAGGCATTATTCCTAGCTCCCCTGGGCCCGTGGCTGAGCTTTGCCTTGGGAACAGTGAGGCTTCCTCCATGACGATGGGCTTCCTGCTGCATCTGCATATCTGACTCCACCGGCTTCCCTGCCCCCGCAGGGGCCCACAAGGCACAGCTTTCTTTTCTGGTTGAGAAACTGGAAGCTTGCATCACAGCATCAGCATCGGTTTGGACTTAAACATTTACATTCACAAGCACCGTGCTGAGGAGAGATTAAATTATTTACGGCACTGCATAAACTGGTTTTAATCTTAGTTTACACCTGTTTACATAGCCAGCAGTGGACTGGTAATCAAGTTTGCAGGTCAGGAGTAAATCACTGTCACTTGCTTCTTGTGTTTACCCAACGAACTATGTCAGCCTTGTTCCTTGCTTGGAGCCCAGAGTTGTACAGATGGAGCCCTAAAATTCTTTCTAGGACATGCAGGCAGGGGGAGAAGAAGTGGAGAGAAGTTAACAGAGCGATTAACCCAGACAGAGTGGTCACATGCTAGTCTTCTGCAGTCCTCTGAGTAGTGGAAAAACCTCCTAGATGGTCAAATTTGCCACTTGTTCTTTGCATGACCCTGAACAATGTATGTCACATCCACGTGTCTCGGTTTTTGCCTCCTTGACATGAGGAGTGGTAGTGATTTTTACCCAAGAGTATTGTTTTGAGGCCCAAAGCAGGTAATGTACTGAAAGCGTTTTATAAACTATGAAGTTCAATACATGTGCTAGAAATTACTTTGTGTTCATTTCTTTTTAAAAGAAGGAAACCAAAATATCAGCCAAGTACATTGCCTTCGTGCTTCTTCTCAAGTCTGTTGAATATTGTTTCAAGAGAAAAAGATAAATGCTGCATCTGACTTTTCTCTTCTACCCAACCTGTTTAAGCTTTGTCCCATTGCACTTGCGGGTGCAGGGAGGGCACAGCTGCAGTTGGCACTTCTTCACGTGGGTGCTCTATGCCAGCTTCGGGGTTAGGAGTGAAGATATCAGTAAGACCTAGGCTCTGGCCTCAGGAGCACACAGCCTCCATGTTCCCTCTTTCATGGACATTATTTCTCCTTACAGTGGAGCACAGGAGAGGACATGGACTACAGGTAGGCCCTTTCTCCTGGCCCCTGGATCCCTTGCCCCTTCTTCCCGGGATGTGAAGGTGACACGGCTCACACTGACTCTAGTTCCTGAAGACAAGAAAATGCAATGGCTTTGGCCTTGGTCAAGGACCTGGCCTTGAAGTCTTGGGTAGAGTCAGTATCACCCAAACTGTATGGATTCTCCAGAGGGAAAAGCTGAGGAGGAGAGTAACAAAAAATTCAATAAAACAAAATGAATGCCCATTATGTAGTACAGCCATACAGTTATACGGGCATATCATGAAATATCCTGTCACCATTAAAGATGTTTAGAAGAATATGAAAGACATGAGAGAACATTCACAATACAATAAGTGGATAAAAGCAGAACATAATTATTATAAATGATACAATCCTTATTTTCCATATTAAAGGTATGTTTTTAATCATCCTTCTTCAGAAGCTAGAAGTGATTATAATATTAACAGTCGTATTCTCTAGGTACTAGGTTTATAGGGAATATAACTTTTCTTTTTCTGCTTGTTTATATTTGCTACGTTTTCTAGACTTTATAATGAGATAAATGAATAAACAGTTTAAAAAAATAATGAAGTGAGCTAGAAAGAGGAGATCATAGCCAATTTGTGGAGGCAGAAAGTGATAAAAGAACACGAGACAGATCTTTCTAAATAGGCAGACCAAGCGGAGACCAGCACTCCAAGATGGCAGTAAGACAGGGACGTGACCCTTCCCTCCTGTGTCCAGACCCTTCTGTGTTTTGAAGACAAACACTGTCTCCGTTCCTGAAGGCTACAGACCTCCTCTCCTCCAGTAACACCTCTTCCCTAACTTCCAGCAGATCACCTCACTCCCTAAAGCACAAAGGTCTGCCCATAGGTGTGCAAGCTGATTGGCACCTCCAAACATGTTCTCCCCCTTCTCACTGTCTAAAATGAATTATGACCAACAGGGACCTACTGTACAGCACAGGGAACTTCACTCAATATTTCATAATAACCTATAAGGGAAAAGAATCTGAAAAAGAATATATATATATTCTTTATGTATTATATGTATATGTATAACTGAATCACTGTGCTATACACCTGAAACTAACCCAACATTGTAAATCAACTATACTTCAGTTAAAAAAAAAACAAAAAAAAACTTATTTTTTTTCTTTTAACTAGAAAAAAAACACCAAAGTGTCAATACTCTGGGCAAGTGGTATGACTCAGGGAGATTTTTTTGTCTTCTATTTTGGGATTCTTTTAAGAAATCATATTTTATAATAAATTTAAATTTTTTTAAAAAATAAAATGAATTATGAACTCCTCCACCTTTGCTCTGGATCCTGTACCCCTTCTAGAGAATTTCTCTCAATGACTTTACCTTCCTCTTTCCTACATCTGAAGCCTCTTCCTTCCTCTCGCCAGGTTACTTCTCTTTAATTGTGCTCGGGTCTCTCCTATGTTAAAATGAAAACAAGCAGAGCCTTTTATTGACTCCATGTCCTCCTCCAGCTACCACAGCTTCCCCCCTCCCTTTTACAGTGAAACTTGGTGAAAGAGTTGTTTGTATTCACTGTCTCCATCTTGCCATCTTCTCCCTCCTTCACACTTTGACACTCAGGTTTTATTCCCATCTCTCCACTAAGGCTGAGCCTGCCATGGACCGCACTGCTGTCAAATGCAGGGACTCTTTTAGTTGGCTTATGTCACAGTTATCCTGTGAGATAGGATGGACCCTCCCACCCAAGTCTGGTTTGGATGTTGAAAGTAATGATGCCACACATTGACCAAGAGAGTATGAAAATGTCTATTACTCACATAATGAGGCTTTCAGGGGAGAGAAGGGGAAAATTCCAAGTTGGTCTTCAAATGGCTTGAGCAATCAGGGAAGGGAGACTGGTCTGGAGTTGTATGGTGGTTAGGGGGTGAGACTTGGGGGAGGGTTTGTGCATGTGAACAGGACCTGGCGTGGTTTGAACTTTCTGCTGAAGCCAAAAGAGGAAGCACCCAGGCTTTCTTACAGGCTTGCTCAGATGTGTGATATGATGGGGCTTGAAAGCCATCAGAGTCAAACATCAAAGGTGGAGTCTGGCTCTTCATTACAACATGGTTGGCTAAACCCTCCTTGAGACTTTTCCTTGATTCTGCTCTATCTCACTCCCTTGATTTTCCTGCTTCTTCTCTGTCTCTTCTCAATTTCCTCTTCTGGCTTTTTCTCCTCTGCCCATTTCTTCAATATTGGTGTCTCTGTGCTCATTCTTCTCTCTTGCTCTGCACACTTGTCTGGGCTGAAGATCATTTACCCCATGGCCTCGACTACCTTCCACATGCTGGTGATTCCTAAAACCATACCTGCTATCTAGTCTCTTCCTGTAAGGACCATAAGACCCATTAGGACAACAGCCTACAGATATAGCCACTTGGGAAATCCGATCTGCCTTTCAAACTCTTTACTATATAATTCAGAGCCTATTATAATCTCTTTCAAATCTGCACAGCCTTCTGTGTTCCGTGTGGTTGGGCAGGTCAGGGACCTGCATGTAACCTGAGACTTTCGAATGTCCTTCACCCTCAGTCATCGACTTCCATTGAGTGTCATCATCTTACTGACTCCTAGATATGGCCATTTCTCCTCATCCCTGCTGCCATTTCTCTATGACAGATCACTATCGTTTTTCACTTCTGAACTGATCTAACTCCAGTCTTTCCTCCTTCAATACATTCACTACTTTGCAGCAACAGTAATCTTCTAAACACTCAAATCCAGTTATAGTATTCCCCTGCATAAAACTAAATGACAAGCCTTTCTGCTATTTCATCTAAGAAAACAAAAAAGCTTAAACTTAAAATATGTTCAAGGTCTTGCATGATCTAGCTGGGCCTGGCTTACCTAGCTTCGTCGCTGACTGTCTTCCCTGAGAGATCACTTCCCTCCAACTGTAACACACAACACCTTCTGTACTGTAGGCTCTAATGCTCTGGACCTTCTTTTACTTCTTTATATACACCATGGCTAGCATGCCTCTGGGCCTTCAAACATGCTGTTCCTTCTGGCTAGAAGTCTCCCCGACAGTGGCCTTTTGCTTGGCTAACTCCTACTCCCCTATTTTTTAGCGTAAGTGTGATTTTTGTCTAGGAAGCCTCCCAGATCTCCCCAGTCTGTAGGAAGTGTCCCTCCCATGGTTTCCCACTGCACAGACAACTTCCCTGACAACATCATTTATCTCACTGAGTAGAAATGGTTCGATTAGCTGTCCAATAGACCATGGATGTTTGTTTAGCATCACGTGCCCAGTGGCTTCTACATTTACTGGTAGGTACTCGATAAATAGTTTCTAAATGGATGAAAAGACTGAATTATTAGAAAATTCATGATAGGATTTTAATGTTAAATTTGATGCTAAAAATGGTGCAGGAAAGAGGGTGGTTTTTTTTTTTTTTCTTATGAGGGTATGGAAATTTCTATTTCAAGTGCTTTAGAGTGGTAGGAACCCTTAAAAATATTATGTCTATTTTTCTTCTAGCAATTGTCTCAGCAACATAGAAGGAATGGTCATTCTCCAGAGACAGTTTTAATTTCACTTATTCGACTGACATTTAAGCTTGATTGGCAAACTGTACAAGTTGGTGGTAACAGAAAAAGGATTAGACCTCTCCCTCTCAACAAGCTCACCAGAACAGTGGTTCTCATACTGGTCTGTACATTAGCATCACCTGGGGAGAGTTCAGATATCTTAATGCCCAGCTCAAACCCCAGACCACTTACATCAGAATCTCTGGAAGTGGCACCCAGGCATTAGTCTTTTGCAAAGCTCCCCAAGTCACCCCAATGTGCAGCCAAAATCAAGAAGCACAATCTAGAAGCACAAACCTTTCTTTGTGTAAGAACAATATCAGTCACGGGATTTTGACTTTCTGAAAACTATCCAGAGTAACGTTTTCTTTTCTCAAAATTACTATAGCTGGGCTTCCCTGGTGGGGCAGCGGTTGAGAGTCCGCCTGCCGATGCAGGGGACGCGGGTTCGTGCCCCGGTCCGGGAGGATCCCACATGCCGCGGAGCGGCTGGGCCCGTGAGCCATGGCCGCTGAGCCCGCGCGTCCGGAGCCTGTGCTCCGCGGTGGGAGAGGCCACAGCAGTGAGAGGCCCACGTACCGGAAAAAAAAAAAAAAAAAATTACTATAGCAGCACTTTTGCATGCCAGATTTCATGTGTCTCTTTGAGGTTTATTTATTTTTGGAGTTAATAGAGAAAATACAAACAATGGTAACTTCAAAGAAATTGCCATGTTTAGTTTCAGGAGTTCTTTCTTATTCGTATTTTGTAATACACACACACCTTTCTTTTCCTTCCATGCAATTTACTTCCACATATACGTCATCATTAATCACATTCATCAGGTTAATGTTTCATTAACCTGACTTCCCAGGGAGCTAAAATAAGTGTGTACGACTTATATTTTATCAAAAGCACCGTGTTATAGTCTCCCTTGTCTTTCACTCCCGTGGTTACCTTTTTCTCATTAGGTGTTGTCTTTATGTGTGAAGGTTAGGCTAACCTCGTTAGGACTCATAATTCATTTGAAGTGTGAATTGTCCCAACCTTCTAACTTTACTTAGACAGCCTCTCCCTCTGAGTTAGTCATTCATCAAGATGCCATCCGAAAGGTACTGCAGTAGTAATACCTTTTTAAGAGTAATTGTAAATAGCCATCCTTCTGCGGGTCACTTTTCCAAAGAACATAAATCTACTTAAGTTCTAGAAACACAAATGTAGGTTCAGACTGCAACATTGTAAATAGGCCTTACATTGTGCCTATTTATTGTTTGACAAACGTTTGGTTGGTAAAACCCTTCAGTGAGGTTTGTCTGATCCGATCTGGGGGGAGGGTGCAAGAGGGCTTTGTAGCTAGATGTGTGTACTTGACCCATCTCTGTACACATAGGAAGATTGTTCAGTGTGGCAGAGAGTTAAAACACATAAGGTCTCAACTCTGTACTGTTGGGTTGATGATGATGATTGATGATTCATCGCTATGTGCTGTGTGTGTGAAGAACTTTACATACATTACCCCATTCGTTTCTTATGACAGATAAATTTTATTATATGATAAAATAATAGTATAATGGAGAGTAATATGAGATGGTAATATGCAATGATATAATATAATAATAACACATTTAAGTACTTTATTATCCCCTCTTCCAGATAAAGAAACTGAGACTCAGAGTATTGTTAAGTAGTCATCCCATGATCACTCAGCCAATATATGGTGCTAAAACCATTCTAACTCCAAAGCCCACGCTCTTGGCTAATAAGGCTTTTGATCGTGGGTAAATTACTACATTTCTCTGAGCCTCTTTTTCCACCTCTGAAAAATGATGGAAAATCTTGAGTGACTTCCAGATCTAAAAGTCTATATTTTATTTTCTATCTCAACAGAAGTAATGAGGAGATTTAACACTTTGGTATAACACCATTGAGAGAAGTGATACGTGAAATGTATTGCCACCAGGAAGAAGAGAAGGAGCAGTATATTATAAACACAAACACTACACAGACAAGGTCTTAGTAGGCAATACTTAGTAGGCAATACTTGGAGAGCTTCTGATCCAAATGAATAGCCAAGGTTTTATTTCTTCCCCTTGATGGGTTTTGGTGAATTGTTCTCCACTCACCCCCAAGAGGATTAGATCTAGATCTTTCTTGAAGACAGAATATTGGGTACATTTTTAAGGATTTCTAGAATTGAGTTTAAAGATTAAACACTTCTCTAAAATGTCTGAAGAAGAAAATTTAGTCAGCTTTCTAGGAAGTCTTTCCTTTGCCCAAGATTTATCTCTTTGCTTAGCGGTTAATTACGCAGGTTCTGGTGTTAATGAGATATAAATTTACATCCCAACTCTGCTATTTATTAGCTCTTTGACCTTTCAAGTCACTGATCTCTATTGAACATGACTATTTTTATCTACCAGATGGATAATAGGAAAGAGGGATACTTACAGATTTTTTTAAGGATTAAATGAGACAATAGATACAAAGAACTGAGCACAGTTCTTAGATCAAACTTCAAGTCAGAAGTAGCTGCTGTTTGTCATCATCACCATCATCATCATTTCCAGCAGGTTAATACTCCTTGTAAAACGTTGCTTTTGGCGTGTTTAACAGCTAATCTTCTTCTTTAGCAAGGAATATACTCAGCTACATTTTCATCAGGGGCTGTTGTTTCCCATCCTGTGGTTGGTTCCTTTGCCCCAGAAAAACAACATAGAGACCGGAAAGACTGAAGGTGGCATTCCAAGTGGGAAGTATAAGTCTTCAGTTACCAGGGCGGTAGGGGAGTGCATTTCCCCTGTCTATAAAGAAAACACACACATCAAAAGAGAAAGTTCATTAAATTAAAAAAAAAAATACATGTACTTCCCTCCACCAATCAGAACCTCCTCTGAATGTTTCATCTCATCCCAGTGTGAGTTATCCAAATACTACAGTGGCTTCAAGTGGACCGTGAAAAGGAAAAAGGGGGATGTGGAGAAAAAGAAATGGAAATTAAATCGTCAGCAAGATAGAGCTGGACATACTTCAAAAATTAGGGTGGGCAAATACAGTCGGGCTGGTCTTGGAGGAGGAGGGAAGGGCATGTCCTGGAGACATTACCTAAATTTTTAGTCTCTTTTGAACTTTTTGAACCATAGCTTGATTCTCTGAGGTTCAACTGATTTTATCCTACCATAAGAAAGGGAAGAAAGACTTGGCTAATGAAATGAAATATGCAGTTGGGGCAAACGCTAAAACTCCTTAAGTACCCTGGATTTGTAATTTTAAAAACGCAGTAAAATAATATACCTAATTTTTAAGTTCTGTGTCATAACACTGTGCACATACATACATGACTAGATGCTAAACCTCTGTATATAGAGACACACAGGTTAGCTCTGATTTGGCAATTAAGGGACACACTGTAATCTTTATGTACACTCATGCATCTGTGAGAAATAGAAATTTGTTTTCTTTCCATTAAGACATTGTCTGGCTTTATAATTAGTGTTTATAGTGAATACATTCGAAGTTTATCCTTGGAATCCTCAATTCTCTTGCCATTGTAGGATAATGTGAGATTTAGGCTAATTTATTACAGCCTCTTTTGGCATGAAAGTGACTAAACCTCTGCTCCAAGCCTTGGACACTCACACACACACCTGGGCACAGGCCAGCTCGCTGCTGCAGGCTTCACAGGCCCTGGTGATGGGCATGCAGCCTTCACTTTGAACAGAGCATTTGATGAACTTATAGTTTTCCCTGTGACCTTCAATCCCAAGCTAGGGAGCGTCTTGTAAAACTGTCCTTTCTCCTCTGATATTATATTGACCGCTGATTTCTCTATTAATCAGGAAAAATAATCTTAAAAATCTAGTATGAGTAAGTGCTGCGTTGTTATATATAAGCCATTAGGTTCTTCAACTCACAATTTCTCTCCCTGATGCCCTTTCTACACTTCCTTTTTCCTACCCCATCCTGTCGCAGGCTCCCTCTAAGCCCTTCTTCAGCATACCGGGTGAGCATTTTGATTGAGAGCTTGCCTTTTTTCTTTAGTAATAAGGTTAGGTCAGGCCCAGCTAATTTATGAACTGTCTCCTGAAAGAGTCTGGGTGGGACAAAAATCTGAAGAATTAAGTAGGGTGGAAAGACTGACTAGAATGCTAACATTCCACACTTGTATCTCTCATACATGCGCACGCGCGTGCACGCGCGCACACACACACACACACACACACACACGGAACACAGAGGGAGAGAAAGGGAGAGAGAGTGATTTTGGTCATCAGAGCTAATAACTTCCATGGCTTATTGAACATTGTATGTACCAGTCATTGTACTACATGCTTTATGTACACTAACTTATAAAATCTTCCAAGGACCCTGTAAGGAAGCTATTATTATCCCCATTTTTCAGATAGGAAAACTGAGGGAAGAAAGATGAGGTGACTTAATAAAAGTCAGAGACATATGAAGAGCCACAGCTGGAGTTTGAGCATTAGTCCCCTGATTCCAAGTCATCTGCTCTTAACCACTCTCCACACCATCTTCCTGATGGGAATTACCCAGTGAAGCCACTAACAACCTGCTGAAGGTCACTGTGACCTCTGACTCTTCCTCTTCATTCAGGGAAAACTGGCAAAGAGAATGTTAATCAGCCTTCCCATTCCAGCCCACATCAGAGGGATGAGGCAAATGCAGGGTTCACCTGTGTAAATTCTGAAGTCATTATGTAGGTCACAACTTGCCAGAAGTTCTGGTAACTCTTTAGTGGATTCAGGTCTTATCACTGCTGTAACTTCTGGACAAGGAGCCGTGTAAAGAGCTTTGCTTTCTGGAAGAGCAACAATGATGGGCAGTGATGGATTCGTGAATTCCCAGGTGAGGGTGTGAATGTATGGACATCCTGTGAGCACTTTTCATGAGACCTGTGAGTTGGACTGACCAGGAACAGGAATATAACAATATCTAGAAGAAGAATTCTTCAACTAGAAACTTTATGAAGATAGCCAAAGGATTCCTTACAAATGAGAGATCCTACCCTCTGAAATGGAATTCATACAATTTGTGGCCCTTTTCTGCCAGACTTTTGTCCCACCCAGGCTCTTTTCCCCCACAGGGGCCACATATAGGCCTGTTTTTTTTTCCATTTAAACTTTAGACTAAGGCTTCAAACACACACTGCCTTTCACACCACTGGTTCTTGCATGCACTGCTCCTTCTACCTGGCAGGTCCTTCTCCTTCTCTAACAAACCCATCTTCAAGTGTTCCTTTCCTGATAGCCTTCCTCATGCCCCTCTTTGGGTTCCCACAGGTTAGTCTTCTGGCCTTATTATTGTATTAATATTTGTTTCTACAACAGCAGGACCTAATGTAATATATGGGCACATACCAGGTACTTAATGAATATCTGTTGACTGAACGTATGAATGGGCAAATACAGGCATACCTCATTTTATTGCTCTTTGCTTTATTATGCTTTGCAGATACTGCATTTTTTACAAATTGAAGGTTTGTGGTAACCCTGCATCGAGCAAGTTTATCGGTGCTGTTTTTCCAGCAGCATTTGTTCATTTCGTGTCTCTGCATCACATTTCGGTAATTCTCGCAATATTTCAAATCAAAAGATTATGACTCCAGGCTCAGATGATGGTTAGCATTGTTTTTATCAATAAAGTGTTTTTAAATTAATACATGTACATTTTTTAGACATAAAAGCTATTGCACACTTAATAGACCACGGGATAGTGTAAACGTAACTTTTGCATGCACTGGGACATCAAAAAATGCCTGTGACTTGTTTTATTGTGATATTCACTTTATTGCGGTGGTCTGGAACTAAACCCACAACATCTCCAAGGTAGGCTGCAACTGAATGATGAAAGATAATGAAAGCAAGAGATTCCTATTTAAGGTTTCCATGTTTTAGACCCAGTTCACCCGTGCATTTCAGTGTAATCACCAGCTCCTCAAACACACCCTGAAGGGAATAGATGTAGAATTATGCAGAATAATGTTAAGGTTTAAATTGCAGGCATTGGAGAAACCTCAGGATGTTTTTAGGTCTGGAGGTAACCTGAGCAGATTTAGTAGGAAGATAGCTCTGTCAGCTGTGTGAAGAATGCATGAGAGGGGCCAAGAGACTGGTAGAAAAGAGGTTAAATGGGGGCTGTTGAAGCGAGAGAGGCTGAGGGTTGGACAGTTTAGGCAGTGATAGATGAAGAAGTGGCCCCAGACTTGAGGTAGGGATTCAGACTTAGGGCCAGGGCATTATCGCATCTGCCAATTTGGAGACCAAAGAGTTAGCAGCAGGAAGATCAAAGATAGAAGTGAGGGGTGGAGCTTTGAAGTAGAATTGACCACACGCTTTTGGGGGTTAGCAGGTTGCTCACTCTGACAGAGAGGCTCTATTTTACATGGAAGAGGAGCTTTGTAAGTTATAAGCATTTTTATGAGTCAGGGAAAAATGAAAGGTCAAAGCCCATGCGTCCGGTGGGCCGATCCTGCCGATTACTATTTCTTGTCCAGTCAAGTGGACCGGGAATGGGCCTCCGGAGGCCTGGTGTGAGCGAGGGTAGAGCAACTATGATCGGCTGTGGACTAGCTATGCCTGGAGTCTGCTGCTCTCCATTTAGGATGTTGGCTTGAGAAACCAGGTCTGCAGTTTGTTAAGAGGAAAGCTGGCCTGGAGTTTGGAAGCACTGATGGTTCTGTCTGGGGTGGAGTAGAGGACCGTGTCTTTTAAAATGGTCTAGAAAACTACTTCCTAAACTTCAATGTGCATAGGAATCACTTGGGGATCTTGTTAAAATGCAGATTCTGATTGAGTCTGTCTGGGTGGGAGCCGAGATTCTGCATTTCTAAGCTCCCAGGTGGTTTCGTGCTGCTGCTCTGGGAACCACACTGTAAGCAGTAAGGGCCTAGAATGCTCTGAGTGAAGAAGCTTTCTAATTTCACTTCAGAAACTGACCACATGCCCTGCAAAACGCTTAGCCAATCAATGCTTTCGTTTCCTAACCTATGTAATGGAAATAGTAATGCGGTTACTCCTTGTCGTCTTTAGGGATATTCTGTGTGGTGAGACTTTGAGATACTCTGTGCAAAGGCACAAAGTAAAGGAAAGTAGTTTATCTGCAGCTCCATTTCTAGTAACTCTAGTGCTTCCAGATTATGACGTAGGGATTGGCATCAGACAGATCCACGGTACGGGCATACCCCGGAAATACTGGGGATTTGGTTCCAGATCACGGCAATAAAGCGAATATCACGATAAAGCAAATCACACGAATCTTTTTTGGTTTCCCAGTGTGCATAAAAGTTATGTTTACACTATACTGTAGTCTATTAAGTGTACAATAGTATTATGTCTTTAAAAACAGTGTACATAATTTTAAAATACTTTATTGCTAAAAAAATGCTAAGCATCATCTGACAGCACAGGGTTGCCACAAACCTTCAATTTGTAAAAGGTGCAATACCTGTGAAGTGCAGTAAAGCAAAGCACAGTGAAACAGGTATGCCTGTACTGATCCCTGCTCTGCCATTAGGTAACCTCAGACAAGTTATTTCACTTCTCGAAACCTACTTAGTTCACCTATAAAATAAACATCTATACATTCATTGAACCAATGTTTATTGGCACCTGTTCTGTACCAGACATTATGCTGAGCGCTGGGGATATAATAGAAACTAAGGTCTTGCCCTCACCAAGCTCGCATCCCAGTGGGCGAGGCAGGCAACATACAAAATAATTACAGAGTATCCATTCTATGCAAAAATACACAGGTGCTTTAATTAAAAACCAAAAACATTAGAGGTATAAAATAAGGATGCTCTTGGGTGGCAAAACTTATCCTTAGATAAGAAGAAGAGCCAGCCAGGAAAAGAACAAAAAGAAAAACATCACAAGCAGAGAGAATGGTACCAACTTCCTTTGGCAGGAAAGAGCTTGAGTTGTGCTCGGGATTCTAGGTCCGGTGTGGACAAAGCACACTAAGTAAGATGAATGGGATGTAAGATGAGGTCAGAGAAAGTGTGGCCAACTCATGCGGGACCTCGTGAGTGAGAAAGTTTGGATTTTATTATTCATGCAACAGGAAGCAATTGAAATGTCCTCAGCAGGAAAATGACATGTTCTAATTTATTTATTTGTTTTTACAAAATATCCCTCTGACTGATGTTTGCAGACTAGGTAGGAAAGGGCCCAGAGGAGAAGTGAAGTCTCCAGTAAGGAGTTGAGAGATGGGAACGTGGGCTACTGCTCATGGCAGTGGAGATGCAAGAGATGTGGGAACAAATGCTGGAGATGTTTGGGAGGTGAAACTAAGAGGACCTACTGGTGGATTGAATAAGATCATACTCACTTGGGGAAGAGGTAAGACTGAGACAAAGAGGAGAATCAAGGATGTCTCCTAAGTTTCAAATGTGGGCAACAGTGTAGATGGTGGTATCATTTGCTGAGCTGGGGATGATTACAGAAGAGCATGTGTGGAGAGAAGGGAATCAAGAACTCCCGTAATCACACAGGATGGTTTTGAGGGTCAAATGATATAGACATATATCCTTCTGTACAATGCCTAGCATTTCAGTGCTCAATATTTTATTGTTTTTCTGTTATCATTATTATTACTCACGAGGGACGACTCATTGGAGACACCAGATGCCCTTGATCAGTAAAGACATGATAATTCCCTTGGACTCAACAATCATACTTTTATTTTCTCCAATGGAAAATAAATATTACTTTTGAAAACCCTGCAGTGGTGATAGAAGGATGGGGTAGACTCATGTGTGCCTCAAGCAACATCAATCAAACTTTCAGCCAAGTTTTGATTACAAGATCTTTATTTCTGGCAATGATGTAAGAAGCAGAAAGAGCACAGCTGGATTTTCGGCACTAGGTGGATACCACAAGTTCTGGAAATTGGAAAAAGCATCTTCTAACTTGGAAATTGTGGTGATTTCTCTGGAGTAGTTAGAGGGAAAATAAATACAAACCTTCCCCTACCCCCAAACCCTCATGGTACCACTTACAGAGAAAGTTGTCTGGCTGTAACTGTCGTGTTTGGTCTCTGCTAAGCATCCAGCCTTTTGGCCGGTGTCGTTAGGTGGGTGATTTTGCTCTCTGATTTCTACACCTATGGTTTATTTTTACTAGCATAGGAAAGTAGCGTAGATTTTAGTAGTTTGCCAACCTGGCTACATTTTAAGACTGCTGACAAATTTTAAAATGTAGAATGTGAGGGCAGTTCCAGGAGATGTAGGCAATCTAGTTTTTTATACAGTTCCTACATGATTTTGATGGGGCTGGTCTACAGATGTCATTTGGAAACCATTGTTGGTGTTTCCAACACCATGTTGGGGTGTTATGTTATGATTTCAAAACTCTGAGTTCTATTCTTGCTTTTGCCTTTGACTTGCTTGCTCTGTGACACCGAGCAACTCACCTCGTAGTTATTAATGTGCAGTTTCCTGCCTGTAAAATGAGATATTGTAGCCTCTCTTACTCCCCTGGGATAAAGAAAATACAGGGAGCTGGTAGTCCGTAAATGGAATATTCCAAGTGAAAGGCACTTGCACTGGACGATCAGAAAAGTCTTGGAATCTCCGTCCTGGTGAGGGCCTGTCTGTGTGCTTTGTCTAATACCCAATGCCATCATTCTTTGAAACGCAAACCTATTCACTTCATGACTTAAAAAGTGTCTCTCAGCTTTTGACTCATACACTTTATGCGAAGGGGTTGGACCATTCTGAATAAAGCAATGTTTTCATTAATGATTTTATCAGGGTCAGAGGTTACTCCTCAAGATCAGCAAACTAGAAGAAACGCAGAGGCAGTTTTGGTACCACTGGGGGTTAAAGTTCTGCCATTGCTATAGGCTTCAGTCCCCTTCAGGGGCCCGACGTGGAAACCAAATTTCCTGGAGCTGGGAGGAATACAGGACACCTTGAATTCCTACCACAATCTCAGTCCCTTTTTGAACAAAGGCCAGAACCAGCCCATGGCACTCAAGTGCCAAGCTCCATACCATGGGACGTCAAGAGTCATTTCCTAAGTGGGTATAGACAGTCATTGACATGGAGCCAGTGACACTGACCAATCACATGCTTTGCGAGAAGTCTGAGGGTTGGGCCTGAATTGTGTCATCTGATTGATTGACATGCAGAAGACAGCCCCTGTATAAGGGAGATGAAACTGCAAGGAGAATCTGTGAGGTTGAGCGGGCATAGGAACCCCTGCAGGAAGGAAACAGGATTTCCTAGGGAATCAGCCCTGTCTCCCAGCCTCTCCCCACTCCTTCCTGGAGTGCCTCCTCTGGGGTCCAGGGGCACCCATGTGAACTGTGTTGCTTCCCTTGCCACCTTACAGCCTTCTCCCTCCCTTATCACCGATATGACTGGTGATTTGCAGTGCAGAGCCTGTCACATTACCTGGGTACCACCCGCAACGGCCAACTCACTCTTCCCCAGCCAAGTTTGATCTCTCTACCCTCATCCCTGAGGTTATTAAACTGGCAAGGAAATATATGAAATCGGCATTCTTGAATGGCTCTCCACTCTGGGCAAGAAAAGGGAGGACTGTTTCCATGGCTGAAGTGTTCCAACCAATTCAGAGAAAAATACCACATGAAGTCAAAATATTGTTGTCCTGGCCAAGCAAGGGTTTTCCTTTATGACCATGCTGACATGCAAGGTTTACAGCCTTGCCTCTCCCCTGGTGTCAGTGGTATTGCCTGCTCTCTCCAGCTGGGGAATGGCAGTTCAGCAGAGGTAGGGGAAGGATTTCATCTGTGGGAGGTGATAGAAAGGAGAGAGTCCCTGGGAGAATATAAACTCTGTAGTGTGAAAAAAGAGCAGACTATCCAGCCTAGGAGAGGGACAAAAATGAGCTTCGTTATAGTAAAAAGAACTGCATATGCTTCCTTGAAAATCGATTAGAGAAGACATTTTTAAATGTCATCTTCCAGGAATAAAGGCGCAGACGCAGAGAATGGACTTGAGGACACGGGGAGGGGGAAGGGTAAGCTGGGACGAAGTGAGAGAGTGGCATTGACATATATACACTACCAAATGTAAAATAGATAGCTAGTGGGAAGCAGCTGCATCGCACAGGGAGGTCAGCTCGGTGCTTTGTGACCACCTAGAGGGGTGGGATAGGGAGGGTGGGAGGGAGATGCAAGAGGGAGGGGATATGGGGATATATGTATACATATAGCTGACTCACTTTGTTATACAGCAGAAACTAACACAACGTTGTAAAACAATTATACTCCAATAAAGATGTAAAAATAAATAAATAAATAAAATGTCATCTTCCTTTAGGGAAAGAAGCCTTATACTAAAGAGTACACAGTGTGTGATTTTATTTATGTAAAGTTTAAGAACGGGCAAAATGAATCTAAGCTGATGCAAGTCTGAAGAGTGTGGGTTGCAGGGGTGTGGGAAGGTTCAACTGGGAAGAGGGATTTCTAGGGGGGCTGGAAATTCTCTGTACCTTGATCTGAGTGGTGATCACCCAGGTGTATTCACATGTAAAAATTTCTTGAGCTATATACTGAGTTGTGCAATTTTCTATACATAATTTAGTGCTCTGCAAAAATGAATCTTCCTTTTTTGGTCACACTTATAAATGTGGCATCCGGATAAAGGGCTGTTCAGTAGGATAGAGACATTACTGATAATTCAAAGTGGATTGTATAGCGTAAGAGGTGCAGCTGAACCTGACCCAGGAAGGGCCACAGGCTTCAGCAGCAGGATGACCTGGGTCCAAGTCCTCTCTGCAGCTTTTACTGTGGATCTTTGAGCTAGCTTTAAATCTCTCAGGCTCAGTTTCCTTCTCTGAAATGTGGATAATAATATTTACCTTTATATGCTGTTTGGGGGATTCAGTGAAATAATGTATGTAGGTGTCTTTCCAAACACCTGAAATACAGCTCAAAAATAGTATTTATTATTAACAGATAGTAGATATATGTCCACATAAACTATGATGCTAAAGAATTCTAGTCATAAAATCAGATTTCTATCCTAAAATATTACTGGGAATAAAGGTATGAATCTAAATAACTATTTAATAATAAGTTAAACACTCCTTCACGAATATCTAAGTGGATATTGTTAAAATATGTTAAACTATTAAAACTTATTTAAATTTTTTGAAATCAGCTGCATTCTGTGCTGTAGGATCTTGGTCAAATTATTTAATGTCTCTGAGTATGTTTATCTATAAAATGGGGATGATAATACTACTTCATTAGGGATACTCTGATGGTTCACTTTGTTAAAATATATAATGTGCTATGCAGTGTGCCTAACACACTGTGAATTTTGGTTAAATAATTCAATTTGGCAAATATTTGATTAATGCCTAATATAAGACAGATTTTTTTTTTTTTAGTTCTTGGGAATTAAAAGCAAGAATAAAACACAATCCTTGCCTTCAGTCAGCTTCCAACCTAGTGGGAAAGGCAGACACGTACACATGTATAAAATAATGTGATAAATGTTGTACTAGTATAATATTAAAATACTGGAGAAGCATGCAGGGGTCATTGCATAAAAGTATGATAGTCCATTAAACGTGTGTAGATGGTGGGCATATTTAAATTTAAAAAGAACATCGTGGGCTTCCCTGGTGGCGCAGTGGTTGAGAGTCCGCCTGCCAATGCAGGGGACACGGGTTCGTGCCCCGGTCCGGGAGGATCCCACATGCCGCGGAGCGGCTGGGCCCGTGAGCCATGGCCGCTGAGCCTGCGCGTCCGGAGCCAACGGGAGAGGCCACAGCGGTGAGAGGCCCGTGTACTGCAAAAAAAAAAAAAAAAAAAACATCGTGATACTGGAAAATAAAAATTTAAGGCCACCGTGTGGTTGAATGAGGGGTCAAAGGATTATTTCTATTTTAGAATCACAAGCTTATCTTATGTTCTGAATCAGAAGTGGATGCATTAAAACAACAAAATGGACAGCACCTTCAGTTTGGCAGTGAGTTAGAAGGGGAACGGGATGGAGTTTGCAGCAGCAAAACCTAATTCTGTTGACTACTGTCCACCACAAATGCAGTCTCTTTGGTTGGAGGCCACATCTGTGCATGCAAAGGAAGGGCAGTTCTTCCAGGACACTGTGGAGTCGTGTCTACTCAGAGAATCTCACGAAAGCTATGAATGCTTTCCAAGAAAAAAATGGACTTGTAAGCAAACAAAATGGCCATAGTCATTTCCAGTGAGGCTCTTGCTCTTCTGAAGTTCAGGGTAAGAGCCTCTGTTTTAAGAAGACCCCTACTGCTGTATCTTCTCCCCTCTTTGGAGAACCAATAAATATTGGCAGCTTCATTGATTACATTGCCATATTAACACTGATGATCCTCAAATGACTTCCGTTTAGTCCCCTGAGTGTGTGATAATCATTTCTGTACTCCATCCTACCAGGTATTTTCCAAGTGCACTTGGGTGTGAGACTGCTCCAAGATGAAGAGCTTAATGAAAACCCAACTGAAAAAGTCTAGATGCTGCTCTGATAGTTATAAAAACTCTCTGGAGAGTAATCTACAAAATATTACTATATAACAGCTAATGTGATCACTGCTATTACGTGCACATTACTATTTTTACTTCCATGACTTAGAAATTAGACTAGAGAGGTATGACATTTGGCTAACGAGACCCAACTGCCCCTGTCTATTTGCTAATCCTTAGCCCATGTTACTGAGGGTCCAGTCTTCTCCCATAACCTCCTTGAGGGATTTTGATGGGCTATTTTGCTTTATGTCTTATCAGCAAGTTCCTGAAGATCCAGTGCCTGGAAGATGGAATCTGGGAGCAAGGCAGCTGCGTCCCAGTGGTGTGTGAGCCCCCATCTCCTGTCTTTGAAGGCATGTATGAATGCACCAACGGCTTTGAGCTCAACAGCCAGTGTGTGCTCAACTGTAACGAGGAAAGTAAAAGGGTAAGGATGACTTGAACTTTATATTGGATCAGGTTGTGCTCTAGTCTTGGTGACCAATCCAAGAACGTTCCGTAGAAATGATCTAAATGAATTGCAACAGGCAGGGCCTTACCAAGCTGGGATTCTAACCAGGGGTGTTGATATTATTTGATAGGGAATTCAGAAGAGGCCACGTTTTTGGAATATTCTCTCCTGACTTCAGAACTTCCTCTTGGATAAGAAGAACAACCTGATGGGTTGGGTACCTGGGTAAATTGGAAAAATGCTGGGATTCTGATTTGGCAATGTGATTTCCTCTGATCTAACTTGGCTAGAAATGCTGGTATTACACTTTTTAACAGAACAGAGTCCTGAACAGAAACACGAATTCCTCAGCAAAGGCAAAGCGGAACGTGCTGTTTGACTATTCTTCTCCCTAGGATTTTGGCGTGAGAGGTCTCAAGCAACACCCACAGTCTTACCACGGTTATGTGACTAAAATCAATTTTATTTTAGAATCTTTTCAAGTACCACACACATACACGAGACAGGAAGTTAAGCAGACTTCCT
The DNA here is from genome assembly GCF_008692025.1 of Phocoena sinus. NCBI lineage: Eukaryota > Metazoa > Chordata > Mammalia > Artiodactyla > Phocoenidae > Phocoena > Phocoena sinus. Next base: position 133,057,067 of record NC_045763.1, read on the forward strand.
AGGCAAAGATCAATGACCTTGACTGCTCTCCTGGAACATGCCTTTATCTCAGCGTCCAGTACTCCAAGGTAAACACTGCAGGACAGATTTGAAAAGAATACTCCATGAAATGAGACCCCTTAGAAATCAACACATCTGTTTGCACTGATTGTTTAAGGAGTCAAGGAGTTGGCCAGATGAAGGGAGAGTTATTGTAATTCTAAAATCTTACTTTCTTGGGGTTTGTGAGTTAGTGCTACTCTCTGTGTTCTGCCTATAGTATACTTTGTGATTGCTGGGGATGCGAAGCCAAGAGTTACACAAACCAGCATACATGTGGAGAAAGGGACTAGAACTTTGGTGAGATCAAAAGCATCTATGATGTTTCCATTCAAGCAGAAAGGCAAAAAGCACCTCCAGAAAAATTATGAATTAGTTTTACGGGCTCAAGCTCATATTGAAAAAAATCTGACATTTGCCACAAGCAGCATCTGTGGGATAGTATGAATGGATCAATGCAAAACAACACCACCATCGGGGAAAAAAATTCCAAAAACTATCTCAGAATACATGGGCTACTGTTGATAGCTCACCGTATCCTTACATCCAAAGGAAAACACATTGTTAATGAATTTTATTAATGACAAAATTGTTCATGATTCCTTCACATCAAAACAGCAAAATCTCGTCTTGACTTTTTGTTTGCGGCGGGGGAGGCGGTGGTCAGAAACAACATGGTTTATTATCTCAATATTTTCTTTTAGTCCAGGTTCTAGAAGTTGGAGAACACTACCATTTAATCAGACCACCTTTTCCCCCACTCTAAAAGAAGTTAGCAAAACAATAAGGTACATGTGTTTGACTTTTGATATTCTAGCTTCCCATCCTCTGCACGAAGGAGGGACTGTGGACCGAGGAGTTCAAGTTATGTGAGAACCTGCAAGGGGAATGCCCACCACCCGCCTCGGAGCTGAATTTCGTGGAGTACAAGTGTGAACAGGGATACAGGATTGGTATGTTTGGGAAGGGATGCTGACTCCTGCTCCCAAGTAATCCTTAACTAGGACTGGCTGGATCTTGAATCAGATCCATTGTTCTCCCTGAGGAGTGGATAGAAATTCAAGTTGACTCTTAGCTGCTTCAGTAAAAATGAAATTTATGACAAATTTATGTTTTTTTTATTCCTCCACTCATGTGTAATGTTGTTGCCGCTGCTGAACCATTTGCATAGTGTCTGGTCACGTTACCCATTTCGCAGCAGGCTGAAAAGTGGATTGATTTGTGGCAGGAGTAGTAGTTCTAAGAGGAAAGGTGGAAATGTGTAGACGCACACCACGCATGTGCTGGGCGCCTCCTCCATTCTCTCTGCTGTCGTTACTGGAGCAGAGAGTTCCTGAAAGGAACAATTTGAAATTGCCTAGCTTGCCTGGCTCAGCAGCCATTCCTTCTGTACAGGGGATTAGGCTCCAGAACCTAGGGGTAACTTCTTAAAGCAGTCATTGAAATTAAAAGTCTCTGTGGCCAGGGTCGATTGAAAGTCAAGTTGACTTAAATTTGCTCTGGCTGGACTTAAGCATCATAGAAGAGGGATGCTGTTTGTGGAAAACTTTGTGAGATTAACCCGACGTTTTGAATTGTACAAGCAAGGAGTAATTTTCCAAGTCATTCTAACGTTTGTAATGCCAGTAGGTATCATTTGAGTTAATGAGAAAGCTTGTTAGTTTCTGAGAACGTTCTTTACCGTCTTCAAGTTGCTCTTTGCACTGAGAAGTCTTAAGGTCAGGCAAGGAGTAGCGGAATGCTGAGACCATGCCTCTTGTGTGGTGTCTGATGAGAAAATTCTTATCTCCCCACCCTCTAATTTTTACATTAATATGTCACACACACACGTATATAGAGTCCTTAAGAGTCATGTAACTCTTTGAGTTATTATACAAGTCAGCAAAAAACATTAATAGAGGTAAGTGTGAGCTGAAAAGAAACTTGGAGATCATCAAAATCTTTAGATGAGGAAATAGAGAACCCTGAGAGTCTGCCTTCTTTGAATAGAATTTTAGAAGATACTTAAGACACCACATACAAAGAAATAAAGCAAGATTTTTCTTTAAAAGGCCAACATATGACCAAAATCTCTGCTTCTGATTTCCCCTTGTTTCCTCTTTTAATCACGTAGGTTTCTTGGCTGCCTGTGTAATGATCTTCAGTCTAGTGGGCATTATAAATCCACCTTCATGACTTCTGGGCCATTTCTTCCCCAGCTAGTAAAGTTCTTAGGTAGTAGATGTCGCAGTCATAAGCTTCCAGGAAATTATATGAGCAGAAATGGTATTAAAAGTACTTAAAAGGCATCAACAAATCCGGGTAGACTTTGGCTGGCCAGAGTCCTGGAGTGGGGTATTGGAGGTCTATGAGACCAGGAATTAAATCTTTTATTGCTAAGTCATACAGAGATTCAGGGATTCCAGAGGAGGGGGTATATTGGACTAGAAGGAGAAAGGGCACTTGGGCCAAGGGAGTTAACTTGCGGAAGTGGCTCTTTACTAGTTAGTGTAGGAATATCCCTACAGGTACACGGTAGGTGAGTATCGACCCTGCCTATGACCATGTTAATGAGGTGACCTACAACGTAGAAAGCAATTGTTTTTGTACTTCCCTGGTGGCACAGTGGTTAAGAATCCGCCTGCCAATGCAGGGGACATGGGTTCGAGCCCTGGTCTGGGAAGATCCCACATGCCGCGGAGCAGCAAAGCCCGTGCGCCACAACTACTGAGCCTGCGCTCTAGAGCCCGCGAGCCACAACTGCTGAAGCCCACGCGCCTAGAGCCCGTGCTCCACAGCAAGAGAAACCACCGCAATGAGAAGCCCAAGCACCACAATGAAGAGTAGCCCCCGCTCGCCGCAACTAGACAAAGCCCGTGTGGAGCAACGAAGACCCAGCACAGCCAAATATATAAACAAATTTATTTATTTATTTATTTATTTAAAAAAGACGTGAGCAGAAAAGAAAAAAAAAAAAAACAATAAAAAAAAGAAAGAAAAATCAAAGCTAATGATTCCAAGATGTAAAAGACTGAGATGTGGGAAGTTCAAGTCTCTTTTGTAAATTTCTGTTCCTTCAGGTGCAGTGTGTTCCCCATCGTGTATAATCCCCCCTAGCGATCCCGTAATCCTTCCTGCGAACGTCACTGCTGACACTCTGGAGCACTGGATGGAACCTGTCAAAGTCCAGGTGAGGAAAGGATCATTTTTATGTGCCGAGGATGTAAGACTGCCGAACAATTCTCAACTGGCAGCATTATTCCCTGGAGTAATTTCAGAGGCTTTCAAAGCATCCTTAGAGCAAACAACTGCATGGATCATTCCTAGAGAGAAGGATTGAAAATCAAGAAGAAAAAAGAGAAAAGCTTGAGAAAAAAGATGACCAATATCTAAAGGAAAGTTTAAAAGATAATATAGAAGGAAGACTCAGAGACATAAAGAATGATAATACAGGAAGGAAAGTGAAGGAGAAAATTACCACTAATAAAAAAATAGGAAAATAAATTAGAAAAGATGAAAATAAAACTGAAAACAGGGAGAGAATGACTAGAGGAAGTAAGGAAAGTTACCTTTCCTGCCTCCATTTCCCACTCTCTCTAAACCCCCAAATCCTCTCTGGAACCTCTGATATTCAAAGTCAGTCATGAGCGAGATCCATCACATCTGTGAGCTTTCCATTCATTTTCATCCTCATTTGAAACCCTGAGGATTCTGCCTCCCTGCAGGGTCCACTGGTGCCTACTTTCTCTCTCACACCCCTCCTGTCTCTGGGCCTGGGAGAGGAGCAGATGTCCTCCTGTCTCCTCAATGCCACTTCCAAACTCTTCTCCCTGCCTCCTCCCTGAAATCACCCACATTTGAATCTAATGCCAACAGAATAAAGCACTCACCAGCCTCAGTGCAGCTGTCATCTTCTGACCCTCAGTTCACTCCCTCCCCTGATTTTTTAACCACTTTAGCTCCTGGCTCACAGTCACTTTACCTAATATTCCTGGCATGACTCTTACTGATTTCAACATGCACACACTGGGTCCTTCCCACACCTGGGTTCTCAGTTCCGTGGCCTCCTTTGACCACCTTTACCTTCCTGACTTTCTCTCCCATATGCTTTCCTTGGCTTACTCTAATCTTGCCACAGTGGCTCTTGGCTAATTCTTGAACAGGCACACTCCCACCTCAGGACTTTTGCCCCGTGGCTCCCTCTGCCTAGAATGCTCTTCTCCTGGGTATCTTCATGTCTTGCTCCTTTGCTTCCTTCATAATTTTACTCAAATGTCAGAAAGGCCTCCTTTGACTACTCTATCTAAAATTTTAACTCCCCTAAAACTTTGTTTCCCTTCCCTCTTTTATGTTTTTCTCCTTAGGACTTATCATGACCATGCATATTATATATTTTACTCATTTATCTTATGTATTAATAAGTCTCTTTCCACCAGTAGAATAAAAAGGTCAATGAGGGATTATTGTTCACTACTATATCCCCAGATACTAGAACACTAACTGGTATGTAATAAGTGTTCAATAAATATTTGTGAAATGAGTAAATGAAAAAGAGAAAGAAAAGGCTATACAAGTATGAATGGAGATGACCTTGTAGTCAGGAAGTTATTTCTTCTTAGAATGGGAGGGTGGGGATATCAGAAAGCCTGAGCGCTTTGTTGCTTTATTAGACTGTCTAATAAACAAAAACCTTGGAAGGCTATTCCCACAGAGTCACCAAGAGATGGACGCTAGAGAGATACTACATTTCATTCGGAAATCATTCTCAGATTGCTCCTTTTCTCTCACAGGCTAATTGTGCTGTCGTATTGGCAGGGATGTGTGTTAAAGCAGGAGGATCAGGAACAAATACTCTAAGTATGCTTTGGGGTGGGGGATGGGAGTAGCGTGACCCTATTAATTCAGTCAGTCACTCACTCAGCAAACACTTATTGGGGCTTACTCTGTGCCCTGGAACTGTGCTAAATGTTGGGAATATGAAAAGGAAAAAAATGAGAGTCCTTCTGTTTACAAGACTTATAATATGCCCATGAAAACAAACATTTATAATAATGCAACATGGGAAATGGCTTGCTTGTGGTAGAAGAGCTGTGGGAACACCCAAGAGGAAGCATCTAATTCTTCTGCTCAGGAGCTTTGGGGAGTTGGGGGAGGATCAACAGGCCAGGAAGCTTTCTCTCTGGGTCTTAAACTATGATCGAGGGGAAAATTCTAGAGGATAAGGAGTGGTAAGAAATTCTGTGTGTCTGAAACCAGGGTATTGCGGTGGTGAGGGAGAGGGGAGATGGGAGGTAGAAGGATGAGATAGGGCAGCGGCAGGTGGACGAGATCCTGTAGGGTATGGCGACCCCTCTTAAGATGTTGAACCCAATGAGAACGCTATGCAAGAGGTGGCCCACCGCGAGTGGGAGGGCGCTGGGAAGACCGTATGGAGCAGGAAGGAGAAAGCCAGAAAAACACCTTGTCTGGTTCTCCCATCCCAGCCTTTCTAGACTTCCTGTCCCATTTCCCACAGTCTGTTGAGAAGGTTTAGCTGGAATTACAGTACCTGGAGAAAGAACTTCTGCCTCATGTTCACGGAGTGCCAGATGGTCTAGACCCTTTCTGTCAGTCCCTTGAACTCAACTTCTTATGATGAAAGACTTCTCTTTCTCTATAAGCAGCTAAAGGGGGAAAGGCTTGGGATGTTTACAATCCATTTGTCCCACTTGAGAAATGAACTGCTTCAGGAACCCTTCTACAATCACTTCAGCATCTACCCAACAAGACGTCCCATGGGCACAATCGATGCATGCAGGGTTTGTCAGGCCACAGTGCAGGCCTTCCGGTGATGGGGGGGTCTCTGACCTCTGCTTTCCAAATGAGACATTCAGAGAAGAGCAGTTCACTTTTCTTCTTGAAGACAGCAGGGATACCAATAACAGAGACTTGACTATTTCCAAACTGAAAAACAATATCCTCTATTTTATTAAAACCTCCCCTTTCTCGACCATCCTTCGGGGGAGTCATTATTATTTATTTACCTCTGTTCCATAGCATTTTGTTCATGTTTACATTCCTAGTTCCTTTTTCAGTGCTGGGCAAATTGTAGGTGTCTTATGAATGTTGGTTGAGTCAGCAAAGAAATTGCTATAGCATCATTTTCTACTTGGAAAGTAAATATCTATTTTCTCCTCAAACTGGGAGCACTTGCTGCAGCTTCGTACTGCTATGTATAATTATATCCTTGTCATTTTCAAGTTGCCCACCCCAGAAAGAAAATGCAGAATTTATTTTCTTCTTAAACCAGACACCAAATGTTATCATTTGTATCACTGCATTTATTATGACTATGGTCTAGTCAAGAAAAAGAAGTCAGTGGAAGCAAAGGGAATAATGATGAGGCTATTGCCCTTATGTACCCAGGTCCTCAGAGATGAGATTATGCCCCAACCATAGATGGTCCCATTTTGTGGCACTCAGTGGCTCTTGAGGGCCGGGAAATCTAAGCTTGTCCTCACAAAAAAGGAGAAATGCCTTATACACCAAAACAGTTGTATTAAATGAAAGTCTTCTTCGAGTAAAAATCTTGTAACTTACATTGATTTATCTTGAAGAATGTTCCATATTGTACTCAATCTTAAGTTTTGGTGTCCTTCAGAATCACTTGGGCAGTTTGTAAAGGGAGCAGACTTGGGTTCCCCCCTTTGGAGAGACTGCCAATGCCTTGGGGTGTGCATCTTCTAACAAGCACCCCAGGTAATTCCGCTGTAATGCTTGGCGAAACACTGCTATTAAAATACTGGCAACATAAATATTTTAACTACAAGTACACCTATTTGGAGCCTGGCTCATTTGTTTAGTAAATGATGATCTCCTATTTCATGTAAACCCTTGCTATCTCCCATACTTCAAATACCTGGTATCTGGCAAGACTACAGAGCAATGGATTAAATTGCATCATTTTCTCTAGTCTGCTTCCAATGACTTCATTCTTTGTAATAAAAATGATATCTTACATTTGGATAACGCTTTATTGCTTTCAAAGTTGTGTATATATATATATTTTGGAAATTTATAATTTCATTTGAATCTTCTCACAAACCAATAAACTAAGAAAGGAAGATGTTATTAGCCTTATTTTACTGACAAATTAGATGCTGTCGGGTTATCTGTTCAAGGTTGCACAGCTTTCAAGAAATGGAGAGAGCAGTGCAGCCAACTTTTCTGACTCCAAGTTCAGTCATTTCCCCTGAATCACCCTGTTGGCTGTAGTCTTTTTTCCCCCTGGTGTATGTTTAGGTTAGTTCGCCTATCAAATAGAAAACAAGTCACTTGCCCTAACTATGAGAGCCTCCTCATTCCCACATGTCCCTTCCTTCCCCGTGAAGTCTAACAAAAATAATTGAGAGAGATATTTCCCTATAATACTGCTTTTCCTTGTTGTGAAAGAGTTTGTTTTTAAAGAACAATCAAGTATACGTTTTAGGTTCCTATAACATTTATGTGCCTGTCTCTGGGGGTTCTACTGGTTTTTATTCCTGAACATGGTACCTGACTCCTAGAATAATATACTTTCCATTAAAGGAAGAATTTCTGAGGATTTAGGCAGTCTGGGGTTTTGATAGAAAACAACTCAAAGTGGCAATTGTCAGAAGAAGAGTGAGGTCCTCCTGGGTTCAAATACTATATGACTTACCCCTTGGAGCCTCTGTCTGCCCATCAGCAAGAATGAGGATGGTATTATCTATCTTGAAGTGTTGTTATAAAAATTCAAAATAACACTTTTGCAATGTCTTGCACAGTTTCTAGCACATAGTTCTGAATTACGTAAAAATGGAATTTAAGTTCACTTAGTACAAATCTTACCTTTGGAAATTTCCAGCCTCTCTGAAAAGATACCACCTGCTATCTATAAGAAAGAAAAATATTGTTCTATAAGTTCTGTGCTTTGCTTGTTAGTGTGTGTAGATAGAGGTGTGTAGGTCATATGTTTTTTCTGCGCCTTTTGCAAATGGGGCTGGGAAGACAATTAATGGCCATTCAGTGCTTCCTATTGGACACCTCTGACTGAAGAAGCAATTTCTAACGGCTCTGGTTATGAGACTGAGAAGAGAGTAAGGATGAACGTATACTATTATTTCTAAATGTTTCAAGGGCATGCTGGCTGTAGGAAACATGAAGTAAGGATTTGAAATTCCCAAATGGACTTTCTGGGCCTTTGTTGTTGTAATGGCGTTTTCCTCCTTCACCTACTGCACCCAGGGATTTAGACCTTTCTATGGTGATGGCATCAGCAGAGACATATCCCTGCAAAAGAGAGGATGCCAAACAAAAGGGCTTCTTGGCTGTCAAATAAATCCCTGCTAGTCAGGGTGACTGAGCAGTGGAAACTGGCAGCTAGGACAGACAGGAGACGGCCAACTGCCCCAATCAGTACCATTGCTCATATCTAGGGGGTCTGAGCTGAGGGTGTAGGAAGAGCTCCCCATGGACTTCCGCTGAGAGCATTTGGTGTTTTTCTCATCCCTGCTTTTCCTCTTCTTCATTTTCCGCTTTTCTTCCTTTTTTCTGTCATTCTGACACCAAACTGTAAGAGTCTTGGGGGTAGGAATTATGTCTTACTCAAAGCATGATTCATTTCACCCATTGCTCAGAGCGAGGTTGCTGTGTGAAACCAAAGAGCTCGAAGAAGACAGTGCCTCCCACCTCCACAGAGCCATTTGTCATGGCAAACCTTTGGATTTTTCCAGAAAGCCTATGTAAGGTTGATTTTTCATTATTGTCCTTAACCACTGTGTCTAGAGAATGTTTTATTATATCTTGCGACTTTCCTGTTTAAAATAGGAAAATTGACATTTTTTTTTTTTTTTTTTTTTGCGGTACGCGGGCCTCTCACTGTCGTGGCCTCTCCCGTTGCGGAGCACAGGCTCCGGATGCGCAGGCTCAGCGGCCATGGCTCACGGGCCCAGCCGCTCCGCGGCATGTGGGATCTTCCCGGACCGGGGCATGAACCCGCGTCCCCTGCATCGGCAGGCGGACTCTCAACCACTGCGCCACCAGGGAAGCCCGGAAAATTGACATTTTGACTTACCTTATAAAGAAGTGGTCTTTTGAGAACCAGATTTCATGGAGAGATTTTTTTTTTTTTTTGCACATAATAAGGCATTTGTTTGCATGTAAACGAGTTTTTCTAAACTGTATTTGAAAATGTTTCTTTCTGAAATACAAAAGTATCCATCATAACATCTCATTTCCCTATTAGTCTGCTTCATAAATTCAGTTTTCCCAGATTGCATAATCCTTTTTTCCTTTTTTTTTTTTAGTATATCCTAATTAGGAATTAGTGAGGTCCAAATTAATGAGATTTTCCTGTGGCTACACATGTTAGGTTTGCAAAGTTCTCAACACTGCATGGAATCCCTCTTTCAACTCCCCAGCTCTTCAACAGAATTGCTCAGTCATAATTTCTGACTTTGTTTTCCCAAGTTGGTCCCCAAAGGATTAATAATTCCTTAAATATAACCAAAATGTTTTAAGAGGAAGAGAAAAGCAGGAGGAAAAAAAAGAAGATAATAGTCACAGTTTCCCACTATCTGGTCTCACCCTCCAGTCTGTCCCCTCATCTCCTAATCCTCCCCCTCCCCCCACCCCGAGTGTCCTCTTGATGGGTGCAATTGTGTGTAACAGCTCCAATGACACTTGCCACACATCACGGGAGAACAAATCCCTCAGACATGAGTCATGAAAAAATCTTCTTTTTCATCTGTTTAAAACGTGGCATTGTTCCCTCTCTGCTTGAGTAAGTCTCAGGCATCAATTCCCTCTTCTCTAGAGAAGAGTAGACAAGAGTGTCTTGGAGGATGGGGGAAGAATAACCACAAAGTATATTGCAGGGTAATGTACTGTGGTCCCAATAAATATGCAAAATAGTGCTGTATTTTATTTAGGGCTGCATACATATATGGTAATAAGGAGATCATCACAAACCTGGGCAAGGAGCAGAACTTTGTGATCTGATGTGATTAGTAGCCCATTCTGTCAAGTAACTATTCCTGATAAAAAACAATTGAGCAATTTTGTATTAGACCTTAATGTTGGCTAACCATCAGTCTTGTGACCTTTAACAACACATTTAACCAGGCAACAGCCTTCATACAGCCCTATGACCATCCTAATAACCCTTAACTGGTTTTCTTTCCCTCTTTCCTCCCTCCCTTCTCTCTCTCTCCCCTCCTTTCTCCCCCACCCCATCTTCTCCTTTCCCACCTCTGCTCTCCCTTTGTTCTTCCTTTCTTCTCTTTTTTCCCTTGTTTTTTTAAAAAAATTTAAAATAGTCCAACCAAGAGGAAATCTTTAAACTGGTTTTCTCATGAACTTTTTCTTTTTGAAAAGTTTAAAACAAATCCTTGGCCCTTAGTTTTCACAATTGATTCATCTGAGAAGTGGCTTGCTAATAGTATAACAACTATAGTTACAATTGTATACAAATGTATAGAAATAGTAATTTTAAAATTCAGAATAGTTGTTATTAATAGGGAGGATGGAAGGAGAATGATGTTGGAGGGACCTATATAAGGGACATTAATTGAATCTCTAGTGACAGACTCTGGAAGCAGATAGAACAAAGTGTTATGATTTGATAAAGCTGGGCAGAGGATATAAGGTTGTTTTTTCAATTATTCTCTATAGCTTTTCAAATGTAATATATAGGATTATAATTTGTCAAAAACATTCCAGAAAATAAGAAAATCATATTGAACTGTTAAATGATAAACTGAGGCATATTAAATATTTTAAGAGTTTATCTGAGCAAAAAACAATTCAAATCGGGTAGTGCCATACTGGGTTTAGGAGTACTCCACCAACAGCAGCTGGGGAGAGACTTGGTTATAGAGAAAAGGCGGAAGCAAAGTAAGGAAATTATTGATTGGTTATAGCTTAAAGCCAAGTTGGTTGTTCATGATTGATTGCCCTTTGGTTTCAATTTCATAACCTTGAGACATTGACAGGCTTAGATTCTGCTTTGCTTCCACAGGCCACCGTGGCATTAGAGCCACCTCAGTGTAATGGCCTCCTTGTTTAACTAATTTAACACACCTCACCAGGAGCTAGCCCTTCTATGCCAACTTCTCACTAGTTTTCCTCCCACTTTCCTCTTTCACCTCACTACCACAAATGTGCCCATAAAATGTAGGATCTGAAAAACATTTAAAATTTTCCTCCAATTTTGATCAGTAAGTAGTTATTCAATTAATTCTATATGCAGATCTTTTCATATGAGATGAGTGACTTTCATAGGCCAGAAGATAAAGAAGAAAGCTAAAGGTACAACAACCTATTTAACGGTTGACAAGTACTTGTTGAACGTTGTCTCTCTCTAAGTCACTGAAATAAGATGTGTAAGTGGGAGACAGTCCCTATTCTCAAGGATTTTGCAGTCTAGGAAGATATATGACACAGGTACCAGAAACTTTGGTAATCTGTACAGAGATCGAGGAGGTTGCCAGTCTGAATTAGTCTTAAGACTGAATTATAGAATATTAAAAAATTCATTGAGATGGGTATTGTCAATTCCACTATCATGAGTTTATTGAACAGATGTAGTTGGACATGTATGAAATGATGCATACATAAGCTTTGTTTGTTAGAGCAAAAGACTGAAAACGACTTGAATATCCATTAATATGGGTCTGATTAAGTAAATTAAGGTACATCCATGAAATGGAATAATATGCAATCAATAGAATGCAGCAACCCATATACCATAAAATGAACAGAACACCAAGAAATGCTATGAAGTTAAAATAAAGTTAGACAGTCAAACAACAATAAACAAGCACTAAATAAAATTATAGTGTTTCATACTTTGTGTGAGGAAATAAATAATTTTATATATGTATGTATGTTCATAGACTATCTGTAATGACATAAAAAAGAACTAAAAATAGTATGCAGGAAATTGAGTAGTTGGGGAGATTGTGTATCCTTTTATGCTTTTTAGATTTTATACCGTGAACATGTATCACATAATAATAAAATTAAATTACATAAAAATACAAAGATGTAGGGGAGTTCCCTGGTGGCCTAGTGGTTAGGATTCTGGGCTTGTGGCCCAGATTCAATCCCTGGTTGGGGAACTGAGATCCCGCAAGCCACATGGTGCATCCACAAAAAAAAAAAAACAAAAAACAACAAAGGTGTAAAAATTAAATTGGAAATAATAAGAGAAAAGAGCACTGGAGAATGTATATGTATAGCTGATTCACTTTGTTATAAAGCAGAAACTAACACACCATTGTAAAGCAATTATACTCCAATAAAGATGTTAAAAATATATATATATATATAAAATAAAATGGAGGCCCACTACTGATGCAGAGTAGAGATGTAGAGGCTAGTACTACAAATGGAACAGTGATGAAAAAAAGACTGGAAAGAGAGATATCACAAATTTCACAATAAATGGTAATTGCAATTTGCTTCAGCAGAGCAAAATGAGGAAGCTGTTATGTGAAAAAGAATGCACAGGTATTGTTTCCATCAGATAACTATTGAGTAGCATTTCCTAAAGTGAGTTCCACAGAACATTAATCTGGAGAGATGGTCACAAAAGAAAACCTAAAGCATCTGTGGTTAAAAAAAGAGCACTGGAGAAAAAGAATTAAAAGTAAATACAGACAGACTCTTTTCCTTTCTTTCTTTCTTTTAGGTTATTTTTTCTTTTGTCTGCTTTTTTCCTTTGCAATGTATTTTTAGAATTTCTCAAGTATTAGAAGATCAACACTCCTGCATGTAGAAAGGTGGTGGATGGAGTAGAAGGTATGAAGGGCATAAGAGAAACTGATCCAGTCAGTTCAGAGTGTTCTGGCAAGTTCTGGCTATGGTCGTCATGTGAGGGTGCTGAGGCTAAGTTCCCCTTCATGTGGAGGAATTGATGCACTTCCAGCTACCTCCCCCCGTAGACTTTGAGTTCTTTGAGGGCAGTGACAGGACTGGTGGATCTTCAGATCCCTCTTGCTCCCTGAGGAAACTGGGTCGTAGTGAGTGCTACATTTAGTCTGAATTGAATGACTGACTGACTAGGGTGGGGACTGGGGGTCCTTAGTGGATTCAGTGCATGAGAAGGAATAAAGTTGCCATGTATTTGCATTTGTTCAAATTACTGCATTTTGCCATTACCATTATCTGGTAACAAAACATTCAGAAAAAAAGAAAAATCCAGAAAGTTCCAAAAAGCAAAACTTGAATTTGCTGCTTTCAGGCAACCATTTCCATAGCATTTACAGTGCATTTACAGCTATCTCCATAGCTTTTACATTGTATTAGGTATTATAAGTAATCTAGAGATGATTTAAAGTATAAATAGGATGTTATATGCAAATAGTATGTCATTTTATATAAGGGATTGAGAAGCCTTGGATTTTGGCATCCACGGGGGTCCTGGAACCAACCCCCTGTGGATATCAAGGAATGACTGTATATATTTGATAATTCTTTTTTTTTTTTAGTGCAATGGTAATTTTTTTAATTTATTTTTTACACCTTTATTGGAGTATAATTGCTTTACAGTGGTGTGTTAGTTTCTGCTTTATAACAAAGTGAATCAGTTATACATACACATATGTTCCCATATCTCCTCCCTCTTGCGTCTCGCTCCCACCCTCCCTATCCCACCCCTCTAGGTGGTCACACAGCACTGAGCTGATCTCCCTGTGCTCTGCGGCTGCTTCCCACTAGCTATCTATTTTACGTTTGGTAGTGTATATATGTCCATGCCACTCTCTCACTTTGTCACAGCTTACCCTTCCCCCTCCCCATATCCTCAAGTCCATTCTCTAGTAGGTCTGTGTCTTTGCAATGATAATTTAAGCAAAGTCGCCTTCTACATTATTACAGTATAGAGTTTTGAATATCAAAAGAACTTTTTAGGGTTTACAGTATTTATTGCCTCTTTAGGGTAGCTGTGAAGGAGGACTTCTAGTTTATAGTAATGTAACTCCAGAAAAATACTGCAGGTGCGTATTTGCATAACTGACTCTGAGGTATATACTCATATACCTACAGCTTAATATACGCAAATGTCTCCAATCTGATCATTGTACAGTCTTAGCATTCTAGAATGTATAATTTTCAATTACTGGAGTGCTGTTTTATGTAAAACTCATATCTCACAATGCATCATTTTTCTTCTGGTTTCCCTGAATTTCTATTGTACTGAATTTAAAATGTGAGTATGAAAGTCCACAAGTGGGTGGATTGGTAGCAGGTTATAAAGAGAACTTCTTTTTCTCTTTGAAACATCTTTCGGGACTTTCTCTTTTCCTGAAGTGTATCTTTTGAAATCTTTAAATACAAAAAATTAAAAGGAAAAAAACTCCATGAAAATGAGTTATTGTTATTCATAAAGAGTAGATGACTACTTGTTTAAAGGCACATCAGGAAATGGTCATTGGGCCCTGGTCAGTGGTCAGAGAAGGTCACCAGTGTTTTAACACAGACACATCTTCACACTCTCACCATCTTAATGTTGGTGCCATTTTGAGTCCTGGTGGTTTCACATTAAGCCTATTTGTCCGGTGCGTAGACCCTCTTTTATTTCCCACAAGGAGGCATAACTGGTGCTGAGAGGAGTTGCAGAGCGTGCAGTTTGGCCCCCACTCCTTGCTTGGACACTCACATCTTGTGATCTAGGATTCCTGAGATCCATTTTCAGTCCAAGACTCTTCTTATGAAGCTCTGTTTCTCAGCCTTTAAAACTCCATGGTCTTTCCTGATGAACACAAGCCATCTCACACTTTCTTGTAACTTGATTTAATATTACAAAACAAACGGAACCAATATTATGCCTAGAGCCAAATTAAAGTCATTTTAGTATCGAGGATGCTGTTTCTAACCACACCTACACCATTCTGGATTTGATAGCTCAGGGAGGGTGAAGATGATGAAGAGAATGAAAGATTCCCTCCATTAAGAGATTCCCCCTTGGCTTCTCTTCACCTGGCAGAATTAGCAGTTCCACGGGAAAGACCAGACTGTGGCCTTGGACCTCTTCATGCAGCACAGCTGGGGCTTGCTCCTCAGGGAAGGGGTTGGGCTAGTGGGGTAAGCTCAGGATTTGCCCCTTCTCTCACTGACCAGGTGTCTTTGCTTTGTTTTCCGTTCTTTCCGTCTTCCCCTTCAGAGCATCGTGTGCACTGGGCGGCGTCAGTGGCACCCAGACCCCCTCCTGATCCACTGCATCCAGTCCTGTGAGGTAAGCCACCTCCCCTCCCCCAGACGCAGACCAGAGCTCTCTGTTCTGCTCACCTTATGGAGACTTGCGTCCTTCTGCTTCAGTATTTGCCCTTTCCCAGATCCTGTGTCCTTCATGTAATCTCTTAAATTTAGCTCCACAATCCCCAAATTACAGATATTAGGATTTCTGATTTTGCCTTTTTTTTAATTTTAACAAAATCTCCAGGGTTCCATTTTAAATGACTTAATAAAAGTTAAAAGCAAGTCAGAATTATTTATGGTTTTGGGATTCTCTAACCGGGCCTCACTGGAGTTTAGTTAGATCAGAGTTTTGCAGATCAGTGGCCCACAGACAGGGGTTTGGCCAGCTCAGTGTCTAAAAACAATTTTGTTTTGGTTGCTAATGCTTGAAAATTGGGATTTTCACATAAAATTCATATGTGTATGTGTAACTTTACACACACACACACACACACACACACCCCAAGTAAAAATAAATATAAAACTCTTTGTGCAAAAAAAAAAACAAGAATATCTGACAACCGTGGGCACAATTAGCTGCTCACCTACTGGGCTTCTCTCATTGACATCAGCTGCCTGGGTCACGCAGGCATCTCTGTTTCCTACCTCTGAGGAGGTCCTGTAGTCCACTGTTGATTAACCCAAACTAGACCTTTACTGCCTCAAGGAATCCTGTTTACTTCTCACACAAGGCATTCCCCTAGCAGTGGGGGACTCAGGGACATGTGAATTCCTTCACTAGATTAAGAGGAGTTTTTTGCAAGGAAGAGTCAAGCATGAGGTAGAGCCTTGCTGAGGGAGATTGACCCAGGAATCCTGACATGGGAGATGTTTTACACACACACACACACACACACACACACACACACACACACACACACACACACACCCTTTAAGCCCTCTCACCCTGGGAATAGCCAGCAGCGGATACAAATACTGTAGTCTCAGGCTAGAGTTAGGCTTTGTCATCAAAGTCTTTCACTGGAAGTAATTAAGCCACTTAGCAGCAATGCTCAATAATTCTGGCTGTGCCTAGTGCGCTAGAGAGAGCTGTTTAACTTGCCCTTGACTTCCAGCACCCTCCCCCCACATACACACCCAACCCACATGCCTGTTAGTCCCTGGATTCTCCTGTATCCCTGTTTCTTGTATCTAATTCTGGGAAACTGGGATCTCCATGAGGCCAAAGGGGAAAATTGTGGAGTTTCAGACAAAGGGAAAACTGGTTGGGGAAATGATACCAATAAAATAGCATCCTGAGAGTGCATCAGGAAAAATGCTAGCATGGAGTGTGCTTTGTTATGGTGTGGGCCAACAAAACAGCTCATCTTCTGCCATCATTAGAAAAACAGATGGCAGTGGGGTGGGGAGGGGAGTGAGTGAGTCATCCACTGGGCAGGGGGTAGCAAGGGGGACGAGGAGGCCAGGGAAGGAAGGAGATAAACAGACAGAGGATTCGAGAACTTTGGCGAGATCAAAGGGATCCTGAGAATTCCCTTCTGTGGCTTCCAGGCATGATCGCAAGAGGGAGGGTGGATGGCAGGGCTTGGAGCTGGCTTCGGTGTTTCCCAGGAGGTCACAACACAGAGCTTTCCCCATTTGTCCTCCCTCTGTGCTGCACCCCAGCACATGCTCTGGATCCCTTATCCAGAGCTTCCCAGGCTTCTTTCAGCCCCTTTGTTGGCGTGACGAGGAACAAACCTTCATTCCCTCTTATGACCCCTCTGCCCAGCTGCTATCATGCACAGCTTAGGCTTGACCACCACACACCTGTTGGTACCCACACTCCAGGGCTTCTCAAAGCATGGCCCCTGGACCAGAACAAGTGGCATCACCTGGGAACCTGTTAAAAATGCACATTCTCAGGCCCCATCCGAGACTTACTGAATCAGAGACTCTGGGTTTGGGGATCAGCAATCTGTGTTTTAACAAGGGCTCCAGGAGATTCCGAAGACCGCTTAAGTTTGCAAACCACCGCTCTGGTCACTATGGGAGCAGACAAGAAGGTTCCTAGACTATGGATCCCTAATGTGAAGCTTATTTGTCTAGGAATAATTTTAGCCTACATTATTCATTCACATTCTGATTATTCTACAGTATTTCCCGAGACTCTCTGGGTAGGACAAGATTTGACAGGACATGATTTTGCTTCCTGTTTCCCAGCAAAGGCTAGGAAGAGAAAAAAAACCCTTAGAGGGGTGGACGGGAGGAACAAAGAAGAAGAATCAATACCTGTAGAAAGGGAAAAGGAATTGTGCAGAGCGGGGCGCATGGGGAGAAGTAGAAACAATTCTGAAGGAATAAGAAGTAAGAAATGCAGAGAGGGAGGGCGAGGATGGAAAAGAAAGGACAAGAGTGGCTGAAACTGGCCTGTTCTAGGGGCAACTTGGCAGACACTTAGTTCTTTACTGGAAAAAAGTCAGCTAAATATATTAGGGAGAACCAAAGAGTGTCAGAGACAGACGGAGAGAAAACAGACCTGGATGCAAGATGAACCGAAGAGGGTTAGGTGGGTGAGAGCAAGTTTTAAAACGTGTGGCACAGAAATCTGATACTTTGTACCCCAGTGTCTAAAAAGGGTTTTCTTTTTTGGCTTTCCAATAGCGAATTGAATTCTAAGATGTCCCCTTAAAACATTCAGCCTCATAAGAGTGAAGTACATCATTCTTTATTGGTCTCAGTACGCCGAGGCATTGAACCAGTCCCCTCACTGTCCCACTTCACGCCTGTGTTGTGTCACTTCTGCACCTCTGTTTGTGTCCTATCCCCTTGGCCACAGAGTTTTAGCCTTCAGTTCTCCACTAGCTATGCCTCTCACTTTTCTTTAAGAGACAGCACTGAAGGTTCCCTCTGAAACATCTTAGGTAAATAATGCCATCTTCTCGTGGTCACTTACGCTCCCATTTTCTCAGGAGCACGTGTGTACCACGTATCTGGAGTCCAAACCTGTTCATGCCTTAAATTCTATTTTTCTAGTTGATTCTTGTGTTTCACCTTCTTGACCCAGACACTCCTTGTATTTTCTATTTCTTTTGTAATTCGCAAACGGGCAGGGAGTGGTAATTTGGTTCGTGGAGAAGTTTTGAAGTTAAACAAATACAGGTTCAAATCCTGGGTCAGCTGAGTGGTGTAAGCCTTTGTGTCTTAAGCTGTATTGGGAAGTGGGGGCAACACAGCCATTTTAAGGAGTTGTGATGAGGGATTAATGTGATAATGGACATAAATGTTTAAGCATCATGCCGTTCCGGGTCCCTAGTAGATGCTTATAGGGTAGTTAGGCACTACTGACTACTCTGTGAATGCTTACTAGACGAGTGCAGCAGAAGGCAGGGCAGAGCTGCTGGGTGGCCTCAGCGTGGTTAGACGCAAACTCTGAAGATGGGAAAAGGGAAAGAACAAAGGGAGAAAGGGGAACAGACCATTCCCTGGAGACCCTTTGAGATCCACAATTTGCAAATCACTTGGAGACAGCTGCTGAATCTAATCGGTCATGAGGAGCTCTACTCATTCCTACTGTTGCCCTCACTGGGGCCTCAACATCTCTCACCTGGGCTATTGCATGAGTTTCCTAATTGTTAACCCTAATCCCAGACCTGTACCCATCAAAATTATAGACAAGCACACAAATAGTCAATGATAACTGTGTAGAAAACAAAGACTTAGTCTGCCAATGCTTGGCCAATTGAGTGCACTCTTTTCCCAGTATGGGGGTGGGTAGCGAGGAGGGTTGTCCTCATTTTATGGGGTGATAATTGAAGTGAGCGTTCACTCCGTCAATGAACACATTATACCATCAGATCATATGTGTTATCTTCTTTTTCCTTCCTTCTTCCCTCCCTCCCTCCCTCCCTCCCTCCCTCCCTCCCTCCCTCCCTCCCTCCCTTCCTTCCTTCCTTCCTTCCTTCCTTCCTTCCAAAAAGTCATATTTATTAATTCTAACAAAGTCTACAGTCCTAGGTTCCATTAAACTAAGAACATCTTGTTCTCTAGGGAATGCAGCTGGAAATAAAGACCACACTTCCAGCCTCCTTTTGCATAGAAATGACTAATCTCCTTCCTGTAGGATGATTAAAATTGAGTGCCCATCGACCTACATTTTGGTTATGCTTTTTCTGTGAGCACGTATTTCTTACAAGTTTGTTGTGCTTGTCAGCAGCCCCCCATTTTGGATTACAATTTCTGATAATTCTCTCTTTAACATTTTGAAAGTTCTTGTAGAGTTATGCTTTTTCAAAAAAAAAAAAAAAACGTGGGGGCAGCTGTGGAGGAGAACGGAGGTGGAATGATGTCAGAAGAATTAGGTTCAAATTCTGAGTCTACCCTTTTAGCTACGAGTTGTATCTGTCTGGCTTTCTCTCAAAACTCCTGTGAGAGTCAAGTGAAATAACTGATGTTAAGGTGCTATGTGAATTGCCAAATAATATAACATATTTGTAGTGGTATTGCCTAAGGAACGATATACATCACTATGTAAGGATGGGCTCTTATTGAAACAATATGTACATATTAAGAATCAAGAAAGAGTCCACTCACACCCAATTTATATCTTTATGAGTATTATATACTGCAGGTGGCCATGGTTAATTGATGTTATTGAGGCTTCCAATAAAATTTAGAAAACTTAAAGATTTTTTTGGGTATTTCAATTAAGTCTCTCTGAACATGCTACTATTTCTCCTGTAAATTTGTATACATACCCTTGTAAATGCCTGTCTTCTCACTTACCACATTATTTCAAGATTATATGACAGGTCTGTCCTTCCTACAGTCTGTGAGCTTCTGAGTTATAGGATGTGTTTTATTCCTTTGAAAAACACAGACCTAATTCTTCAATGACACCTGCTTCTACCCCTCTAAAGGCAGGGAGAGAGAGTTGAAGGTAGACCTTTGACTTTGAAAGTCTCGAATTGAGAACGATTATATTGGATTTCTGAGGAGTAGCACAGTGGAAGGAAAGGTAGGGAAGGAGTAGAAGGTGAAGGAGAGAATTACAACCCTGCCATGCATAGAATCAGAAAGCTTTGCAACAGGGGCAACCCAGAGGAGCCAGAGGAAGGCTGTCAGGGGTCCAGAGGCAGGCTTGAACCTCAGTTCCATCCCTTAGTACATGTTTCCTTGGGCAAGTCCGTTAACATCTCTGAATTTAAGCTCCTCAGCTTTAAAATCAGGTGGATACAATTTATCTTTTAAACTTGTTCATCAGATACCTGATTCAGAAAACTATGGAGATGCACCCAGGGGTGTGTCGTTTGGGAGCCTTTGAAGAGGTCATACCTCAGGAGAATGTGAGTCATGCTGATTTTTCAGGAATAACTGGAAATATCCCTTGTTTCTGGGGATTTTTGCCTTCTGCATAGATTTTGATCTTTCTGTTAAGATTTGTGGCTTTGATGGTTAGCTTTGATTTCTTACTCACTGGATGGGTTGCATTTTGGAAATCTGTTGGCACCGTCCTTCCTTGGCTTCAGTCCAAGGTCAGTTCTGCTTTTGGTTTTTCTTCCATCCTCCTGGTTCTAGCTGGCAAGAGAGAACTCAGACTAAGAAAGGGTGGATATGAGAGTCAGAACATGATAAAGGATGAGAAAGCGCCTATTGTATGAAGGTTCAGTAAACATTAATTGAATCTCATTTATCAGTCACACTGAGTGACTTCTGTTACTCACCGAAAAATTAATGCTTCTTCCCACTATCTATTATTCTAAGACAGTGGCAGGAAATACATATGTAGGTGCATATACATTAAGAGAGTGAGAGGCCAAGCTGATCTGGAAGAAGATTAGGTAAAGAATTGCTTAGTAAGACTCTTTGGAGTCCCTATCCAATCATTTTGATGTTCTCAAAGGAATGAGGAGCTTACAGAAGACTGAAAGTAGAGCTGTGTAGCATGTACCATTTTTAAAGAAAAGGGGGTTGAACAATAAAGCCTATGGGCCTGCAAGCTTGGTTTCTCTACTAGGAAGACTTCTAGGACAGACTTCTCTATGGGCCTGCAAGCTTGGTTTTTCTACTAGGAAGACTTCTGGGACAGACTTCTCTAAGTCCTGTATTTGTAAGGGATATACTCTCCTTTTCAGCGTGATGTTTTGTGACAGAATGATTGGTCAAAGAGATAAAGGAGAAATCACTTTTTAAATTTAGCAGGTGTGCCATTCTAGTCCAAACGATATACCCCTAATTTAAGAAGACACCTAAGGAG
This sequence comes from Phocoena sinus, assembly GCF_008692025.1. NCBI lineage: Eukaryota > Metazoa > Chordata > Mammalia > Artiodactyla > Phocoenidae > Phocoena > Phocoena sinus. Next base: position 133,078,518 of record NC_045763.1, read on the forward strand.
TTGACCACATGTTGGATCACTACTGTAGATTGTGCTGAACTGGGATGGTCCATCCAGTGGAAAACTCAAGACTTATTCTGACCACACCTTGTCTTTACTCATTTCACATGGGCAGTGGACTCTGCTGATAGTTTTTTCTTTTTGTTTTTGTTTTTAAAGTGTGCTTAAGAATTACTTGGAGTGCTTATTTTTTGAATGTAGATTCTTAGGTTCTGCCCCTCCCTCCCAATTTTTACATATCAAGTCTTGTGTGGAGTCCAAGAATTTGTTTTTTTCAGAAATACCCCAGGTCCTTCTAATGTAGGTGGTCCTCAACTGCACTTTGAGAGGCACTGGGCAGGAATGAATTAATACACTCAAAGATAATTGTATGCAATAGCATCCACATCACATCTTGGAGAAAAAGGTTCCATCTACCAATAGTTAACCATTTATCTAGTGGGTTCTTTTTTTTTAAATTAATTTTCATTGGATTATGGTTGCTCTACAATGTTCTGTTAGCCTCCACTGCACAGCAAAATGTGTCAGCTATACACATACAGATATCCCCTCCCTTTTGGTCTTCCCTCCCATTTATGTTACCACAGTGTACTAGGTTAGTTCCCTGTGCTATACAGCATGTTCCCATCAGTTATACATAGCGTCAATAATATGTATGTGTCAGTACCAGTCTCCCAATTCCTCCCACCCCACCCCTTTCCCCCTTGGTGTCCATACATTTGTTCTCTACGTCTCTGTCTCTATTTCTGCTTTGCAGCTAAGATCATCTATACCATTTTTCTAGATTCCACATATATACGTTATTATACGATATTTGCTTTTCTCTTTCTGACTTACTTCACTCTGTATGACGGACCCTAGGTCCATCCACGTCTCTACAAACGACCCTATTTCTTTCCTTTTAATGGCTGAGTAATATTCCATTGTATATATGTATATACCACGTCTTCTTTATCCATTCCTCTGTCGATGGACATTTAGGTTGCTTCCATGTCCTGACTATTGTAAATAGTGTTGCTATGAACATTGGGGTGCATGTGGTTTTTTTTGAATTATGGTTTTCTCTGGGTATATGCCCAGTAGTGGGATTGCTGGGTCAGATGGTAGTTCTATTTTTAGTTTTTTAAGGAACCTCCATACTGTTCTCCATAGTGGCTGTATCAATTTACATTCCCACCAGCAGTGCAAGAGGGTTCCCTTTTCTCCACACCCTCTCCAGCATTTATTGTTTGTAGATTTTGTGATGATGGCCATTCTGACTGGTGTGAGGTGATACCTCATTGTAGTTTTGATTTGCATTTCTCTAATAATTAGTGACGTTGAGAATCTTTTCATGTGCTTCTTGGCCATCTGTGTGTCGTCTTTGGAGAAATGTCTATTTAGGTCTTCCAATAGTTCTTGAATAAATGAAGAAATCACCTGAAATAGAATAACATTAGAAAGATCAAGGATAGAGGTAAAAATATCTGGCAGACAGTGGTAAAACTGAAATTCTTATAAGCCAGAAAAGACTTAATTGTTTTAAAATTACAGTTTAATTTTTTAAATGATGGTTCATTGTGGGTAAACAGTAGCCTGACTATGTTCTTAAAATGACAAGCTACCTGCCAATAAGTGTAAGTGAGACCAACCGAAAACCCGAGTATTTCATTGCCTATCATTATTCTCACCATTGATCTGATCCTGTTTTCTCTCTGGGTCCAACTTCTATAGCCATTAGAAAACACAGAACGTGTTGCAGGTCACAAAAATAATATCAAAAGCTTGATAATAATACCTTTGGTGAAAAATAAAAAGAATTGGGATCTTTAAGCCTAAAAGAGAAGGATAAAGATTAATGTAGTAAGTATTTTCATGTAGTAAACATTTTATATAGAGAAGAGTTAACAGCATCCCCCAATAACAACAGGACAGAAAATAATGGGCTTAAAAAGCTGAATGAACTATTTAAAGTAAATCTGTGTGAGAATATCCTGGAACTGTTAAACTTTATAGAAGTTTATAAAGGGAACTGTTTAAAGGCATATTAGTCTTTGGAGCATTTTAAAGGGATGTGTATTGTCTTCTCTCTGATATGGTTAAATATTTTCTGATGTCTCAGACACAGATGATGGTTCGGTAGTAAATCTATCACTCCATGGATTTAAATGTAAATATATTTGTGTTTTCTGAAGGCAACCAGTAGGGATATTTTTAAGTGTCATGACTATAACGACTACTACCTTGATAGGAATTTGTACAGGAAGGAATTGGGAGTGGAAAGACAGGGGTGAGGAGGCGTTGGGGATAAATTTAGCTTTAGTGAAGTGGCTGCGTTTACTTAAATGTAGGTGGGCAGGTGTATTATTTTTACACATTTAGTAGCTGATATCAACAATGCTGCCATCACTAATTCATTCCATCTGCTCCATCATTCCTTAGATTCTTTCTTCTGTGTTGTCTTGGACCTCTCTCTGCCTCCCTTTTATTATTTGTATTCCAGATGGTAGCCCTGTTAGCTGTGTCTGGGACATGTGCTTCTCGATCACTCATGGGCACTGCCTGGGTTTACTGCTGTACCTCTAGGATGTGAGGGCCGATATATAATTCATGAGGTGGAAATGATGGCATGAAAATCGAGGTTTTATTGCAACTTTTTTCCTTTCCCAGACTTTGAGCCCAGAAGGAGTAGAGAGGAGTTAGAATCAGACTAAAATGCCCCATCTTAGGAGACGCGCTTTATACTTGGGTGCAGAATGCCTGCATGCAGATCTGAATGTGACGATCAGAGATGGGGGTGGGAGAGGGTCACAGGTTAGCCTGCACGCGATAAATACCCGAGAAATAAGTGATTTTTATGGGCCCCCGCATGATGTGGGGCCCTTTTGGAGGAAGGCTTTTATTTCTGTTAGGGTTTTGTCCCCTTGATTTTTAGCACAAGATGTCATATATAAAGATATATATAATTTCACTCAGCCTCACAGTGAAACCTGTTCAGCCATTCTTTTCTCAAACTTTTATCCTTTTTGTTTGTAAGGTTTATCTCTATTACTGTGCTTTAGTAATGCCTTTTTCATCACTAGATAGTCACACATTTCTTTTAATAAATGCCCCAAACTTGATCTTTGAAGTGTGACCAGATGGAATTTCTACTGATCTTTTCAAAAAAACCTCCCACCTGAGTCTGTCTTTATAAATTCCTTATTAAAAAGAGAAAAAAAATGAATCTTTTTTTTATGACACCTGTATATAGAAAACCAAATGTTCCAACCCAGCTTTATCACTTTGGGCACTGAGATGGCGAAGTTGTTTAACTTCTCTTATTTCCTTTTCATTTACATTTTGTCATTTAAATGATAGCCAACAATTAAACTTCTCTTGGCCACACTTTAGCTGTTTACAAATCAGATATTATAAACATTCTTTCCCATGCTTCTCAGAGGACAGATCATATGGGCTTACTTTTGACATTCTTGCCAAGTTCTTTAGTATCTATGGGTGAAAAGAAGTTAATTAGGGTGGAAATAATAATGGCTTAGCAGCTAGTAATGAGAACAGCTACTCCACTTCTGGTAGGGATAGTGTGGGTCCTCACAAATCTAAATCTAAATATGTGTTAGACGTGCTAAAATCCAGAGAGAAAAAATGAAAATTAACTTACGTTGGAACTGTCTTCCAGGCTCACTGGCTGCCAAGTTCCAATCCCCCCCGAGATTTGTTTGTGAATTTCACCGCCAGTTTTGTGCAGTCTCTGCACCGGCCTGGAAATCTGGGTATGTCTTTAGGCTTGTCCAGAATCCCGTTCGGTTCAGGGCTCTACTTTAGATCCTCCAGTTGGAATCTCTGAAAATCGGACTCCAAATGTTAATTAGGACTAGTTTTTTCATACTGAAAGCTAAAACCACTGTGTTTTTTTCCCCTGCTTTTTTAAAAAGTAAAACATTAAAAGCACAACCATGTAAATTGTAAAACCTCCTCTAGATTAACAACATTCATGAGAATTTATGCTTAAGACTCCCTGGGAACCACGCTGTGACATCCCGGTGGGCTTTCTACCAGGCTGCATTTTGCTGCTTTTGTCTTCTCCGGCCTCCTGGGTGGGCCACTCTCTCACTCTGTTAATTCTCTTCATGACATGGGTTTTTCCCTTTTTCTCCTCCAACCACACCCTTTTTCTGATTTACTCTGTGCTTTTCCTTATTGTTCTGTTCTTTTGATTCTTCATTTCTAGCCCAACTTTGCAGACAATTGAAATATTACTCACCTGTAAAAATAGCATTATGGAAATGCTACCTTCTGTTCTTCAACTTGGCTTCCTAATGATTATGCTGAGATTATAAGAATTAGCAGTAAGCAAATATAATCAGATTATATCTGTAAGTAACTCTACCCCTTTCCTCTTCTCCTAAGGCCCTTCTCCACTAGGATTTCTAACTGTGCTCCTAAAATACGTTTTAAATACGGTCTAAGTGTGACTCAAATATGTTCACTGAGACCGTTCTGAAAGTCCATAAAGCATTGATTAGTTTACCATTTACCCTCATGGTCATTTGCATACGCCTTCATTAAATAGTCATATTGACAAGCCCTTTCAGAAAGTTCATATAATTTGAGTCATTTCTAATTTATCCTACTAAAATAGAATATTCCTTTAAGTGAAATTATTTTATTAAATGCTTGTTGATTGTGACTGAGGGATAGCAAAGTACTAAGTCTCTTACACTTACTTTTTAAAAGTATATGAAGTATGCCTATATACATATGTGCGTATGTGGGTGTGTATGTTCGGACTAACCCTATAATGAAATGGTGACAAAAAAAGGGTGACTGCCCCAAACTGATTGCAGTTATTTGCAAATAGCAGGCACAGCAGAAAGGATACACGTTTCAACCCCTGACTAATGGGTTTCAATCTCAGGTCTGCCCTCATTAGCCATATTTTCATGTAATATTTTTTAAACTTAACTTTAATTCTATAAAAGTACTGCTGTACATGTACCTAGTTTAAAAAGCCAGTTAGCACCTCTGGGTTTACCTGGAGGACGGGCAGTGCCTGCCACTCTCTGGCTAACCTCAGCCGCTCTTGGCAGACACAACTCTGTCATATCTTTTCTGCTTCTCCTCGTCACTCCTTTTATTTCATCTGGAAATTGCATCTATAAATATATAACTACATATATCTATACACCTATCACCTGTTTAATAATGCTTCCGCTGCCAATCTTGATTTTTTTTTTCATTTATGGAATTATTTACTGACTTCCTAATATAGAAGGGGGGGTTTGAGCTCTCTGATGCAATCACTCTCTCTCTCTCTCTCTCTCTCTCTCTCTCTCTCTTCCTCTCTCTGTCTCCCTCTCGCTCTCTCCCTCTCTCTCACACATGCGCACACACCGCCCCCACAAGACACACCTGTATAGCTGCCTGCAGGGGTCCCTGACACTCCTAATTCTTGAGTTTTCCCGGTATTCTGTGCATTTCAGGCACTTAGGTATCTGTTTTCTCAGATCTGCTCTGTCAGCTACTATTCATCCATACATTTCCCACTTTCTTAAACATTGTTGAATTCTCCATTGGCTGTTGTTGTCTCTCCTGTTCTCTTTTCTCTTGTGATTTCGTACCTTGTTTATCTTTTTATTCCCGTTTCAGTGGGGCTGAGGGAGCACATATAAAAACAAATTCAATTCACATGTCTTACCAGTGCTAAGCCTGGGATGTAAGAGATGTGCAGTGGTCATTATACTGTTACTACTCACCACTCCCTTCAACAGAATTTATGCCTATATGGAAGAAAACAGACGCACCTGACAGAGACGATGTTCCTTATTGGTGTTTTTTTTCCCTCTACTGTCTCTTCTAACTTCTTATTTTGACCTAGAGTCAAGCAGAAACCTCTTTAAGGTGCTTAACTCGTGAAAGTGCAGGTTTTAGATAAGGATGCACTTATTCACAGAATATACATTTATTGTCCATGTATAGTCGCCGACTCTAGGGATATGAAGGGAAAGAAGACAAAGCTCCTGTCTCCTGGGAATCCACTCTAACTTGCGGGGAGGAGCAAGTTCAAAGTGCTGTGGAAACAGAGGAAAGAAAGTGATTATGTTTGCTTACTGAACAGGCAGGAGGTGGATGTGGGACATAACAATTTGGGGAAGAATTCAGAGCAAAGAGACACTCATGTAGGATTTAATGGTTCCACTAGTTGGCGTTAAAGTAGAAAGCCCTATGGGCAGAGGAGATGTTATGAGCACAAGGCGCAGGGATCTGAAACACGGGGAGTGTCTGGAGAACCATGTGGAGACTACAGTTGAGGCTAGAGGGACTCAGGCTAGATGAGGGAATGGCTTGAATGTGGCCATACTTGGACTATCAAATTTATTCCGATGGCATTGGGGAGCATCACTGGGAAGCTACAAGATGAGATACATTGGTGAAGATGAAGCCCTTCGAGAAGAGAATGGTTAGGAGACAGTGCCTGTATCTCAAGAGAGAGACGGTGAGAGCCCAGACACGGTCCCGCCAGGTAGGGATGGAAAGAAGCCCCACCGCTGAGGCCTTTCCTTTTAAGATATAAAATCGATTCTAAAATCCCATCCAATGGGGAAGATGAAGATCTAAATCTAACTCCCTGGTGTTTGGATGGATAGTGAATGTCACTCATCTCTGTAAAGAAAAAGAAGCAGGCTTTTAGGAGACAAAAACGAGCTTGGCTTTAGACTGAGTTTAGTGGAGTTGGAAATAAAAGGTCTAGCGTTCAGGAGCACAGTCTCAGTTCGTGACTTATGTTGAGAAGTGAGGAAAATATGGATGATAATTAAAGATAGGTGAGGGGGTGTGATCATGCCAGGAATGTGAATGGAGAGAGGTGAGGAAAAACGACCTGGGAGGAGGGAAGTAATACAAGGGAAGAACAGAGGAAGTGAAGCTAGTCTAGGAGATAGAGAAGGAGGAGAAAAGTAGAAAGAAATACAGGAGAGAATGGCTGTAGAAAAACCATGGAAGAGGAGAAAGATGGTAAATAGTGTTCAATGCTACAGAGCGGACGAACGGGTTGAGTATTGACATTAGGCTTATAATTTCAGCACTCACTGTAATCCCAGACACAGTGGTAACAGTGGAACAGGGGAGAGGGCAGTAGGTTGAGAAATAGATATGAAAGCGGATGCAGCAAATAAAAATATTGTTTCCAAAAGTTGGCCAGTACAAGGAGTGAGATGAACAGTAACTTAAGTGGAAAACAGTAACTTAAGTTTATGGAAAGACTTTTGATATGAATAAAACTTTAATATATTTATTATCTGTGGGTAATAACCTGATTAAGAGTCTGGACACTCAAGGTAAAGAGGGGATAGAAAAGGTTTCAAATACCGTTGGCTTTGAGTCAGGTGGGAAGGAAGTAACAAGGGCTAGAGACAAAGTTTGTAGAGCAGCAAACAGAATTCAAGGAGTTCACGAGCAGCGGTTTCCCATTTCTCTGTGCAGACTTTCCCATCTCAGTTGATGACAACTTCATCCTTCCCGTTGCTCAGGACAAAATCCTTGATGTCATCTTAATCCCCCTCTTTCTCTCATCCTCCACAGCCAATTCATCAGGTAATCCTACTAGCTCTACCTTGAAAATCCATCCACAGTCCAGTCACTTTTCACCATCTCAGCTGCTGCCACCCTGGTTTGAGCTATCATCCTCTGCTACCTGGATTCCTGCAGTAGCCTCCCAGCTGGTCTCACTCCTACCCCTGCCTCACCACTGCTTATTCTCAACACATCAGCCAAAGGGGCCTGTTAAAATGTAAGCTAAATCCAGGCACTCTTCTGCTGAAACCCTCCAAGAATTCCTCAGTTCACTTGGAGTAAAAATCAAAGTCCTTGCAATGGCTTTCACAGCTCTCCAAATGTCCCTTCTCTGACCATCTGATTGGAAATTGCAACTGTCCTTCCTCTCTCATTCTCTGCCCATCCTCCAACCTATAGCATTCCCTTACACTGCCCTATTTTCTATAGGACTGTTACTTTTTAATTCACTAAATAATTATTTGTTATATTTAATATCTATTTTCCCCACTGGGATAGAAGCTGTACAGGGCAGGGATTTTTGTACATTTTATTCACTGATAAACCTCAAGTCCTTAGTACAGTGGTACAGTGACTGGCACAGGGTAAATGTTCAATAAATATATCTTGAGTGAATGAATGAGGTAGGAAGTTAAGGGCTGCCACAGATTGGGGAGAAGATTCGCAGCTAGGTAAGGATCTTAAGAAGCAGCTTGATTACTATGGAGAAAAGGAAAATGTTGCTAACTTGTAAAGGGTAAAAAGATTGCCAAGAGACCCTGAGCTTTATGACTCCTTTAAGAGTCTTTTTCTTACTGGATGCTCTTTTTGTTGAGCAAAGCCTGCAGTAAGCATGGCCCTGTCTTGGGACTTTGGGGATGAGTGGTGAAATTTAGATTCCCTTCAGCTCTTCGAAGGCTGTTTGTGCATCGGGTAGAGAAAGCTTGGTTCCACATATTGCCTTTCTTCTCCTTAGTTATGTGACCTCAATCAAAGTCATTTAACTCCTATGGAAAAACAATGTTGTCTCCTTTGGTTGACTTTGAATGTTCTTTTGGCTCTCAAATGACATGATGTTTACGAAAGCATCGATTGACACTAAAACGCTACACATGTGTACAGGACTCTCATCATTATTATCATGCCTGTGTGAGAAGTCTTCCAAAGCAAGGCCAGGCGGAGGCATGGCAACAGTGCCGGTGACAGGGGACACATCCTACATGCTGGTCACTGGAGGTCTCAGCTGAGGAAGTCAAATGTCTACTAGGAGGTGTGGACATAAAGCTACAGCAAGAATCAATAAGGAGAAGCAGAGCCTCTGCTTGCCTCCTTTCAACTCAGTGTGATTTTTTTCAGGCCTGCAGCTTTGAGCTAGTTTTTGTGTCCCTTTGGATCTACCTTTCCAGGTGTAGGCACCCAAACCGGGCAGCAGAACCTTGTTTAAGGGGCTAACACAGCTCAGATCTGCATCCGGCCGGCAGCATCTCAGCTCCAGCCCATCAGCTTGAGGCAAACTTCCTTCAGATGCTCCCCTTAAGAGGATGCCCATCATCCATTCAGGATACAAAGCCTCCATCTTATTTTCCCTCTGCTTCACTGAACAGAGTAACAAGTATAAGAGAGAAAATGAGCCTTTAAATGCTTAGCCAAACAACAACAACAAAAAGAGAAACAGAAAATCCCCAAACCATATGCACCTATTTTGAAAACAGACTCATTGTCTCTTCCTTGTCTCAACACCCCTAGCCCAGTGATCCTAAGCAAGCCTTCTTTTCCCCGGTAGATTCTCCATAGCCTCTTCAGCCTTATACATTGTTTTCCTTCCTATTTAAGATCAATAATGAGGACTTGGCAGGAGAAAGATTCAAATGGGTCAGGAGGCCCCTGTGGCTTTTCTCCGGCTTGTTTTCCACAGCCCATTCTAGCCTGCAACATACTTCGCAAGAATAAGTTGGCTGCAGATCTAACTCACGGTGAGAGGCCGCCACTGAGGGCAGCATTTCAGACTAGTGAGCCTGGAGCCACGAGCAGGCTTCCTGAAGCCCAGAGCCTGGGTGTTTCCTTACACACGCACATGAACACACACGTGCACACACAGCAGCACACACCGGGGGTCCTTATCGAGAACAGATGTTGCTGCCCACTGTGCCAGCCACGTGTTGTGCATGGCATTTTCTTCTGTTAAGCTCCTGGCAGCTGTGTTTTTCCTTTCTTCTCCCCTCCCTCCACCTCCCACCCCCTACACCCATTGCATGTACAAATTGTCTCCTGATTCATAGTGGGCCAGCCTCATATTTTTGTTGTTGTTATTGTTATTGCAAACATTGGATGCTTCCAAAGCTGGAATAAAATAAAAAGGAAAGAAAAAGAAAGAAACCACAACAACCCCCCAAAGAAAACATGTTCTAACCCAGGAATGTACAATACTTCATGCATGGGAAGCATCTTCCCACCTCTCCAAGCTTAGCTACAGAATCTAGGGCTCCAAATTCCAACACATGAAAAAACAAATTCATCCAGCTTTTTTTTTTTTTCTTTTTTTGTATGAGCCTCATACCATTTCTCAATCTAAAAGCTTGCTGCTCCCCCCAATGGCAAGGATCTGCAGAAACGGAATAGCCTCTTTTCCCAACTCACACCATGGTTACTAAACTGTGATCACTCCTTCAGGTTCCTTTATTTATTTCTTCACTTAAAATAATATTTTCTGTGTGCCAGCTATGAGTCAAGTTTACAAAAATGAATCAGGAATTTCCAACACAGTGTGTGCAACAGAGGTAAAAGATCAAATTTCTACCCAATGAATAATAATACAAAGATATGAACAAACTCAACTGGGGACACAGAGAATAAAGCAAATAACTCATCCCAATCACGCTGAGAAGATCTTACAGAGGGGTAACCACTTGAGGTGAATTTTGAAGGATAAATAGAAACATATGGAAAGGCAAAAAATGTGAAAGGAAATGGTGTGATGCAGCCGTCCAGTTTTTTCTGTGACAATGCGGCATGACAAATAATCCCCAAATATCAATGTCTTGTAATAATAAAATGTATTTCTCACTCATGCATCTGCAGAAAAAGTGGTTCTGCCTTAGGTGTGGGGTTGGGTGACGGTATACTCCACCTGACTCTCACTCAAGGACCCAGGCTTCAGGGTTTCAGGGTCAGTAGCTACCCAGCATATGTTCTTCTCATGATGGATAACATGGGTACAAAGAAGCCAGAAAAGGCATGCCGGGACATTCAAAATCTCCGGTCAAATGTAGCATATGTTTCTCACACTCACATTCCATCGGTCAAGGCAAATCACATGGCTCCATTTAAAATTAGTAGGAATGGGAAATATACTCTGCTGACAGTGAACTCGTAAAAGGAACTGTGGACATGTAATAATATCTGCCAGTCAGTCTTTTTGGTTACAGACATTTGCCATATTTCAAATTTACTCCACCTTACCCCAAGACATTCTAAATGTCTTATCCAGTTATAGCATCAGGCTTAAAAATCTAGAATATCATGATTTACATCAGGTTACAACGTAGCTTCTCTTAGTCTGGACTCTGGTGTACTAAAAATCACAAGTTCTCTGCCTTCCACACACCTGATGGGCAAAGTAGAGTAAAAACAAGACAGCTACAATAAACATCCCCTTTAAAGGAGAATAACGAAAGGAACATAACTGGCACTGGTCCACAATTCTGAAATCCCTCTGAGAAAAGTGGTAAAAATTATACTCTAAGAATAAGGAGTGCTGCTTGTTTAATAGATTTTGATTACTCCCTGGATATAGGTCCCAAGTCGACTTTTCTTCATGGCTCTTGGCTCTGCTTTCTTGGATGTCCTTCCTTTTCTGTTATCCTCTTGGGTCACAAGAAGAGGGCACTGGAGAACATCCTCCTGTTGGAAGCTAAGTAACGTTATCAGCCTGCTTTCTCCTCTTAGAATACAGGGGATCCAAAAAATCTATCCAAATTCGCTAACAGTAAGTCTCTTTTAACACAGTCTGATGCTACTTTTGGAAATTGAACTCACAGACTTTTTTGGTTTTGCATATATTTAATTTCAGTCAAATCCATATTGCAAGAGCTATGTCACAGTCTTTTCAAGACGTGCCTCTCTGAATCAGTTTGATTATGGGTATTCTGAGCTTATGAGACTTCTCTGGGATAAAGTCCTTAGTCTCTTTTCTGTGAGTCACTTTGTTCAACTACAAGGATCTTCTAGGTGCCACTTTAATCCAGTTAAAAGTCCTAACAAATGATGTAATGGTCCACCCCTTGATTTGGTCTTTGCCTGAGACTAGGCCTTAACTTCAGTCTTCGAAGGCCTAATACAAAGCATTGCTCTGTTTTATCTTTTGCTTGTTGGAGATGAGAAATAGCTTTGTTTTTCACTGCAAGTCCTGGAATTTTTAGCGCTCTATATTACCTGTCAATTCTGCTGGCAAAGCAGCAACCTTTTCTGAGCTCATCTTTTCTTGCAGCACCCTATCAGATGAACATAGCAACCAATAACTAACCCTTGTAATATTATTCTTTAAATTCTCTTTACCCAAAGCCAGTAGGCTATTGAGTAAATTTTCTGACCTACAAGTTATAATAGTTAACATTATAACTTTCCTCACAACTACAGGACACATTTAATAATTTTTTTTCCCCACTACATGGGGAGTTACTTCATTTTTCCAGCTTCCTAAAACAGTTCCTTTGCTTTCCGATGCACCATTCTAGAACCAATGCCACACATTTTAGATTTTTGTTATGGCAGCACCCCACTTCTAATACCAATCTTTGTATTATTTAAATGTTTCTACAATCATGTCACATAACAAACAACTCCAAAATACCAGTGGCGTATCACAGAAAATAGTGTTAGTCTGCTCAGTGAAGCTGATCTTGGGGAACATGAAGGAATGTGGAATGACTGGAAGTTAAAGAGCTAAGCTAGGGCTAGGTCACTCAGGCTTTTGTGTGCCAAGCTAATGAGTTTGGACTTTATCCTGGAGTCAGTGTTGATCCATTGAAGATTTATAAGTAGAATATGAAATAATCAGGATAGGCTGTGGTCACAAAGTCACCCGGAAGTCTCAGTGATTTAACATGACAAAGGACTTGTCTCTCACTTACATGAAGTCTGGCGTAGCTCTCTGGAGCACCCATTCGTTTCTTGTATCTTACGCCTCTGTGCTCTCAAAATGTGGTCTCCATGGTTTCCTCCAAAAGGGCAGAGAAGAAATACAGAGAGAGGCCAATAATTCTTGAGTCCCTTAAATGAGAAGTAATGCGTCACTTCTGCTTGCCTTCCCATTTACTAGAACTTGGTCACATGGCCTCAAGCCCACCACAAGCGAGTCAGGGAAACACAGGGAAACACACAGATATTAAACATCTCAGTGAGCATTAAACATCGCAGTCACAGAAAAAAGATCATACGATTTATATTTTAGGAAGAAAAGCATGGTGGCAAAGTTGGACCACGGAAGTCAGAACCTTATCCTCTCTCACCTAAACTAATATAACAGCCACCTACCTCACTGAACTGAGGGAAGCAGAAAGAGAAGAGAGAAGAGGGTCTGCATACAAAACTATTTTTTCAGTAGAAGGGTGAACCTTTGGATGTTGGGTGTGATGGATGATGAGAAAGAGGTTGAAGATGAAATTAACTGGATTGGAAGGAGGGGAGGTGTATGATGATACTATGAGCTTACCTCTCATACTAATAATATCTCAGTTTGATCTGAAATAAGCTCAGCCAACAGTTTGTCAACACATAATGCTTGAACATCTACTTCGGGGAACAAAGGAAAGACCTGGTTCCTGCCTGTGTGGTTGGACTTGTGTGCTATTTGTGTTGGTGCTGGCTACCTATTTTGAATGTTCAGTTGGACCAGTTAGACCAGGTTCTAGAGGACAGGAGGCATGTTTCATTCTTCTGTGTTTATACCCACTCCCCACAATGTAGTCTAATATTAAACGTTCCATAAATAGTCAATACATAGTCACACTTGTCTGAGTCATGTGCATTTTATTAACTTCTTTGGCTGCTCCTGGCAGAGAATACTTGGTAAATTCCTTATGCCTTGAAAATGGAATACGGGGGTTCCATTCTAGTTCCATAAAGGACTAGAATGAGTCCTTTATTTTTTAATTAGAGAAACCAGGTAGTAAATTGAATATGCATTATCCAGATGTGAAAGATCCTGAACAAATGATGATGATGAAATCAGCTCCCCACTGTCCTCCCTCTCCCTTGTGTGCTAGTTGGGAAGTTTAAGATACCTGAGTTTAATTTGCACCTCTATTGCTCATTCCCTAAGTGACCTTGAAGCATGGCCCTTTGTCTCATTTTCCCCATCAGTGGAATACGGATAATCATATTAATCTGCCTCACCAGGTAATGTGAGGACTAATTAAAGATTAGATTAGGTTCAGTTGAAGCCTTTCTAATGTGAGAAATATTAAACTTGGTGGTGCATGTCTGCAGTGCTGTTAGATTTCCAGTAATGGTCTCTGGCCTTGGAACCACTTAAGACCCTGATGACACTGTAGCTGAGTTAAGGGTGTCTGCAGCCTGCCCAGCTTATTGGCTGTGCTCACCTGTTCTGGTTTCATGCCCTGTGTGCCCAGCCCAAGGGCCAGACCCATCCAGCATTGCCTAGTTACTGAATAGGAGAAGCCAATGATCTTTTTACTTCTTTGGGCTTCCTGCCTGTCTGTCTTCTTCTTACCTCCTTTTCCTGCTCCTTTTTTTCAGACAAAATCTTTGGGAATTCTTTAGGTTGACAAATCAGTAAAAGTAGCTAAATTAATAAATACACTAAATAAGTCTTGAGTGTTAGTCTGCTTGGGCTGCTGTTTACAAAATACATAGGCTGGATGGCTTAAACAACAGACATTTATCTCTCACAGTTCTGGAGGCTGGGGAATCCCAGATCAAGGTACTGGCTGATTCAATTTCCTGGTGAGGTCTCTCCTCCTGGTGTGCAGATGGCCACCTTCTCGCTGTCTTCACATGGCAGAGAGAGAGAGAAAGCTCTGCTATCTCTTCTCATAAGGGTAATAATCCTATTATGAGGGTCCCACCCTCATGATATCCTCTAAACCTAATTACCCCTCAAAGGCCCCACCTCCAGATACTATCACATTGTGAGCTGGGGCTTCAGTATATGCTTTTTGAGGGAACAAAAGTCAGTCCCTAACAGCAGGTGTTTTGCTTATGCTCGCTTCAGTCAGGTAGAAAATGTCCCGATACTTAGAAATGGGTTTCCCAATTTTGCTTAACAGGTGACTACCTCCACTACATAATTTTGGGGGTGCTACGTGCGCTCCCATTTCACCCATAAATTCTTGTTTTCGCCGAGTGGCTCACAAAGCTCCAATCTTTCCACAATTAAAGTCATTTTTTGCCTTAATATATTATCTTTTATTTAGTTGCAGGTACGTATTTGTCACTGACCCCTTAGTATGTCTGCTGCTTTCCAGAGGGATAGAAGAATGTGCAGACACTCTGGTAGGGATGGATACACTAGTTATGGGAATTGTCAGAGAGAGCACCGTCAAGCATGGAGATGAGGCTGACGGAAAAAAAGGAGACCAGGGACCAGAGACAAATTCTGACACAGCATTGCTGCTATCCCATAACTACCAACAATGGAACCTAAGAGAGATGACTAGTATTTCAGATAACTTGGCTTATGCATTTGCCTGCCTTAAGTCACTCTGTCCCTATAGTTGTGCGAGGTTAACAGTAAGATCCCTGGTATTACTGGTCATAGTTAAGAGAGAAGAAGAATGACCAGGTTATCTGGTAGCCACCTCTGGGAGAACTGCCCTGTACCTTCACAGATAGGGAAACGTTGATACCCAGAGTATGCAGGCTCACTGAACTCAGGAAACAAACAGAAAAATAACTCCTGGTTCCATGGTATATTTAATAGCATTATTGGATGTTTATTGTATGGCAGGTGCATACTGTGAGGACTTATTACCATTGTTATCATTCTTGTTTTAGTGATGAGCAAACTGAGGGGCTGAGGACTCCATTACATTTCCAAAGCCCCGGAGTTAGCAAATGAGACTGTAAATGAACCCAGGCAGCTGATTCCGGAGTCCCTGTCCTGTTCTTAAATTGGTAGGAAGATTAAAAATGAATAAACAAATAGAGAACACACAAACTAGAAATGCAGGACTTTAGGGGAGTCAGTTGAGAGACGAACATGGGGTGCTGGTCACCTGTTAGGACTTCTCCCTGGGCTTTGCAAGCTTTCGTCCAGAGGAAGAGGAGGCGGACCCAGGAACACTGCTTAGCAAGGATCAGAGACCAAGGAAGTGAGACTGGAGAACATGTTGTGAAACAGATGCAGCTGATCAGTGGTTGAGTGAATAAGATACACAGACCAGCATCCCGTAGATAAAGGGAATGTAAACAAGACACTTGCACAGAGAATAGGTTCCATATGGGTGAAAGTGAGACTGGATGGATGGACCAATTAACGGGGAATAGAACAGCCGGGCTGACAACCCAGGATGGCGTGACAGGTTAAGGATGAGAACCGCAGTCATCAGCCAGCCACACAAACTGAGCTGCTCGTAGACACAGGAACTAAAAATTAGACCAGGGCTAAAGGAAACAAGACTATTGGCAAGAAAATATTCTAGAATAAACATGCCACCTCCCTCCTGCCGTTCCTCAACTCAGCTGGACCTGGATGTTACTGGGGGTGATAAAATAGTCATGTCTAAGTTGTGGGGAAAATCTAGCAGAAATCGGGCAGGAGAGACCCTCTAGGGCTTGGTTTAGATGGAAAAAGAAAATGTGTAGAGCTTCTCACTGTGAGGTAGAATAGGGTTTGCTGATGGATCAGGTTCTATGTCCTGTGACTCGGTCCTTATATTTAGTGAGGAGTCTTTCTAGCTGTGTTCTCAACGAGCTAATTGTTTGAGAAAAGTTTAGCATGATTTGAGTAAAATGTCACAGATAAACCTTCATCTCCGTTGGTCTTCTACCTAAATATGGCCATTTGCCAAGTCCTGACAAGTCCTTCACAAGACCCCTCCCTTCTGCTTTTTCCTATTCCATATTAGGACCCCCAAATTCTGTTCTTCTCAGTTCCTATCTGCTTGAGGTCAACTTCTACCTACTCTGGAGCCCTCCAGTGGTCTCCTGAACATTCCCCACTCTGTCCCCAGATCCAACCTTTGAAGCACAACTTTTACCATGTTCTGCTTCTGCCCCAAAATTAGATAAATAAACACAAAAAAACTCCCAAATTTCCACTGCTCCCTATTGGCTTCGGGGATGAAGACTAGATTCCTCTAGATGGAGATTTTGACCTAACTCCAAACTTAGGCCATTAATACTCAAGGCAGAAAACCACAGATATATCTTTTCTTTTTCCATTTGAAATCTTGGTTTATATTTACCCTCCTCCTGGGATTTTTCTCCCTACTTCTCTGCCCAAATCCTATCCATCCTCAAAGATTAAGTCTAATCCCATTTACTCCATTAAGCCTTTCTGAAATGCCCCAGCCTCTTTCCTGTTCTGAACTTCTGTAGCTCTTACTGGTGCCTTTAATTACTTTGGCAATCAGTCCTCCATTGGCCTGTGATTTTCTTTTCTTATTGTCTCAGATGCTGTTCAGATTCTGCCTTATTTAAGGCTGATGCCACCAAAGCTTCTTTAAGGCAAATGTTTTGTCATGCCTTGTTCATAGGAGACACACTAAGTATGTATGAAACAGATAGCCTGGGATTCTAGCAATTAGCCCCACGCCTGGCTCATAGTATATGTTTTGAAGTTAAATATCCTAGATGGTACATTTCTCATGGACTTATGTGACACTGACCTTCCAACCAGAAAGTGGCTACTTCATGCCCATAGTTATGGTAGAGATTGGATCAGGTGAGCAGTTCTGAGAAGTGAAATGAGGCATATCATTATTATATGGTGAATAATGCTAGAGGCGGTGTGAGCATGTCAGGATGGTTATAGCACAGGCCTGGGTGTCAGACGGTGGGTCCACATCTTTTCTAGAGACAGATTCCTTAACAGCTCTGATCCTTGGATTTTTTCATCTGTAAAATGGGTTGTTGTGAGGGTTCAATAAGATCATGAGTAGAAGAAACCTTGTAGCACAGTACCTGATACACAGAAAATGCCATATATAAAATAAAAATAGTATCCTGCTTCTCGGGCTTCCCTGGTGGCGCAGTGGTTGAGAGTCCGCCTGCCGATGCAGGGGACGCGGGTTCGTGCCCCGGTCCACGGGGATCCCACATGCCATGGAGCGGCTGGGCCCGTGAGCCATGGCCGCTGAGCCTGCGCGTCCGGAGCCTGTGTTCCGCAACGAGAGAGCCCACAACAGTGAGAGGCCCGCGTACCGCAAAAAACAAAACAAAACACTAGTATCCTGTTTCTATATGACGGCTTCTAGTTTGTAAAGTTATTTTTACCTTTAGAGGCACTGCTTATGCCTGGAGCTTCTAGAGAAATTGTATATGGATGTACGTGTCTGTTTCTGTGTACAAAATATAAACACATATTTTAATGTTCTATATCTGTATTATAAATATTATATGTTAGTGATTATTATACACACGTTTATCTTATATACGAACAGTACGTATATATCATTTATGCATCATATTTATGCGTATACGTGTATATACGTATATATATACACACCTATTACATATACATGAAAGAAGGAGAGAATGAGAGAGAAAGCAAGTGCTGTGAGTTATATCCCATGAAGACTTACAAAAATTCAAAGCAGTGTATTAATAGGTTTAGATTTACCCCAAAGTGAAATACCCCAGTGAAGAGCTGGGTGTGGTATCAGAATGGCAGAAGCCTTTGTCAACTACGTTGATTGATTTCCATAAACAGGTCTTCCCACCCTAGGAGTTCCTGCCCTCTCCTTGAAGTTTCTCTCAGTGTGCTTGATGACTGAGGAAGAGAGAGAGGAGAAAGAGGTGGAGGGAAGGGCACAGAGAGGGAGGAGGGAAGGAAAAAGCAAAAGACGCTCAGCAAACACCAGGAGGGCCAAGCAAAGTATTTAATCCGAACAATGAGTATTGTCATTTCCTCCCACAGTCTGCATTCCCTGTCCTCTTCCACGGGCGGGCTCGGGGAGCAAGCAATGCCCACCTGCCTGGCATGAGAGTGCGTGTGCTGGGGGCCCCCGGGGGCCAGCACGCGTGTCGGGGGCTGCCGTGGAACATTCCCACCATCGGCTCAGGCCTGCTTCAACCTCCCGTGAACTGCAGGCTGGCCGAGGAGCCCGGAGAGGGGACGGCGGAGGGGAACGCTCGAAGTCAGAGCAGGACCCCAGCCGTCCGCCCTGGGCCTTCTCCCAGGACTCCCGTGCTCTCCCGTCCCCGTCTCCCAGCTGCAGGTCCTCCGCCTCTGACTTCTGCACGTTTCCTCGCGCTTTCACCTCCCTCGCCTCCCAGAGCTTTGTGAGCTCTTGAACAGAGCCTGTACGGCTCCATGGCCCAATCGTGAGGGGTCTGGTGCTGGCAGAGGCCCAGAGAGGAGGCACGGGTGAGGGGCCACCTCCAGAGGTGCCTGGAGGCCAGGGGGAGGTCCCACCTGCTCAGCAAGGCACCTGCAGCGGCCGACATTCTGCTCTCAGCTTCCTTCTTCTGAGGCTTGCAGTTTGGTTCCGTGAGAGTCTGCGGTTAGCAAACCTCTCCCTGGAAGGCCGTGCCGAGCTATCTCAGGTGATGTTTTAGAGAGAGTCATTGATAGTGAGAACAGCTATCTGGGGAGGCTATTAGGGGAGCCAGACAGAGGAAAGGTACCTTATCTTGGAGGAAAGGCCAGAGGAGTAGAAAGCAAAAACTATTCTGCCTTCTTAGCTTACAAAGTCGATTCGGCACGTGTCTCACTCACCAGCTATTCACGAAGCAGCTCGTGTGGTCTGTTAGGTGTTGTGCTGACGTAGGGGCCTTACTGCTGATGGAAGGAAACAGGAGTGGAAAAGGAGACAAACCGGAAGTGTCTCTGCCCCGTAGTCCTTGCACAGTTCAGACCTCTTGTGTTCAACGTTTCTACCTCTGACCTTGAACCACAGTAGGCTGGCTCCAATTATCTGGAGCCAAGGCAGGAAATTCCCCCAAATGCACAATTGTTAATTTTTTCCTCTTTTAAAGAAGAAAGCCAAATGCCATGTAGCAAGACCGTCAGGAGAGTTTGCAGGCCACCTGTAATGCCCCTCCCACCGTGAAAACAAGACAAAATCATGAGAATTAACGGGTCTGCCAGCCTTGCGATGGAGACACAAATGGGTTCTGAGGGTGTGTCATCATCAGCTCCCACTGGGAGCCCCAGCACAGCCATGAGGTCACGTGGAGGACTGCTGCCGTGTCTTGAGAAGCGTTGCTGTGTGGTTCAAGAAGGAGGAGGGTGGAGCTGCCATGAAATCCCAATTTAACAGCAAAGGACTGGAAATCACTGGCATCCAATCTGGACTAGCTGACTGTGCAGGATCCACTGCTCCAGAGAAAAGGGAAAGCGTGAGAGACAGGAGTGAGACCGACGGAGGAGGAGAGAAAAGGTTTGGAGGCATTTTGTTTAGGACATGGAGCTGGGGGTTGATGCCGAGGGGGCAGGCAGTGACCTTGTGAGTGATTATGGGGATTTGAGGAAGGAGTTAAGGTGGTGGCTGAGAGTGGCTTGGAGCACGGGGTGCTCTCACAGCCTCAGACAGTTTTGGTAAAAGGTGGAGGGAGAAAAGGGCCCACAGCACAGGACACTGTCCCATCAGCAGCAGTGGTTCTATAGAGTAGCGTTTCTCAACCAAGGGACAGATCACAGATCTGCAGGAGGGCTCTGTCGTTTTAAGCCCCCTGAGAGAGTGTGACAAGAACCGTGGGGAGATGTTCTCTTCTCATGTCTCTCGTGAGAAGCAGAGCTCTGACTTGGAGACCGTGTTTTTCTGGCACAGATACGTGCAGACTCTACCTGAATACCCTCCTGCCCCAAATTCACCATGGGGGCCCTAATATCCACCCCCCGGGGGTGGATGACAAGAAGCATCAGGGCCGTTTGGGGCCAAGAGGAGGGGCCGCGTGGGGAAGCTGGTCGTGTGTGTTTGTAAGTGAGGTGGGGAGCCTGCACCGCTGGGTCTTTTTTTGCAGCTAAGTGGAAGGAGCTGCTAGGAGGTAATTTTTGACTGAAAAGTAAGTCACAGAGAGTCTTCCCACCTTCCTGTTTTCCTGTGGTGCCCATCAGGGAAGAGGTGTCTGTGACGGTTTGGGGTTTTTCAGAGGCTAAGACACCTGAGTCACCACTATGGTTTGGAGGAGAGCCCTGGTTTCCAGAAGCCAGACAGGCCTTTCCCACTCTATTTTTATAAGTCCCAGACCCATTTCCCTTGTCACCCGACTCTCCTCCATGACTCAGATGGGTGCATTTATGGTGAGAGCGAAGGGAACAGGAGGCTCTCAGGGATGAGAGCGTCCACGCTTTGACTCTAAAGTACGAGTGGCAGAATCTTGACATCTTTTTGACCAGAGCCTCTCTGCAGGGAATTCAGACACCCACCCACACTGGCACAAAGCAATGGTGCATTCCTGCCGCCTTCATAAAACTAGGATTCATTGAGTACTTACTGTGGGCCGGGTACTGGGCTAAGTATTTCACCTCCATTCACTCATTTTTCTCTTGACAGCAACCCTCTGAATAGGTGTTATTCCTATTTTACAAATGAGGATACCGCAGCTTAAATCACAGTAACTCGCTCAGGCTCTAACAGTTGGTAAGGAGCAGAGCTGGGACCTGGGCCTAGGTTTATCTTACACCATACCTCATACTCTGAATCACCATACTGTACAGCCTTGAGCATTTTCCTGGGCAGGAGCTGCTAAGCTTTGGGTACCTTGCTGCAGATAAAATTATTACGGGTGAAAGAAGGCATTTGACCTTATTTTGTTTGCTTTTCTTTTTCCGTTCTCAATGCATTCTGTTTCTCTCAGAAGAGATTCGTTTTTGCACTACTTGGCTATTACTATTCTAAGACTACACTTTGGTTTTGGTGTCAGATAGAGATAAGCTGGTGGTAATCAGGCTTCTCTTTCCAGCCCTGTAAAGGTCCCCACTTGCTCTTCCTTTTTTGAGGGTAAGAAGAGCAACCCATCATAAGAAGAGCAGCCCAGCCTCTCTCTCAGAGTTAGGTATTCACTTTAGGTATAATTCTACAAAGCTTGACCCATGAGGGTGTGTGTGTGAGTATGTGTGTGTGTGTGTGTGTGTGTGTGTGTGTGTGTATTGAAGGAGGCTCATTTAGTAAAGGGGTAAATAGCCCAATGCAAAGAGCCTCCTTACAAGTAAAAAGGAAAAATATTCATGTCAATGACTTTGTATTCTATAAGTTATTAAAAGGCAGGGGAACAGGAATTTTATAAAGGTTTTTTCTTCTGTGAAAATTGTTCAGAAGCTACATGATCTCACATGGACCAGTAAAGCACAACAGACCACAAGAGTAGACCTGAGTACTGACCCCTCTCTAGGGGCCACCAAACGGGGCTGTTTCCCTCTGCCTATCCAACAGAATGTGTATCTTCATTGCTTTCCTTTCAATTATGTCTTGCTTATCTATTGTTTGAAGAGTAGACTCTTGGCCTTCAAGGAGGTACTCTTCGCAGTTTCAGCTGTTAGCTGGTAACCCAGCATGTCTTTAATATCTTAGTGACTAGTGACTTTGCCCAGGCCTGGATTGAACCATGGAGACTTCAGGGCTGGTAGGCAGGAGAAAATCTCTTAGTTCCAAGTGAGCCAAGCTACCTGTGCAACATCACCATTCCATATGTCATTCCATATCAGTCCTCGCGTTTTATCTTATTAAAATTCTAACAGAGTCACTTAAAAGATCTCCATCTTGCAAAGCTCCAAGACCTGGGCCCCGATTCCCGATCAGCTGTTAAAACCCAGCAACCTGATTACAGATAGTGTTTGCAAACATTCCTAGGACAGCCACAGTTTCACTGTCTTCTTTCTGCTCTGGTTTTCAGCTTCTTTTTGCTGTTGGCCCCTGGCAATTTCCATTCTTTTCTTATTATACCATCTGAGGTGCTGAGATGATATTGATAGATTTATTCAACATTTTCAGCTTGTTAATAGGAGAACTTTAGATGGTCTATTCTACTATTTCTTCCCACTCAGAAATAAATGTATACCAATACTCTGCACCCTAGTAGGAGAGGACTAATGAAAAGGAGGGATCTGGTTGTAAAGTATGCTAAAAAAAAAAAATGTATTTAGCCACCATCATAGTTATTTATTTCTTGAGAACCTACTGAACTGGTAGCTGGGACTGAAGGGGATTAGACTCTGAGCCCTTGATAATACATTCTGAATGTCAAGTCCTATAATGCACATATGGATAAAACATACCATAGTACACAGGCAAGGAGAACTCTCTGGGTCTAGGAAGCCAGATGAGATTTTCCAGAGGAGCTTGTATCTAAGAAATTCTTCCTGCACAACCCATCTCAGGGTATCTGTCGATTTTAATTTTACATTTCCCAAGAAGATTGTTGCAAACCCACATATGTGAGATCACTGGCACCCTCCCACCCCAAGGGGTGAACACGGGAGGAGTGGAACAACTCCATTTCCTCTTTTCCTCAGATGACTGCAATGAGCAGAAGATGCCTGGCTTTAGCATTCTAGGGCCCAGAAATAAATGTTTCTGGGTTGCAGGCATCTGCTGATGGGATGGGAGCGCAGTGCTGCTTCCTCCTGGCAAAATCAGCTTCTAGGAAAATATGGGCCAGCTGGGCCCCAAGGCCAGAAGGAGCTATAGTACCAGGTAGCTTATTTGGGTAAACTTTTAACCTGCAACTGAGAAAAACAGAAGTGAAGTTGTGGGGGGTCTAGGGGAATTGAGATTATATATATGATCCTTTCTCTGTTTCTACATTGGATCGCTGGGTTCACTTCATTATTAATGTTCTTGCACCTAAGCCCTTTTTATAGAGGTGCCAAAGGAATCTGTTACCCTGCATTCCCAAGAAATTAGAAGGTTAATGGAATAATCAGAGTGGTGGCATGGTTTAGCAGAAAGAACATCAAGAAATTTGGGCTACGTTCCCAGGATTGTTACAACTAGCCTTGCAAACAAGACATTTCACTGTTTTAAGGGGCCACTTCAGCATTTGTAAAATGAGAGTTTTGTACTAAATAGTATTCAAGGATCCATCCAGCCTTTGAATTTTATGCATCTATGGTCCTTAAAAAAAAAAAAAGCAAGCAACTAATGTTCTGGTCATTAAGAGTCCCTGAGGGGCCTCAAAGACCTCTGAATTTTGCCCCTGAGATTCGCAGGTGAAGCAATGGACACGTGGGCAGATCCAAGGGCTGAAAGAACCAGGCTGGAGGTCACCATTCATTGGAGAGCCAGAGAACTTGCATCTGCTGCATGGACTTCACTGGGTGTGGCACCACAGCTGCCTTGGAAGATGGCTTCTTTTGGCCTGATGTAGCCTAATCAATATGAAGAACTGGGTGTGGGTCTGATTTGTCATTCACATAACGAGAAGGTTTCGATGGGAAATGATGTAGGAGAAAGAAAATAGTGTTAGGCATTACACAGAAATGTGATTAGCGTCTTCTCCTGTTTTAACACTCTCCTCAAGATTACTTACCGGGCTTCTGTCCCATGCTTTACCTATAGGGGTATAATCACTTTGGGCTGACATCTCAATCTTTATGTTAGTAGAGCAGAGGGTCTGAAGCCCAAACTAACCTTTCTAGAAGGTCAGTGTGCTCATGGGTTCTGTTGCAAGCTGCAGAAGAAAAGTGTTCTTAATCTAATTCACATAATAGAGGTACTGTCAGCCAATCAGTCGAAGTTTAGGGAACTCTTACTGACAGTGGGCTCTGTGATGAGCAGTCTGGGGCAACCTGCCTATCTATTTTTACCCTCTTCTTTCACTTGCACAGTTTTCTCAGGCCCCTCTACCCCTCTGAATCATCCAGTGCTGAACTCTTTTTCATGTGGGCTAGATGTAGCAAAGCCATCCCCTGAAAGCTCATGTCGTCCTTTCCGCATCCCCACCCACCCCAGATCTGGACTAGGTACTTCTGTCTGCATCTCTATGCTAGCACTCGTCATCATAAGCTATAACTGCAAGTGGGGGCTTCTCTTGAGGACTGGAGCCATGTTTTATTTCTCTGTGTACCCTCATAACAATGCCTGGTACAAATAGGTGAGGAATAAATGTTGAGTGACTGAATAAATGACTACATCCATAGGCAACAGACAGAGCTACCATTCCTATACCCAACTCCCCAGAACAATTTAAACAGAAAATATCACCAGATAATATAACATAAAGGAGAAATTATCTTACTTCTGAGAAGTAAAGTCATATGGATAGGATAGACTGACAGCCTTTCCTCTTTGTATTTCATCACTTACGCACTTCCATTCATATGGCCACCTCAACTGCCTGGAACATAGCCAGTTGGCAAGAAAAGCGTTCCTATAACAACTGAAATAGGTATCATCAAGCTCATACATCATAAGAAGAGCAACCCAGCCTCTCTCTCAGACTTAAGTATTCATTTTAGGTATAATTCTACAAAGCTTGACCCATGAGGGTGGGGTGTGTGTGTGTGTGTGTGTGTGTGTGTGTGTGTGTGTGTGTGTTGAAGGAGGCTCATTTAGTAAAGGGGTAAATAGCCCAATGCAAAGAGCCTCCTTATAAGTAAAAAGGAAAAATATTCATGTTAATGACTTTGTATTCTATAAGTTATTAAAAGGCAGGGAAACAGGATTTTTTTTTAACATCTTTATTGGAGTGTAATTGCTTTACAATGGTGTGTTAGTTTCTGCTTTATTAACAAAGTGAATCAGTTATACATATACATATGTTCCCATATCTCTTCCCTCTTGTGTCTCCCTCCCTCCCACCCTTCTAGGTGGTCACAAACCACCTAGCTGATCTCCCTGTGCTAAAGTGAGAGAGTGGCATGGACATATATACACTACCAAACGTAAAATAGGTAGCTAGTGGGAAGCAGCCGCATAGCACAGGAAACAGGAATTTTGTACAGGTTTTTTTCTTTTGTGAAAACAATTAAAATGAAAATTAAAAAGTGGCTCTTAAGGAAATAAGCTTTAGGTACTTGAAAAATTCTCTTATTTGGAACACTTCGTTTTCTGATGTTACAGGAAAATGAGGTGCAGGTATGGGTAGTGAAAAATTCACCTATGGACACATTGTGCAGAGAAGCCAAGCCTTGTACCATTCCTTGGGGAAGTTTCCTGTGGGGAGGAGTGATGTCCCAAGTCAGACACCTTTCAATTATTGAGATTTGTGTCCCCCAATCTAGTCCAGTCTTCAGATACTTTAGAAACTTTGGATCGATTAGTCATTTTTCCCTTCCTATTTTTTCCATTGTAACTCTGGACTCAAGCTGTCAAGCTT
This sequence comes from Phocoena sinus, assembly GCF_008692025.1. Classification (NCBI taxonomy): domain Eukaryota; kingdom Metazoa; phylum Chordata; class Mammalia; order Artiodactyla; family Phocoenidae; genus Phocoena; species Phocoena sinus. The sequence continues at coordinate 133,104,489 of NC_045763.1, forward strand.
TCAGGCACATGTTGCCATAGGAGACTCTGTTTGTTTAGGGTGGAGTAGTTATTTTTGGCAGGTTAGGGGAGGAGCAATTAATTCTAATAGGTATATAGTAAATTAAATACTTGTGTCTTTCCAACCTTTTCTCTGTATTTATGCTCCTTTTTATAAATTCCCTTCTCTTCCCAGATGACCCTTTAAGAACATTCTAGAAATCATGTCCAGGCTATAGCCATCAAAGTCTAGTGAGCTCTAGAGAAGGTCACCTAGACAATTTCCAATCTTTTCAACATACCTTCCCTAATACTCTTGAGATGAGACGCCATCCTTGGGGGAGAGGTTGGAAAGAAAGATTCCCAGGATCTTGTATTAATCCATTCAAATGTCTAAGTTGTTCTTATGAAAAGGAAGATCTTTAGATCTCCCTTTAATCCTCCATATTGAAGACCATACTTTTACATGTAGGAGAAGTATTCTGGGTGCTCTTTGGATTTTTATAGACGATTACATGAAAAAGAAAGAAGAAGCAGATTAAGTTTTGCCAATGAGTCAGTCAGGGTTGGAGGAAAAGTAACAGATGCAGTGTTAGATGAGGAAGATATACTCCACACACTGGAAAAAGAAAATTCTGGGGGAATCTCAATGGATGTATCTGGTCCTCCCAGGAGAACCCAAGGGCATCTATAGGTGTTAAGGATGCAGCTAGTTGTATTTTGACTCCTATTTGGCTGCCATTGTAGATTCAAGTTATGATTATGTAGTTACTCCAAGTTCTCCAGAGCCAGAGTAACTGGCTCCAGGGTTAAAGACAAATGCTCATCTCAAAATCTATGTCTTTTATCCCAGTGAGGCGTGTGTTGAGAACAGAATTCATTTTCACTTCCTGCTCTCAACTGACATTGCTGTGCAGCTGTGTGACAGCTGTTGAGTTCCACCCCACAAGTAGCAGCTTCTCAGAGGTTCGCAAACTGGTATACATCTGGAATGATGTTCAAGTGACCTCAGGACCCCATAGAATAAATCAAAACATTGAAGAAATAACTTGGATGAGCTCATTCTGATGTAACTCAATTGCTGAAAATTATTTAATGGCCATTAAAAAAAATTTGTATTTATTTATTTATTTTTGGCTGCGTTGGGTCTTCGTTGCTGTGCGCGGGCTTTCTCTAGTTGCGGCGAGCGGGGGCTACTCTTCGTTGTGGTGCACGGGCTTCTCATTGCGGTGGTTTCTTTTGTTGCGGAGCACGGGCTCTAGGCGCGTGGGCTTCAGTAGTTGTGGCATATGGGCTCGGTAGTTGTGGCTCGTGGGCTCTAGAGCGCAGGCTCAGTAGTTGTGGCGCACGGGCTTAGTTGCTCCGTGGCATGTGGGATCTTCCCGGACCAGGACTCGAACCCATGTCCCCTAGCATTGGCAGGTGGATTCTTAACCACTGCGCCACCAGGGAAGTCCCTTAATGGCCATTTTTTACTTTAGTGATCTATCTCATCAGAGCAGAGTGAAATAGGGAAAAGTCCTTCTATTTGACATTTAAGGAGGGTGGGGGAAGAGAAAGTGATTTGAATATGTGAACTGGAAGGTGGCCTCAGGCCTCAAGAGTCTGCTGACTGTCCTGTGGCCCAAAGAGCTTGACTACGAGATGCTTCCTGAGGCTTCGCAATTGGGTATCCACTCAGGGTGGGGAGCAGCTAATGTGACTGTGAGTAGGTGGGCTGCCTGGGCTGGTGCACCCTCCAGGATGCCGTGGGACACTGTTTCCCTCTGAGAGTGGTTCTAGAGAAACAGTGCGTTGGGCTGCTGAGCTATTTTTTTAACCGCTCGTTGCTGTTCTTATCATACATTCCCTTTTGGGGTGAAACACTCCACTAACTCTGGTTTGGCCTGGGCCCCTTTCCCATTTTGGTTCCTGTTAACTTGCAGCAGTAACAGGAGTAGATGGAAACCGTTTGGCTTCCTCTGCTCTAACCCTGTGTCTACCTGCTATGCATGAAGTAGCTGTACATGTGGGATGATTTGTGTTCCGGCACCGGTGTCCCAAACCCTAGGACCACTGCATTCTGGACGAACATCATTTGAGTCTATAGCAACCCACGCCTGTTAGGGTCTCTAAGTACAAGTACCAGAAGAGATGGGGGTTATGGTCCTTAATCTGTGAGAAGCAGCAAAAAATCAAGACACATGACTTCTAAGCCTAAACTCTGCTTGACCTAGCTGTGTGACCTGGAGTAATTTTTGTCATCTCTATTTATCCCCATTTCCTCACTGATAGAATGGGACTTTAAAAGCCAAACCTGCCTGATGCACAGGTTTTCCTGATGATCAGCAGAGTTAACATGTGTGAAAATATTTTGTAACCTACCTAATGATGTAAAGACCTACTATTACGAGAAGGTGAAAAAGTTGATCAAGGAATTAAATGAACCATCCTGGTCCCTGGAGTAGGCCAGGAGCAGATACTCGTTGTGAAATTTGACAATTCCTTCGATCCAATGGTCTTATCTTGAGACTTTTCAACTTCTTGAGAGTGTTACGTCAATTTTTACCCTGCCCCCTTTGGTGCTCTCCCATAATAATGTCTCGAGTTCCATGGATTATGTTGGGGGTGGGATGAGCGGGAGAATAGGGTGAAGCAGAGTGAAGTTGTACTTAGACCGTGACTTGCTGCCTCCTTACCAGCCTTTCCAAGCAGATGGTTGGTGTGATACCATCAATAACCGGGCCTACTGCCACTATGATGGGGGAGACTGCTGCTCTTCCACGCTCTCCTCCAAGAAGGTAAGTGAGGGCACCTGGGAGTGGGAGGGAGAGGGTAGCAGCTCCAGGAATAGAGGCAGGAGCTTTGGCTAGCTCTCCTTCGTGGTGCATCATAATTTGTTTTCCTTCAACAGTCAAGAAGAGGGAATGATAACGAACAAACACTGGAGCTTCTACAGGGACAGGATTAAGGATAGTAATTTTAGGATAGGTTGTTAGAAAATACTAGTCTCTCATTGTCAGTCCTGTAACTGCTAGAGAAAAGCCATGCTTCTGCCGCTCAAAGACTCCCACCTGCTTGTCATTGCCCAGGAAAAGTTTCTGTAGGTAGGGAAAAATGGCCGCCACTCCTTGGAGAGGCAGGATTCTCCATGAAGTGGTATCCACTTACTTTTACAGTTCACAGCTAAATGAATAATCCTATAAAGTGTATCACAAGCATATTGCAGGTGTATGTTGAGCAGACACCACAAGCTACCTGGAGCCCTCCCCCGCTGTGTCCTGAGCAGTAGCCCTTTTCTTGATGCCTTTTATCCTGTTGCTCTGGACTCTATTAAAATAGAAGATATGCTTAAGCTAAGCCTATAAAATTGAATAGGCTGAAAATTTGGAATAATATGGATGAAAACCCAAGAGCTCCAAAGATAACTGACGCTAGTTGGCCGATTTGACGAATCAGAAATACACAAGAATGTTTCCTTCCTTGTATGTGTCTCCACAATAAAGTCACGTCTGCATGATCACCTCTACACAGACCTGAATACTCCTCCTAATGGCTAATATTTACTGATGGCTCACTCTGTGCCAGCATTGTTCTCACCACTGACATGAATTAACTTATTGAGTGCAGAGAGCTCGGGGACTTTTGTATCACTGTTCAGTTTGGCCCCCTTTTGCTCTAAAAACCAGCAAATCCCAAACCATGAGAAACAGATCAAGAGCTTGGATTGCAGGTCAGACATCATGCCAACTAGTTCCTGGTCTCACTTGAAGAAAGTAACTGGTCAAGGATCCCATTTCTACTCAGGAAGGCATAACCACTTCGGAAGAAAGCAATCAGTTCTCTCCCCATCTCCATCTCACACTCAGCAGATCTAGGGTTTTTCTTTAATGGATTTTGGTGCCTGTGGCCAGTATACACATGAGTCAGGATTGAAAAAGCATTTCACCCCTGTTGACTCCTAAATTACATTTAATTCATATGTGAAAATATGCTGGGAAATTTCCTCAAACCCCACCACCCGTTCTCCAGCCCACTTGCCCAGTCACCCAGCCTATCTCTTCAGTGTACTTGGACTATTAAATAATATGCGGATGTATTGTTGTTTCATTTGACTATCCATGCCCAAAGAGCAGAATCTTTGCCACTTTTACATCATGTCTCCTGAATGCTCAGTTCTCTCTGAAGCTAATTATGGACACTCAAAAAGTATGATTATCTGTTGGTAGCAGTGCAAGCAGGAAGAGAGCAACTTTTGCTGGACCATCTCTGACCTGGAGGAGGGATAATTACATAGCAGGAAGGCAATCTAGCCACAAACAACGGGTAGAAAGATGCATTGTTTCACCAAGCCAAAGTATATCCTGGGTTCAAGAAGGGCAAAACCTCAAGCTTATGAAGACAGAAGAGATGATTCTATGGCCCCAAGAACATCAAAAAAGTAGAAGACATAGAGCTAGGTAACAGAGCCTTGGTTTTCCAGGTAGTAGTGTCATGACCTTGAGTTAAGTCATCCTACCTCTCTTGACCTTCCCTGTAAGAAGAAAATACTAACGTTCCTCTTACCTACTTTACAAAGATTTTGTGAAGATTGATAACAACAAAAACATTAACAGCAGTAGTTTTGAACACTAGTGGTAATATTAGAAGTAGTAGTAACAGATATTAGAGGTGCCTGGAAATGTGTGTTTCATATCCATCATCTTATTTAAACTACACTAACACCCTCTTGGGTAGTTGCTGTTGCCCTCCCACTTTATATATAAAGAAAGTGAAGCAAGGAAGGTCTACCTTGCCTAAGGAGACATGGTGTGTAAGTGAAAGAACTGAGTGTTAATTTCAGTTCTGTGATACTAACACGCAATCCCACACTTCCTCTGGGACCAAGTGAGAAAAAAAAGCAAAAGCTGGTTGAAAGTGTGATGCTTGGTGCAAAAATGAGTGATTGCAACTTCTCTTTGATTTCTCCTAGGTCATTCCATTTGCTGCTGACTGTGATCTGGATGAATGCACCTGCCGAGACCCGAAGGCGGAAGAAAACCTGTAACTGTGGGATCAAGCCCCTCCTTCCACTGCCCTGGAGGCAGTAAGAATCAGAGGCCTCCACAAAAGGAAACAAAAGATCAATGAAGAAGAAAGGTCATGAAATGAAGGAAGGAAGAAGAACACCAAGGATCCTATAAGAAATGCAAGAGGACGTTTATAGGTGCCAACTATTGCGTCAAGTAGCCCAAGTAAGGATCACAGGCAAACATTTCTTCAAAGAGGCAGTTGATTTAAAGTGGAAAGAGAAATATGATATATATACAAGGACCCTCCTTCCCCATTTATATTCTATCAAATCCCATCCTCAACTCTTGCCCTGCTCCCCACTCTGCACCCTGCCAACTATTCAGCCCCACCCAACTTGTAAACCAATACCAAAATACTAGAAGAGAAGTTGCCAGGGACACTCTGCTAATACCCATTTTGAATGGATGGCCATCTTTCAGGGCTCGTCTAATCTAAACTGGCTCTCTCCCTTTCTTTGTGTAGTCTCCCTTAGTAATAATGAGGTTAGTTATTAATTCTTTATAAGTATTTAAACATAATGATATAAATATATTATATATATTATATTTTTTGCTGTCTACTAAGCTAAAAATTATCCATTGTTCCACACATGCTGCTGTGAAGTTCACGCCCAAAATGAATGCTGAGGGTTTGAGGACCGAAAGACATGTTCTTCTGCCATCTTTCTATTCCTAGGGATTGGCAGGCTGAGAGGGAGCTGGGGAAGGAAAGGGAGAGATTAGATGGAGTTTTTGATAATCACATGTCAGCTAATCATCTTTTTATGAACTGGGAGCTGAGCCCAGTTTGAGGAGATGGGGGCTTGGAATGATAATACTAAAAGGCATGGAAAGGTGGGTGGGGTTATCCATTGGTGATGGGTCCAGGAAAACTAGACTATGGTTCTTGAGTATCCATCCAAAAAGAATACATTCTCTTCAGTTCTTGGAACTCTTCTTTGCAGTTGGTGAGGCCCAGGATTTTCTGCACTTCCACAGGTGCCTGTTCCAAGTGTGGCTCTCAGCCAGTCACTCAGTCCACAAGGCTGTATGTAGGCTCACTCTCCCATCATCACCAGGATTACAGGAACTCACGCATGCCTCATACTTGGCCTGTGGTCTCCCTTTTCCTAAGTCTCCAAGCCTGGCCATCATCCACAGCCACATGACCTATTGTTGACTTTCTGGGGAAAAAATGTCATGGAAATGACATCGGGGAAAGGTGGAGGAAACTGAAGAACAGGCAGGTTTGGAGGAGGCCATAGACAGGGGAGAAGTCAGGGTAAATCAGAGCCCAGGGCTGGAGGATGAATTGAGTCAAGGAGACTCAGCCTCGTTCCGAGTCTCCACAGCAGACCAAAGGGGATCTTTCTTTTGAACAATGCAGACTCGGAGGTAAATTCTATTCAAGTGTGATGTGTCAGATGTGTCCCAGAGAGAGCACTTTGAGCAAGCTATGAAAATAACATGGAGCAAGGGTGACACTCTGTGGGGAGAGAGAAGAATTTCAGCTGCTTAGGGTCCATTTTGTCGTTGTTACCCTCTTTCTTGTTCAATAGATGGACTGTATGTGAAACGACCGCGTTAACCTGCCTCTGTTTACGTCCTGGGCTGACTCATTTTGCACGTGGTCTCCTGCAGTTGTTCTTTAGTGACGATTTATGGGTTAGGCCTTGGGGAAAGAAAGTAAGGAGCTAGTTTCTTGTTCAACACCCCAGTTTATCATCTCAGGAAGGGAAGAACAGGCAAAAGTTCAAGGGCAGCCTTGGTCTCCCTGGATCGCCTGCCCTTTGGCTCTGACCACAGTTTTCTATTCTTCCCATCAACCCCGAAAGCAGTGGCTGTGCAAATATCAATAGAAAGAAGAAATGCTTCCCCCACTGTCTTGAGCCAGACTTCACGTAGGAAAGAACAACATATTTATCTGTGGGGATCTGAAATGAGGGTGGCAAGGTCACCGGGGAAGGGAAAGACCAGAGTCTGCCCATCCAAAATACTCTTGTTCTCTGTATTTCCAGCCGTAATGGAAACAATAGCCGAGATACCTACTGTTCCTTATCTGGGTTCACATTTAGTGCCCCCAAGAAGAGAATATTTATTTCTGGGATTCTGATAGGCTTCAATATGGAAAGGACAGTAGAAGAGTTTAGATTCTTCATTTTAAAACAGTTGTAAGATGGTTATCCAAATTTCTTGAAGCATGTCAAACTCCGTGCAGGGGAATCCTGCCATGTCTGAGCTTGAGAGTTATCCTACGCTTCGCCCAGCTCAGGAAGGCTACATCCACCCACCCACCCACCCCCACCCCCTCCCACCCCAAGCCCCAGGAATACAGAGCCTGTGGTTCATGCCAGCATGGATCTGGGCTCAGTCTTCCCACAGGAGTTACAGTGAGAACATTTCTCTTTCGTACTTCATTTTAAAATATTTCATTCTCTGTTGGCAACATCTGCACTCCATCGCTGCCCCGGGAAGGTGAGAGGAGGGTTCTGGGGGGTGTGTGGAAAGCCTTTCAGGCTACAGGCTGCCCAGCCCAAGTCAGTCCTGGCCATTCATAGATGGCAGGTTCTTCCAGCCTTTGTCCCTGGAGCCTAGTGCTTCGGGCTCCTCAGGTCACTAATAAAGTTGAAGCTCTAAGACACCACGGTCACAAATCCCCAGTGGATATTAACTCACACTCACTCCATGTGGTGGTCTGCGTTCTGCTGCTCTCCCCCATACGTGGGGCCACAGAGGGCCTCTCCCAGAGGCTCTTCCATTTGTTTCCTTGTTCCAAAATCACTTCTCTGCTTCTTCTTTTTCCCAGTAACTAGGAGCGCCGGGGTCCAGGTTGCCTAGGGCTGGATGACTCTGATGATTAGTGTGGCCGTTTCCAACTAGAGAGCTGAGAGGGCAGAGTGGGGAGAATGGTCAGCTGACAAACTTGTACATGCAAGTAAAGAGCTATTCTTGATTCTCTCTTTTCCTTCCCCCCCACTACAAGGCATTGGATTTGGCATGTCCTCTCCTCTGTGAGATCACTATTGAGTGTGTCAGTTAGCATCCCAAGGGGCTGGCTTGATTGGGAACACAGTGAAAGGAGCTATCTACTGTATTGTAACGTAAAACAGCTACAGCCAGTTATTTTGTAAGATTATAAAATATTCATTAAAAAATCAGCACACAAAATGGGAAGTGTCTTTGGTGTCTTATTCTTCGTTTAAATCATTCCATCACTTCCAAATTGCTAGAGCACTTCATTTGCTCGTTTCAGGTCTGGACATCCATCATTGATTAACTGATGATTCTTTTCAGTCACTTGAAAACTATTTATTAAGTAAATGGTATGCATAAGGAAGATAAACATGAAAGTTCACAAGAAGAGATGACATATACAAAAGCAGAGTACACAGTAGTCATGTCAAGTGCCTCATGAGTTGCAGGAATAAAATGCAAGAATCATTTACAGTCCAGAGGCAGTAGCGTCACCTCTGGATGCCAAAGGCAGGGAGTATTTGAAAGATGGTCCATGAAGGATGCATACGAGCTTGACAGGCAGAAATGGGAAAGGGGGGAGAGAAGAGTCCAGGCAAAGTGAAGAACAGGGTTGACCCTATGGAAGCAGGAAGGGGAAAAGGCTGGGTGATAGCAGACGTCCCTGGGGCATCCAACTTAGCTAGAAGGGAGAACTCAGCTCACATGTGCCCTGCATTTGGCAAAGGCAATCTGATTTAATCCTCACAGACAGATCTGCAACTTCCACTATTTCATTTCACAGATGTGGACACCAAGTGTCAGTGTGTAAAGAAAGTTCCTTAAGGTCATATGCCTGGCACTAGAGTCAAGCCTGGTTCTGTGAGACACCAAGATAGATAAAAGAAGGAAAAGAAAAACCATGGTTCATAGGATGGGAAAAGGCAAAGGAGAAGTGGAGAGAGATGTCAAAGACAATGACTCTGCGTTATCTTTATACCCATAAAGGTTATCATCACTGACAGAAAAGGGAAGCCAGGAGGAGTAAGCTTCTGAAGAAAGAGCATGTCTTTGCTTTTTGATAAAATCAGTTTAAAAGCCAGATAGAGGGCTTCCCTGGTGGCGCAGTGGCTGAGAGTCCGCCTGCCGATGCAGGGGACATGGGTTCGTGCCCCGGTCCGGGAGGATCTCACCTGCTGCGGAGCGGCTGGGCCCGTGAGCCATGGCCGCTGAGCCTGCGCGTCCGGAGCTTGTGCTCCGCAACGAGAGAGGCCACAGCACTGAGAGGCCCGCGTACCGCAAAAAAAAAAAAAGAAAAAAAGAAAAATTTAAGTTCATATTACTAAGTGCAGGTTGGGATGGGAATCCAACTTTTCTGTCTCCAAATGTGATGTACTTTCCACTACATGAAGTCCAGCCCACTAGACCCAGAATGAACTCAGATTTTCCCAGCTGAAATGGAAAAGTTAAATGTCTTTTTACTTGTTTATATTTCAAGGTGCTCATTGGTTTACCGGTGGCTTTCTTAGTAGCTGATGGTAAGAAAACTGACAGCAAACCTAGAGAATCGTTCCAGGGCCCTCTGCTCATGCCAGGCCCTGAGTATAAGCAGATGCCCTGCACATGCCCATTAGGCCAGCTGGACTGAGACATCTGGCAAGGCTGCCTTCTCCCTAATAGTTTCCCCAGGGAGAGTCCTGGAGAGAGACTTTGGACCTCTGGTTTCCATTGACTGACAAACTTAAATGACATGATGAGTCACCCGTCAGCTGGGAGACTCACTACTCTAAGATTCCAGCCAATCAGATGTTGAGGGGCTCAGGATGGCAGGAGGGTAATATGGCTTTTCACTTACAAATAACTCCAGGGCGTCTCTGGATCTGGCTTTGGGTCATCTCTTTTTATGTCACCCCAAGAAGACCACTGGTTCTGGACCGATAACATTTCCGTTTGCCCAACGGTTGGCTCAGAAAAAGGGATGGTGATGAGAATCTTGTATCTTGTAATATATGTCCACACCCATAAAACCTACACATGCCCTGGGTATTTGGAACAAAGTTAAGACTCATTCGAACATAATGATTGTTTCCAAGTGTGCGTGATTTGCTGATGATCCCTTTTTTTGTTTGTTTTCCCCTTGATCCTGCCACTAGATCCTCGGGTTACATTGCCAGTGTTAAGTAAGAACTGGTATGACAATGGCAGAGTTCATTCTTTTTTTTTTTTTTTTTTTTTTTTTTTTGCGGTACACGGGCCTCTCACTGTTGTGGCCCCTCCCGTCGCGGAGCACAGGCTCCGGATGCACAGGCTCAGCGGCCATGGCTCACGGGCCCAGCCACTCTGCGGCATGTGGGATCCTCCCAGACCGGGGCACGAACCCGTGCCTCCTGCATCGGCAGGCGGACTCTCAACCACTGCGCCACCAGGGAAGCCCTCCTACCATGGGTTGTCCTGCCTAATTGTGAATCAGTCTAGTATTAAGGAAATCACTGTCTCCCAGGGCTACAAATTTTATATCTGGACTGTTCTGACTTGAGTGAAGCAAAAAAATACCCAAATAGCTGGTGATATCAATAAATACTTATTGAGCACCTATTCTGTGCCAGGTGCTAGGGATACGGCAGTGAACAAAACATAGCTCCTTATTTGGAAAGACATTGGTGGAGACAGACTATACAGTGAAGAGTGCTACAAAGAAAACTCAGGTGCAGTACGTGGGGTAAAGGGGGTCCGGGCTGGGTAAGTGCTAGTTTCTATAGGGAAGGTCTGTGAATGCTTCTCAACAGCAGGAAGTCAGCTGCCCCGTGAATACCTGCGGGGAGAGTGAGCCAGAACAGGGGGCAGCAGAAGTGAGGTGGGAGAGAGCTTAGTGTTGTCTGCAGAAGAGCAGAGCGAGGGATGCAGGTGAGGGCAGAGAGGGCTGGGGGATGGGGAGGGTCACAGAGGGTCTCCCTAGCCGCGGTAAGGACTCTCTGGCTTTTCCTTGGAGGGAAATTGTTTCCCACACCAGTTTCTCTGTACCTGCACATAATCCATCGCCTGTGCTTGCTCTCACATCCATCCTCCTCCTTCCGGTTTGCCTTCCTCTCACCCCCGCTTGGGCTGCCATCACCTCCTCAACTGCCATGGTAACATCACCAAGCCAGGTCCCTTCTCCTGTCTCTTCCCCAGCAGTCCGTTGGCACGAGGCTTCCACGTCATTCCTCCTGTAGCACACCTTTCGTCCGGTCACCCGGGACTCAGGGAAAGGAGCTCACGGTGTCTGCCTGTCCTGAAGGATCAAACCACTCTCAGCACAGCCAACCTGTTACACTGGCTTCCCGCTGCTTCCCAACTAGTGGTCCTCCCCGGCCACACACCACCCCCCGCCCCCGCCTTCCAGTCAGAGAGGATGCGCCCACAGCCCCTGAGGCTCCTGGTTCTGCTTGTGCTAATCCCGGACCTGGATGCCCTCCCTCCATCTCCACATGCCCCAAAGCTGCTCATTTCCCAGTCCCCTCTCGTGTCCTCCAGTTCCGTGAAGCTGTGCTTCCTGCCCCATCCGATGAGACTTACTGTGTCCATGGCTCCGTATTGTCCTCCCCCAGGATCATCAACCTGATGGACTGATGTTTTGTTACCTGTGTTCTTGTCTTTCCCTCCTATTCAATCGTAAACTCTTCGAAGCCAGGTGAACTCAGGGCTCCACTAGACCATGCGATACCTTTTCTGAGAAATAAAAAAAAGCTCCCCTTCATCTGAGTGAAAGCAAACCAATGTCAGAGAGCATGGCTTGAAACGTATAGCACGGGCTGGATTTCTGGCCGTATTCACCCCCTGGACCAGGCAGCCTCGGGCAAGACACCACTTTACATCTCTACACTGTGGCCCTACGAACACCATCTTACTTGATTTTGGATCTCTGACACTGCCTTGCACAGTGCCTTGCCTGAATAAAACCTTAAAATTTGCTGAATTGAATCCCAATCCTGATTCTGGGAATGTGAGAATCAAAAGAAACGAAGATGTTGCGTTTGGGGTTGGAGGGGGGTGGGTGGGTCTGTGGACACTCGAGTTTTATGCTTTGACTGGTTCTTTAACAATAGGCTGAGCAAGGATAACACAGGGCCAACACAGAAGACTCGGTTGTGAGTGCATAGTTTCAAAATGACTCATTTTGAAGCTGACCATTGAATTCAGGGTATGTCGGTCAGTTTTATGTTGAGGTGTGCTTTAGCTCAGCTAAGATGTGCACATTTTGCTTTTAGATGTGTAGTCCACATGGATTAGGAAGAAGCAGCAACTGTCGATTAGGCAAGATTGAGACTCTAAGAGACAACCTGACCTGAGACGAAGTGAATTGATCTTGAGCAAGTTATTTAATGGCTTAAGACTCAACTTTCCCATCTGTAAAATGGCATGATAATTCCTAACTTAGAGAATTTTCATGCAGGTTTACTACGATAATTATGAAGTGCCTTCCATGGAGGCACTTTTTTCTTTCTCTTTTTTATAAATTTATTTACTTATTTTTTGGTTGCGTTGGGTCTTTGTTGCTGCACACGGGCTTTCTCTAGTTGCGGCGAGCGGGGAATACTCTTCGTTGCGGTATGCGGGCTTCTCACTGCGGTGGCTTCTCTTGCTGTGGAGCATGGGCTCTAGGCGTGTGGGCTTCAGTAGTTGTGGCATGCGGGCCCTAGAGCGCAGGCTCAGTAGTTGTGGCACATGGGCTTAGTTGCTCCGCGGCATATGGGATCTTCCTGGACCAGGGCTCGAACCCGTGTCCCCTGCATTGGCAGGCGGATTCTTAACCACTGTGCCACCAGGCAAGTCCCCATGGAGGCACTTTTAAAATGGTGATTATAAGTATTATTACCCGAGATCAATAGAAGTATCCCTGGTACAGGAGGAAGAGAGTAGTGGGGATGGTGACTGGCTGGCTTTTGAGTTTCTTTTAGCCTGGGATGTGAATTATTCTAATGGGTATTCCTCTCTCTCTCTCTCTCTCTCTCTCTCTCTCTCTCTCTCACACACACACACACACACACACACACACACACACACATATACACACACTCACATGCTCACATGCAATTAAGTGTTCTATGAACCTTTGGCTATGTTTTAAATATAATTTCATTTAAAGCCATGCTATGTGCCAGTTCGAGGCCCCAGATTAAATAGTTAGAATGTGACCCTGATTCCAAGTATTAAGGGGAGGAAAAAAATTGTTTAAACTATGTCATCAAGAAATGTAATTTATTCACAATTTTAGAGGGTCGTGTTGATGCCAGAGCATGTCCTGGGGCTCTGCCTGGGCAGCATACTCACGAATAAGCAAACTGGATCCACCCATACTAATTGTAGTTTTAGACAATTTACCTTCACGAAGTAAAGAGGGCCCCAGGCAAGGATCGTGGCTTGGGGAGAGTAACAGGGTTTCCTCTAGATGTAAATGACATTCCTGGAGGTACCAAGGCATCAGGACTTGACTGACTCAAAGTAAATTTTGGTAGAAATCGTAGGCATTTATGTATTCATCTTGATCATTCGGAGAGTACAGACCTCAGACTGAAGACCTAGTGTGGACTCGCAGTTCAAGGAGACGTTGGGCAGATGAGTCTTTTAGGGCCCGTTTATAAAGCGGGGATGAGTTTACATTTGCAGGGCTATTATGAGCACTCAATAGGGTAACCTTAGTAACCCTTGAAAGCACTTGGTACACAAAGTGTTCCGTGTGAGTTTCTTTCCCATAGCATGGCTGGAGTTCAATAAATACTTATTAATAATAAATATTTATTAGTGAAAGAATTTCCTTCCTTCTTTTCCATTGAAGTGCCCAGTACCTTCCTATTACCATTTCAGGTGTACTTAAAATCTCACCGCTTGTTTCCAGTTTCCATTCATGCTATAGCTCAGACAAGAGTTTCCTCTAAGCTAGTTAAGGCTTCGGGGAAGAGGAAATCGGACAGGAAAGAGTTGAATCTGGAGAAGGGTTGAGTCTGGCAAGACCTGGAGGTGAAGGCAAGATCAGATTCTGGCAATATCTTTTCCAGGCTCTAGAAGGGAGTTCCAGGCCTCCTTCCTCATAAACAACTTGGCCAGCAGTTGTCCACAATACCTCATTATTATCAGGATTTTATGAATCTCCTGGCTCGTGAAGCCTCATCTAAGCGCTGGGCTTCAGACACAGACCCCGCCTTGACCTCAGGCTCTTGTGTGCTCCCCAACACCAGCTCTTCAAGTCATGCCAGTCCCACCCCCTCACTGTCCTTGTGGTCTTATCTCTCCCGGCGCCAGCGTCTTTCCAGACTCGCCTCTTCAACCCACTGCTGCCCATTCCCGTGGCTAACACACACCACGGCTCTGTCTTCTGTTTGATCCAACCGTGAGGGTTTTGAGATCCCAGGTCCATGCCCACAGTGAGAATACCACGCTGGAGAAGGGCAGGCAGCAAAGGAAAAGACAGAAGTGAACTTTTGCGGGGAAGAACTTTCAAAGTGCCCGCTCACTCCCTGAAGAATGTCCAGCTCAGAATTTTGGGGGGAAAAAACAATAATTTGTAGATCACGTCTCTCTTGGCTTTTTGTGGAGTTTTCCAAATTTCTTCTGGGAGGTCCCCATTCTGTGCCCGGGTGAGAGGAAAACCCACACCTGGGAGGTCAGCTTGTCTTTTCCGTGCCTGTCTTCGTCCTGAGGAGTCCTGAGAGCTAGGGCACTCCTTGCTCGTGGCCTCAGCCCAGGCTCTGTGGGGAGGATGAAGTTCCACTCAGACATTCCCGCGGCTGCTCAAACCCAGTGGGACTTTGTTAAGTTCTGGGCTACACCCTCTCCTTTGAGTGTTTGCTGGTATTGCTGGGGCAGCCAAATGCCCTTTCTTTATGTTCCCCTCTCCTTGCCCCACACCAGTCAGCTCCATCGCCAACACCTCTACTGTGGGTCTCTTCAGATTCCTTCCTAGTCGTCAAGGGACACGGAAGCTACAGGGTGAGGATCAAAACATCTTCCCCTGTCTGATACCCGAGAGTGAGGAAGGTCCAGAGACCTGAAGTGCTTTAGACTGACCTTGGTCAGGGGTTACCGCGGTGTAGACACGGTAGATCCATGGGTGTGGTTGAACGCTTCCGTTCTAGAACTGTAGAGACATCTGCGTAGTTGGAATGGTCTGCCTGAGAATACGACCAGGCTGGAGGGCGGGAATGACTTTTACGCCAGTAGAGACACAAAAGTCAGTGAGATCAGACGTGGGAGGAATTCCATTTCCATGCATGCCAATAAACTCAAGTCACAAGAATCCTTGAAAGTGCATAGGCCCAGCTCCCTAGCCACGCCTTCTCCACAGCAGGGACTGACGCTGTGCTGAACACCAGGAAGGAGCAGGAAGACGTGGACATGTAAAAGATCGCCGAGTCTCGTTTGTCGGTTCTGCTGCATACAAGGAAACCCCGACCCCCACAACAGCAAAACAAAACAAAGAGAAACAACAGACACAAAAAACGTGTTCAGTCAAGTTTTGCTGTTGGTTTAGTTGAATCACCCTGTTGATGTCACATAGGTTCCAAATCCACACTGCAGCATCGGAGAGCAGTACAAAGGGTACGCTCTGGCTCCCATACTTACCTGCCTTACGGTCTTGGGAAAGTTACTTAAGATTTCCAACTTTCCTCATCTGTAGAATGTAGATATTAACAGTGTCTGTCCACAAGCTTGTTGGGAGAATTAGACAAGAGAAGCCATGTCAAAGTGATTAGATGGTGCCTAGCACATAATAAGCAATCAGTCAACGTTACTCGCTATTAAAGACAACAACGTCTTCAGTGACAAATCTCACATAAAATGGTAAAACCTCTCAGAGAAAGTTCAGTTTCAAAGACAGCACGTTGTAGTACATACAGACGCTGAAATATAATGTTGTACACGTGAAACGTGTAATGGTATAAACCAGTGTTACCTAAAAAAAAAACCACAGGGAAAAAAGAATGCATAGTATAAACTTGAAACATGTTTCCTTGCTACCCTATCATGTTGTCAAGAAAAAGCTACTGGGAAAGGATAAATGGCTGTGGCACATGTGGCTCCATTTCAGTGTCTAAGAACAGTAAAGACAGCCAGGGAGCACCAATACTGTGGAGCATTTACTAGGTGTGTTCCAGGCATTGTGCTAAGCGCCTCCAAAGCATTATCTCATTTAATCTTCAGGCCCCTTGTGCCAGTTGTTAAGCTACACTGTCTCTCAGCTCAAACCCACCCTCTTGTCCTCTGCTTTGTGATGCTGCTGTTGAAACACTGCAAATTTCAGTTCTTTTTTGTCAGCTTCATGTTAGGTTTCATCAGTAGGGGCCACTAGAGGGAGACTGGAAGAAAGAAGGAGAATGGACGGGTTGGTTCCTTTGGGTTTACTTGCGGTTCAAGCAGCAGCATCCTTCTAATGGCCCTTTACCATGGCAGCAGCAGTTGGTTCTAGTCTCTGTCATCTCTGTGCCCTTGAAGGACCAGCTCTATTATGTTCTCACAAAGAAACTCCATCACCAAGCAAATGGCCTCTCCTTGAGGAAACCTACTTTCTGTTTCCTCCCTTTGTTCTCTGAGTCCAAGAGCGGTGGCTGCTTCTTGCAATTATTCATACCTCTGTGTTATCTCAGTATTTCAAAGAGTTTTGCTCTTTTGCTCCTCCAGTATCTTTTAACCAATTCCCTACATTAAATTCTCTCTGTGGAAATCCTGACTGCATCTTAACTGACACACTGTGCAAGAGGCTGAAACAGATGGGGACTTTGAAATCCTTTGTTTCCTGCCACCTAAGACACCAAATTAACACCACTAACACTATCTTAAAATACAGATTTAGAAATGAAAGAAGAACAGTTCAGAAAACATAAATAAAATGCTGTGAAAATGATCACATAGTAATGGGGCCAGAGGTTTCAGAAATGTGTTTTTTGTTCTCACTCTATTTCCATGATCATTGCACAATGAACCTATATTCACTTTTGTATATAAGCTATATGACATTATTATTTTATATTATGGTGCATACATAAATGATTTTCCTGTATAGTCCTGATTTTAGGTATTCTGTGTCTATTCTTTTTCTATAAATTAGGGAAGACAAATGCATGGCACACATTTTGCCATTCAGCATTTCCATATCAATGTTAGGCATTCATCACTCATCTCACCACTCTTTCTGGCCAGATACAGATCCAGTCTCAGAATCCTTTTCAAATCACAGGCAGTGGGACTTCCCTCGTGGTGTAGTCGTTGGGAATCCGCCTGCCAATGCAGGGGATGTGGGTTCTATCCCTGAACTGGGAGGATCCCACATGCCGCGGAGCAACTAAGCCTGTGTGCCACAACTACTGAGCCTGTGCTCTAGAGCCCACGAGCCACAACTACTGAGCTTGCGTGCCCTAGAGCCCACGCACCACAACTACTGAGCCCGTGCACCACAACTACTGAAGCCCACGTGCTCTAGGGCCCGTGTGCTGCAACTACTGAGCCCACGTGCTGCAACTACTGAGCCCGCGTGATGCAACTACTGAAGACCGTAAGCCTAGAGCCCGTGCTCCGCAACAAGAGAAGCCACTGCAATGAGAAGCCCGCGCACTGCAATGAAGAGTAGCCCCCACTCGCTGCAACTAGAGAAAGCCTGCGCGCAGCAACAAAGACCCAACGCAGCCAAAAAAAAAAAAAGAAAATACAAATCACAGGCAGCCACTACACTTGATCAAATTTAGCACTCAAGTGAAAACCCATTCGCCATCCTTGCGATCTATCTTCAGGTTTATGGAAATTTCTTTACTTTCGTCATCAGAATTTATGTTCCAGATTGTCATTCAGATCCTAAAGAGTTATAAAACTTTTATGTCATATGATATGTAATAATTTTTAGTTTGAAGTACGTATTAGTTAAGACCCAGTTAGGAAAGCAGAACACATTTTAGATCATTCAATAGAGAAAATTCAAAATGGAAAACTAATTAGAAAGGCTTTGGAATAACAGAAAGGGCATGTGAAAAATCGTGGGCCAACCCAAAGATTGGCAACAGCAGGAAGCTCCTGCTTTGAGGAGATAAGACCGTGTTACTAAAACTCAGGACTTGGAGCCACCTAAAGGGAGCTGAAAGCATGGCAGGAATTTGCTGGAGGAGTTCTGAGGCCAGAGAGGCAGCTGGAACCACAAAGAAGATGCTAACGACACCATCCAGTCAGAGAGAGGAAGAAATACACTGGTTTCCTTCCTCTCCCTGTCCTCCAATCTTCCACAAGTGCCTGCCATTGTCCCACGGGCTGGAAGCCTGTTGGCAAGGCTGTGTGGAAAATGTAGCTTGCAAGAGCCAGCTCTCTGTGACACACAGCAGAGCAGCAGAAGGCCGGGGAATGGATCTGAGGACAAAGAGGCAGTTGGCTTTTGAGTAGTATGGGCATTACCAAGTTACACTCAACAGTCACTGGGGCAAAATGGCGGTGAAGGCATGTCCAACCTTGTCTTACCGACAGGCTCTTAGGTCCCGGGACACCACAAGGACATGGCAGGAGACGGTTTCATCTCTAAGCCAGTAGGTCACAGAACACTGTCTGACTCTTTGGACAGCAAAGGCCTCAGGGTTACCTGACATTTGAATTTTTCTGAACAAAGGAAGTTGCTCCTAATTATTAAGCGCAGAATATGGCTGAGGTTTTCTTCCTGGGAGAGGTAGTAAGAAATCAGTTACACTAATGGGTAGCTCTGTGTGAACAGACATATTCATAAACTCTAAGAAAAGGCAGTTTTGGTGAAGAAACAAGATATCAAAACCTGTGCGTTCCTACAGGAATCAATTCAATTACAGCACACACTGCAAAGCCCTGGCACAAAGAGGGTTTTTTTTTTCCCCTCACTTTAGAATAGTGCAGACATGAGCCAAAGCCTGGAGTCCCACATGCATCAAAGAGAAATTGTCAGCTGTTCTATATAACACTGAGGTTTCATTTGACACTAAGCCGCTCATTCATTGGTTCACTTGAAATGACAATGAAAAAGGAGGTGGTGATGGAAACAGGGCTGGGAGCCAGTAGGTTATCAAAATCAGGCTGGCTCCTGGATCAACATGACCAGCTATGCTGTCCTGAAGGGCAGGAGGTTTTTGTTTCCCAAGATCTCACTCAAGTATCGGGTGTTACCTAGGATGCATGCAGGGCACAGAGAACAGGGCAAAAGAACCACGAAAAGCCAACACAAGGCTACGTTCAACAGATAGAGCTTGAGTCACGGATTTTCTTGACTCTGCATTATCCTCACGAGACAGACAAAAAACAAGCCAAACAAATCCCAAACCAAGCCAAACAGACAAGCAAACAAGCTTGGAAACAGCTATGCACGCTGAGTTGTTTTCCTAATCGTGGTAGGTTTGTATTGATCCACATTCTCTTTTATGGTCTGACATAGGGTGACCAGCCAGTGATTTGTAAAAAAATCTCAGTGGGAGTTCTTCCCTTTCTAGGAAACTCAGTAAGAAGCCAACTCATGAATGGCGGAGGCAGGATGGTGTAATGGTTAGAGTCAGAGAGCCCTTGGTTGAGAGGCCTTACTTCTACTTCACTGTGAACTGGGGCACGTTATATAAAATCTCTGAGATCCTGCTTCCTCTTTCCTGAGAGTATCCAGTTCACAGAACTGCATGAAGCTTGAGGAGGAGCCTGCAGTTAAACTGTTTAGCACGGTGCCTGGCACACTTTAAGGGTGGGATGTACACATTCACATCCAGGAAGTTCCAAATGCAAAGGGGCAGAAAAGCAAAATAATTAGAAGAAACCCTTCCCTTCTAATATTCCTACTTTGTCCCCAGTTGTCTTCTCCTTTCTCTCTCTCTCTTTTTTTTTTTTGCTGGCCCTGGAACAACTGTCCCCCTTCCCAGGGCTTCCACTAAGCCCCTGAGGTTGGCCCTCTGAGAGGTATTGGAGTGAAGCATCCAGCCTTCTTTTTTGCTCTTCTCTGTTGCAGCAAGACATTCACTGCTGCAAGGTGGTGAGAGGGACGTTATGCTTACGTAGCCCAGCCCGGGTAAAATCACCTCTTCTTTTCATGGTGAATTCACACCCGGGACAGAAACTTAGATGCTCCGTCACCGGCTGGGTGGAATAGACACCGTTGAGCTCTCATCCGGTCCCCTTTATTTAGCAGACCAATCCCCATAGTGGCTTAAAGCAATAACCATTTTATTGCGTTGCATAATTTTCAGGGCCAGGAATTCAGGCGGGGCTTGGCAGGTGATTCTTCTCTTCCATGTGACATTGATAGAGGTCGCTGGGTGGTGTGCAGCTGGCAGAGGGACGGGTCTCCAGGGGCCAAGACAGCTTCATTCATGTGTCTGGTGCCTTAGCTGGAATGTCTGGAAGGCTGGGCTCAGCTGGGACAGTGGCCCAGAGTGCTTACATGTGACGTCTCCAGCATGGTGGCCCCAGCACGGTGGCCTCAGATTTCTTCTCCAAGAGTAAGAGTTCCAGAGAAAAAGGCAGAAGCCCCAAGGCCTTTTATGACTCAGACTTGGAAGTCAGAGAGTTTCACTTCCATTCTCATCTATTGGTCAAAACAGTCATCAACCTGCCCAGATTCAAGGGCAGAGGCAGTAGAACACCATTCTAGTTGGGAGGCGTGTCGAAGAATTTATGGGGCCGTCTTTTAAGACTGCCAGTCTGTCTTCTTTTAATAATTCTCACTTGCGCGCACAGACCAGAACTGTCACGGTTACTTTTCAAGAGGGCCAACTAGTGCCTAGGCACTGAATAGCTGGCTATTGAAGAATTTAAAGGGAATCACATGCGCTGGTGGCAGCACAGATAACATCTATTTAAAGGTACGTTGTAGAGAGGGGGCAAAAAAGATTGAGGTTCTGAGCTACAGTTCATAACAGCCAGCCTCTCCCAAATGCCTCTACAGAATGCAAGATAAGAATGGGTCAGGCAGGGCCTTTTGCAACATTCTTCTTAGATGCCCAACATAGAAATTTCAGCAACTTCCATAGAGTCCTGTATGTCTCTGTCATAGCTCTTGCCACCCTTGTAATGATGGGTTCGATGTCTAACTTTCCCTATAAAATGCCATTCTCGGTGACGGAGAACAAGCTTGTCCTACCACCCAGTGTACCTCCCGCACCACACACAGTGTCTGAAATGCAGCAGACGTGCAATAAGTACATTTCATTGGCTAATTATCTGGAGTGGAAGAAAGAAGATGAGAATAGCTAGTACCTAACAATAAGCTTACAATTTGCTGTGAAGGATTTAACCTTTTTTTCTACTTAAGATGATGGGCTATAAGACCTATGTATGTATCAACAGAATCTAAAGTATAACATTTAAAGCTTTAATAATTCCCCAGTTGGTCTAACCAGATCACTCCGATTATTAAAAGACACCGGTAACATCCACACGCCCGACACTTACTGACAGCTTTGTTTATTATTTAGTTGATTATTCCATTTGTATAATCGTACACCGATTCTCTTTTAAACAATACTGCTATACCTGAAGTTGGTCACACTATACTCTCCCTTCCTTCTATAGTAGTAAAGTGGTTTTTTTTCACACTCAGTTTTTTAATAGAACATTTTCAAATATCAAGAAGTGCGATTAACTGAAAGTAACGCACGGACCAAACTCCACGGAAGACAGCCGCACACTCCGTTAAGGGGCTCGTGCCATTACAGTGGGCCATGTCCACTCAGGAGGAGACACCAGTGGCCTCGTGGGATCCCAGGGCTGGCAGAGTGTTGGTGGGTATAAGCAACTCCCTTAAGACCTGTTTGGCAGCTTGGAAAGTCGAGGTTTAATAGTGGCCCCGTCCGTCACCCTTCTAGTCAGAATGGGTTCCTGCAGTCAAACTGTGGGCAGTGTCGTCAGGGTGTGAGCGAGCTTGCCTTCCTCGGGCAAAATCCCCGAGTGAAATCCTCAGGGGGCCCGAGCACCCTCTCCTACTCCATTCATATGGGCCTTATTTTTAACTCGAAAGTAGGTGGGACCCAGGCATAGAGGTTGTGTGTACAGCGTGCATGTGTGTGTGTAGTGTGTGTGTAGACTGTGTGTGTGTGTACACTGTGGATGTAGTGTGTGTTGTGTGTGTACACTGTGGATGTAGAGTGTGTGTCTGTGTACCTCTGTGGCTGCGTGTAGTACGTAGTGTGTGTGCCTATGTGTAGTGTGTACAGTATACGCAGAGGGTGTGTGCATACAGTCTGTATGTGTATAGTGTGTGTGCCTATAGTCTGTATTTGTGTAGTGTGTAAATAATGTGTATAGTCTATAGTGTGTGTGTGTAGTGTGTATACTGTGCATGTAGTATGTGCATATTCTGTGTGTGGAGTGTGTAGCGTGTGTGTTGTGTGCGTGTAGTATGTGTATACACTGTGCAGAGTTTGTAGAGCGTGTAGTGTGTGCACATGTGTGTGTGTTGCGTGTGTAGCGTGTGCATGTGTCTGGGGTGTGTAGTATGTGTATATACTCTCTGCCGAGTGTGTACAGTGTGGGTAGTGTGTGTATATACTGTGTAGAGTGTGTGCTGTGTGTATGTGTGGAGGGCACAGGGCACACTGAAGGAGGGAGAGGGTCACGGAGGGAGAAGGACGGGGCTAAGGAGGAAGGGTATCAGGCAGGAGAAGCAGACAAAGATGAGGATGGACCTGGGGGGAGACGGCAGGAGGGAGGGAAAGCGTGAGCGTGCTTTATTTTAATAACACAGAAGGAGGGACAGGGAACGGTGTCCCTGGTGCCACTCCCCGGCCCCCCTCTCTGGCCCAAGGTCCTGGTCCTCTGCTGTGCAGATCCAGCTTTCTGTGCAGACTTGAATAAAGGAGCAGCAGCGGCAAAACCAGCTCTCACCAAGGCCCCGCCCCACTGGCTGGGGTCCCACTGCTGCCTCCTGTACCCCTTCCTCTTCGGTCAAGGTGAGACACTGGCTTCCGAGGCATTTCACCCACCGCCCGGCATTGACCCCAGGTGGGTCTCAGTTTTCTGCCAGCCTTTGCTCTGGAACTGAGGGGGCTGCATTCCAGAGTCGATATACTGTCTTTCCATCTTTCTGCAGAAAGATGCAGAGAGGGGCGTGAGGTCACCTGTGCTTGCAGCCCTGCCACAGGCTCACTCTCAGGCACTGGCGGGGAGAAGGCTTGTGCTGCAGATCCGTGGTCCCAAAGGACACCCCGGCTGCAGGGTTAGGATGCACTGTGCCCTCCTCCCACTGCAACGCACTGCAGGCATATCTGTGCCATGGAGGCAGGGGCCAGGGAGAGCTGCGCGTCCAGGCAACATGGAAAGCAGAGCTGAGGAGGGCGAGGGGTTAAAATCCTGTGCTCTGGAGTCCGACAGCCTGAATTCAAATGGTGGTTCAGGTAGGTAAGAAACGAGCTGTTGCTAGAATTCAGCGTTACGTAAAGTGCTTAGAGCAGCGTCTGGCACACAGTAAGCACTCAATAAACAAGCTCTGTCATTCTAACCACTTAGAAAAAATTCAATACGGCTCAATGACAACAGGCCTTATAGCTTCTGCATCTCCTTCCTGACCTTTCTCTTGTGTTTCCAAATGAGGAGCCCTGGTCAAAGGCAGGGTGGCTGAACGTGTGTGTTCAGGCCTCTGAGGTGTGTGAGGACAATTAAGGCCATTGCTGGTCCACAGGGCCCTGCAGAGCTCTTTCTGAGAGGCTGGACTTCCCGTTGGCCAGGCCCCCGCTTGTGCCAGTGCCATTGCTCGGGGAGCGGGGCAGAAGCAGTGGCCTGGCCCTTACCTGTGGTCAGGGGAGCTCACCTACACAGAACCTCTGCTGCTCCTGGCAACTAGATGGGGGGTGAAAATGGAATCCTCACCCAGAGAAATGATTTGCAAAACTAGCAACATAACTAAGCAAATTTGGCAAAGGGGAGAATGGACGGAAGTGTTTTGTGATGGGTAATAACTTGAGTTCACTAAAACACTGACATGGAGGCCTTGACCCGTCCTGACCAGAGCGGACATCAGCCGGGACGGATCTGTGCAAGGTAAGCGGCGCAGACACCACAGAGAATCCGGGCATGCGACATGCACTACTGGTCTGCAGAAGTTCACCCTGGAGGTACAGGAGCTTTTTAAAAGAAGAAACTACATTTTTTTTTTTTCGAGAACATGGACTGCTAACCAGACTCCCAGGTAGACTGCTCTGCAGGGGCATTAGACAGGTAGCATTTTATTGCCTCTTAAAGATATATTGTTCAGAGGAGAAGGCAGAGTTCTTCCAGAAGGAGATTTAATTCCCTTAAAATTCCCTTGAAAATCCAGGAGGTCGACCGGGGCCCATAATGGAGGCGAAGTTCACCTCTGCAGTGTGAAGATAGCAATCGGAAGGCCGGGGGCGGAAACCATGAGACCTACACAGGGGCCACCTTCCCAGTTTTCTTGCTGTTGTTCTCTGTGAGCAGAGCTTAGGGTCTTAGTGTGAGAGCTTCCCTAGGACATCTGAGGCTGGGGTCTGAGGCCACTCTACAACTTTCTGGCCTCATCTCTGTCCCCAGGTGCAAGGGACATAGGAACTCAGTGAGCACAGGGTGCACCAACCTAATGGCCCTTTCATGAGAAGCATGGCAGAACCCGAGCATTTTGATGAACCTCTTGGACAAAAAATGAACAAAACAAATTAACCGCAAAACAAGCCCCAAAGTAATTCCCTAAGAAGAAATTTAGGAAGCCCTGGCTAGCAGGCTTACTGACCACACAGATGGAGAACATGACACCCGAGAAGTTCTGCAGGAAGCAAGGATCACCTTCTCGCTAGTTTAGATGTTGCCTGTGGAGGTTTAAACGTTCCCTTAAAAACATTAAAAATCCACACACCAACCCAGACATTTCCCCTCCTCTCTCCTGCTTCCTTTTGGCAGCTGCTCTCTGGCATCATGGCGCTAGATGTCTTTGCTGTCCCCATAATCGTTGTAAGGGATGCTCAGGGTCTGCTCCTCACACGTCTTCCTAAGGTCCCGGCTAAGCTCTGACCAGTCAAGTCCGTAGGGCTTGATCTCGCTGTAGCGGCAGCCCAGGTACTTAAGGGAGCTGCGTCGCAAGCTTATCTTGGGTTCCTGAAGGAGTCCATTGCACCAATTGCTGAGATCCCCAAGCTGAGAAAGGATGAGGCCAGCTTTCCTACGGATCAAGCATGGAGGATGCTTAGGTTAGAAAGAAGAGAAGGCAGGAAAGGTAAACAGTGTGAGACTTTAAACTTCAAGAGGGAAGAGCCCCGTTTATTTTGCTTACTGTTCCATGGCTGGCACTTAGAAGAGGGGGAACCTCCATAAATACTTGTCAAGAAAATGAATGAATGAATGGAAGAATGAATGAATGAATGAAATAATTAATTAATAAGGACGGACGAGCAGAGTAGGGCACCAAAATGGAAACAAAGAAACAAAATGCAATAAGGACAAATACGGAAGAGGAAATGACATACTTTAGTGGGGATTTATGCTCTTTTCAAATCATAGAGCTGACAAATCAGGCCAATTTACTTTAAAGCCAGTAATTTATCACCATTAAATGACAAATAATGTGTTTGACTGGATGTTTCCCTTTTCAAGGGTATTTCTGAACTGAGTAGAAGCCGCCAATATACTGCATTTTGGGGGATATCAAGTGTAACTCATTATGCCTGTATGAAGGTAATTATAGTGTAATAAGGGCACGAACAATAGTGCCCTCAGTGCATATTGACATAGGGTCATTCTTTGGGAAAATGCAGACTCTCAGTGGCACGCATCACCTAATTAACCCCCAGGTGAGCTCCTGCTCTGTTCTGCAATCTCCCTCGGAAAGTCAGGAGGCTAGTGCCATTGAGACCCGAGACCCCATCCAAAGAGTGGGAAGAAGACGAGGTGATGAGAGGGCACCTGAGCTGTTGCAGATCCCTGAGAGAATGGTTAGAGGAGGGCAAGGTCTCCCCAAGTTCACACACACTGTAAAGGAGTGATCCCACTGGGCCAAGAATAGGGTGTGAGACCCCCTGCGCATAGCTTGGGGAAGCGGGCTGTCGCCAGGATCTAGCTCACTGGTGTACGGCCTCTTCTTGGCATCCACTTCTGGTGTTAGAGATGGGACTGCCTGACGGCCAGTTCTCAGCCCGCACTGGCTTTGACTCTGAACACTCAGGATAAGTGAAGGAACGGGGATTCCCTCATTTAGCTGTGTTCTTTCCCTTCTTCAAAAAACCATGGGTGACCAGAGACCCATGAAAGAATAGTCTCTTATTCCAACAAGCCCACGTGAGGCTCTAAAATCTGTTCTGGAAAGTTCAATGAACAGGACCCCTTGCAGTATTTATCAACTGCTAGGCTAACTTCACACGTGAGGAAGCATCTCTTTTCTAATGCAATCAACAATTCTTTCCAGAAACTGGAAGTTTCTTCACCAAGTTTAGAATGAGCTCTCAAGAACAAGAAGCACATTCATTTCATGCCTCTTCTTCCGTCCTGGCTACGAGCGTCACAAGGGGTGAGCTCACCACATTCCTAGGAGGGCAAGCGAGAGACGGGCGGGGATGACGGACGTTGGAAGCAAGGTGTTGAGCTGTGGCAGCAAAGTCAAGGGACCCAGAGAGTGTGAGGTCATCGGAGGCCAGTCAAGTTTTCTCCCACTGCAATGGTGGGTCAGAGAAAATCAAACACTCTGCCGACTAAGTCACACCTTATGCAGATTGCCTCTCCTCTGCCCATCAGCCTCTGCCCTTTGGCCAAGCAGGCTTTCCAAAAGTCATCATCAACAGGGACTTTGGTGGCCTTCCTCTTAATCTGTCCTGCTGCATGTCATTAGCTGTTGACACATTCTTGGGATGTGGATGAAGGGGGAGAGAAGAAAGAGTAAAGGGCAGCATCTGCCTCATCTTGAAGAAGTGGATAAAGGAACACATCCTAGCCATCCTTTCAAACAAATGGATTTAATTAGCCCATGGAGTTGTTTGTGGCTATTTTCATTGCTCCCTTTTAAAAAAAAGATAATAATTCATTTGGGTATGTCCTTGACCATCTCAGAGCCTTCTTCTTTCTTAAGAGCAATGCGACCAAGGCTGTCCTCAAGGTATTTCAACTCTCATGGAGGCTTCCATGAATTTTAATGGAATTGGATTTAACTGAAGCAAGGGAATACTTTCTGCTTGCTTGCAGGGCGTATGTACCCTCTGACCCTTTTCTACTTATTCTCACAACTAACTCCAAAGCGGTGAAGTATCTCAAGGCAGGAGACTTCTTGTTTCCCGTGGTTCTCCCCCAGATCCATGACACTGAAGAGCGAAACTTGATTTTCCACAAGCTAATGAAACTACAATTTTCCCCCCTAATATATAGCCTTAAAAAACCAGTATTACACATGAAAGAGTCTCCTGGGAAGACTCCTGAGAGTCTTCTCTTTTTGAGAAGACAGTGTCAAGTCAGCAGCAGGCCTTACTTTACAACGAGATCGGCATTTTTTCCCCCTGCGCACTTTCTTCACTAACCAATTTTCCTTCTGACTCTTGAGTTACAAGAGAGAAATTTTAAAAGCAGTCCAAATTCCCTTGGAAGTCAAGATGATGTATGCAATGTTAGTGCTTTTCAAATTGTGACATTTATGTTCCTTGACAAAGAACTGCATATATGTACTCAATAAATGTCAGAAGGAGGGAGGAGAGAGCATGAAGGGAATTGGGGAGAGAGCTGGAGAGAGGGGATGATATTAGGTATGAGTAATAATAAGGACAGGAGTAATGGTAAGGTATGGAGCAGGGAGGCTATTTCATAATATATATCTACCTTCTAACCCAGGGTTTGCTTTTTACCAAAATTGAGACAGAACAAATTAAAGCCCCCTTATATATTTCCCTCTGTGTCCTGTCCATAGCCATGGCATCTGTTTGCCCAAGAATAATCAACCTTTATAAACTTTGGGAAATAATTTATGGAACGCAGAAAGATTCTTCCTGACCTTACACATAAAATCATTTTATTTTAGGAAGGTAATCCTAGATTTTCTCCTTTCTTCAAAAGTAAGAAAATAGGTAAGCGGGGCGGGGGATGTCCTGTACAATGGTCTTCTAGAAAAGTTTATAAATTCAGGTCATACGAGGCATCCTGAGACTAAGTCTCCTTTCCAACTGATCAGATATCAGACACATGGGATGACTTTTGGGTGATACTTTTATTGATCCCTTTTGGCAGGAGAGCAAGAATTCTGAGTGCCAGAGGATCCTACCGTATTGATTTTCTTCATTTACTTTCCTCCTCTCTTTCTTTCTCTTCTTTCTTTCCTTCCCTCCCTCCCTCCCTTCCTTCCCCCCGCTATTTCTTTTTTCTTTATGAACTCCTAAATAGTTTTGGGATGTATAAGTTTGGGGACATTCCACGTGAAAAGCCTCTTCACTGTGTTTATCTGAAAATCTTAGTATTTCCAGAGAAATCTTCTCCTCTCAGAGCAGCAATACACAGCCATGTTGAATGGAACAAAGGAAAGGTGTTATCTCTACGCATTCTTCCCATTCCTCTCTTTCCAAGAACTCTATCTGGGCTATATAACCTAAAAGCAGGAGTACTGAGTATTAGGAAGTTGTAGCCTTGGGGCCAGGGCAAGTTGGCAAACACTACATTATCCTAACTTTGGCCAAGTTAGATGTCAAGATGGGTCATTGGCTACCCCCATTCTGCCTTTCAAGAGAATGTAGAATTTAGCTCGAAATACGTCTGTATAATGCATATATGTAAAGTTCATATGCAGTAAATATTTTTGGATAACCTCTTCAATAAAATTCCTAATTTTCTTTCAAAAGACTAAGCTTTTGGCTCCTACGGTTTAGCCTTTGGAATGCTGTGTCAGCATGATAAAGAGGGGGTAAAACAACTCAAGGGCAAAGGTTTTTTCAGAGTTCAGGAAATGCATTCATGGCTTGACTTAAATACAGCATAAATACAGCTTATCCATAACTAATCAGTATGAACCGAGCTGTCTAAAAGCACAGGACTTACAGCAGCTAAGCTCACCCAGGATATCTGCAAATTCATGAAGGCAGTATTATAGTGGAAGAGGTACAAAATTTCAAAAAGCTGAGGTCTTTAAAAGAGATAATGAAGTTTACTGATTACCTGGGGCCTAATTCATCCTCACACCGCCAGGTGAATTCTCCAAAACTCTCGTAATGCTGGTTATAGTGGTAGAGGACTCGATGGAGCGTGGGGGAACCCAGATCCAGGAGGGTGTTGTAGGCGGTCTGCTGCTCCTTCCCACTGGTATAGCCATTGAAGAGATTGTAGATCTTGTCTGCTATTTCTGAGGATGGGAGAAAAGGCCAATAAATAAGATTATACACACACACACACATATATATATACACACACACACACACACACACGTATACATATATATATATATACACACACACATATATATACACATATACATAAATGATTATAAATACAGGCACATAGGTGTGTATATGCATGTATATGTGTGTGTATATATACACGTGTGTGTGATATTACTCAAAGAATACTGTACTGCCCTATCAGGTTTCAGTTTTCTCTTCTATAAAATGAAAGGCTTCAAATAGAATCTCTCTAAGGTCAATTTACGTGATAATATTCTTTGTCTTCACCCATGTTTCCTAATAATACAGAGCCTGAGGCAAGAGCTCATAGATTGATACTTTATTGGCAAATGCATTCCCAGAGAAGCAGGAGGGAGGATAGAGAGAAATGAGGCAAGAAAGGAGGAAGAGTGAATATAAGAAAATGCTCTAAGGAGTTGATGGCTATGTTTTGCAGGAGAGGATGTATGAAGCTATTGGATCCTCACTGGTCCATCTGGGGGAGAACAGAAGAAGACTTTATATCCAGCTCCCATTCAGGATTGGTCCATGGGGACTTTTCACATTTGCCCCCATGAGGCATTAACTCCCCTGCACCTCTAAGCTGCATGCTTGGGTACAAAGTGAGTCCTGCAAAAGCAATGGGGAAGCCCTGGGCAGCGGGGAGCAGCCTTCGGCTCAGGGATGAAGTCGGGAACTGTCAGGTCACGCCTCCAGCCATGTGAAGAACCTGAAGTAGCCACAGTGCCAAAAGCAACCTGGCCCCGTGACTGCAGGAATGCGGGTCTTTTTGCTAGGGCCACCCAGACAGGTAGGAAGGCAAGCTTGTAGATCTGTGCTGACATGTACATTGAATCCAGTGCGTTCTGCAGTTCCAAACGAGTGATCTTTTGGCTTAATTTATACCTCTTATATTTCTGCCTCCAAGGTATACATTGCTAAGATTGAACTCGGTGATGTGGCAAAGTGGCAATGAATTTGTGTAGCCTTGGCATTTTTTCCTGTGGAGCTCAAAGCACTTTATCATTAAATATTTTCTCATTAAACCTGTCAGAAAGGAGATTTGTTGACATTTGCTTCCTAAACAGCTGGGAACTGAGATCTGGAGAGCTTTGTCTCAGATCCAGTGTTAAATCTGGGGATGAAGAGGCTAAGTCTACAGGCTCCTAAGCCAGACTTTGCCCACTTGACCCCCTGTTAGCCTAAAGGCCCTGATCCCTTGTCACTACTCCAAGTGAATTCAAGGTTGCTGGTGATGACTGAGTCATCATTTTAAGAGTTTCCTGGGTTGGAATAAATAAAATTTCTACCTCTACTCTGCCCAAGCATTGCAATAATTTCCCTTTTTGTCTATCTTGCCCATTGCCTACGAAAACAGGAGCCAGACCTCACTTCCTCAGTGTCCTGAGTGGCAAGACCAAGGCCAGACAAAATAATAGATAAAAAAAATGTTAGCTAAATGAATGAAATTTATGACCTTGGCAGTCATTTGAATCCACTTTGGTGGAGGGTTTCTGGTGATATATCTCCAGACCTGGGTTGTACCAACCCTTTAGCAATTAAACCCTTGTAACCAGCATCTTTAAGCTGCAATAAAAATAATTTCAGCTGAGAAATCCATTCAGATTTTCAGGACTTTAAAATTCTCAGGTTGTTAAAATAAGATCAAGAGATAAAGTGGACAGTGATATAGACTATAAAGATCTCTGGTATTTATTATATAGAATATAAAGAATATAAATAAAAAGTATATAGAATATAAAGAGCTCTGGTACTTATGTATTAACATCCTACTAATTGCCAAGAACTTCACATGTGTGAATTCTAATCCTCATACCACCACTGCACAATGAATATGAATGTCTTTGTGCTACAAATGAGGCCAGGTTACCTGCCCACGGTCATATAGCCAGTGTGGGCTGGAGTCAAGCTTTAAAACTCTATCTTCCATTGCTCTTTTGCACCTATGCTCAGGGTATGGTAGTGTTTAACCAATTTAAGATACAGGAGGGGCTTCCCTGGTGGCGCAGTGGTTGAGAGTCCGCCTGCCAATGCAGGGGACACGGGTTTGTGCCCCGGTCCGGGAGGATCCCACGTGCCGCGGTGCGGCTGGGCCCGTGAGCCATGGCCGCTGGGCCTGCGCGTCCGGAGCCTGTGCTCCACGGCGGGAGAGGCCACAACAGTGAGAGAGGCCCGTGTACCGCAAAAAAAAAAAAAAAAAAAAAGATACAGGAGGCAGGGTCTTGGGGGATGCTTTCTGGGTTGACTCTTTCTGGTAGAGGACATTGCCCTGGCTGGCCCATAAATTCCAAGTAAGAGAGAGTCCTAGTAGATATGCAGGGAGTCTGTCATTTCTGGAGTAGAAATGGAAAGAAGCAGAAGGACTATTCTAAGACCTGTGCTTGTTCACTGGGAGGCAGGGAGTACGTACTTAGAGAAGAATGACCAGCAGTGCAGAAACCTAGGTGAACAGACCAGAGCCCAGACAGGGAGGTTCGCGGTTCCTTCTCTCGTTTTTTTTTTTTTGCGGTACGCGGGCCTCTCACTGCTGTGGCCTCTCCCGTTGCGGAGCACAGGCTCCGGACGTGCAGGCTCAGCGGCCATGGCTCACAGGCCCAGCCGCTCCGCGGCATGTGGGATCCTCCCGGACCGGGCCACGGACCCGCATCCCCTCCATCGGCAGGTGGACTCTCAACCACTGCGCCACCAGGGAAGCCCAGGGGTTCCTTCTCTTATCCTTTTACTGCTGTCAATCTGTTCTTATTTCCAGTGATGGGACACAGCATCACAGGCCTAAGGCCCTGGTTGTGACAGTCTGCTGAGCAACAGTGATGACTGAGAAGGTGCTTTCTGGCATATTTACTATCCTCCTAACACAACAGTAATATCCAGCTAGAGTAGGCTAATGCTTCCCGTTAGCAGAAGCATTTGTGCCTGAGACCAGGTGGGATAGTCCCAGTTTCTACCATAAATTTCCTAAAACCAAGATAATCTAACACCAGGGTGTGCTTAAAAGCCTTCATCGGTAAATGGGATATTATATTCAGAAAAATCTACACGCTAGGCTCCTAGAGACCGAATATTTCTGGCCCCTCCTATCTCCAATGAGGGAATTTATGGATATTATTTCATTAGCGTTCATGGCATCTCAAGAATTCACTAACTCAAAGAAAGTTAAAGACTATAAGATATTTTTCGTTATCATTTAACCCAGCTTTCAGCTTCACAGAAGTCTCGAGTTTTCCAAAACAGGTATCTGTCTTCCCTCTCTTTGACATGCATGGTGTTCAGGAATAGTTAAAATGCAGGTGAAGAGATGGCAGGGTGTCTACATACACAGCTTCATCACAAAAAAAAAAAAAAAGAGAAGGGAGCCAATATCTCTCGGGCATCAGAATAAATGAACAGGGCTGGTACTGAAGGCTTCAGACCCAAAAGTATGGTTAAGAATAGGCACCATGGGGAATGTAAATTGATACAGCCACTATGGGGAACAGTATGGAGGTTCCTTAAAAAACTACAAATAGAACTACCATACGACCCAGCAATCCCACTACTGGGCATATACCCTGAGAAAACCATAATTCAAAAAGAGTCATGTACCAAAATGTTCATTGCAGCTCTGTTTACAATAGCCCTGAGATGGAAACAACCTAAGTGCCCATCATCGGATGAATGGATAAAGAAGATGTGGCACATATATACAATGGAATATTACTCAGCCATAAAAAGAAACGAAATTGAGTTATTTGTAGTGAGGTGGATGGACCTAGAGTCTGTCATACAGAGTGAAGTAAGTCAGAAAGAGAAAAACAAATACCGTATGCTAACACATATATATGGAATCTAAGGGAAAAAAAAAAGGTCATGAAGAAACTAGGGGTAAGATGGGAATAAAGACACAGACCTACTAGAGAATGGACTTGAGGATATGGGGAGGGGGAAGGGGAAGCTGGGACAAAGTGAGAGAGTGGCATGGACATATATACACTAGCAAACATAAAATGGATAGCTAGTGGGAAGCAGCCGCATAGCACAGGGAGATCAGCTCGGTGCTTTGTGACCACCTAGAGGGGTGGGATAGGGAGGGTGGGAGGGAGGAAGACACAAGAGGGAAGAGATATGGGAACATATGTATATGTATAACTGATTTACTTTGTTATAAAGCAGAAACTAACACACCATTGTAAAGCAATTATACTCCAATAAAGATGTTAAAAAAAATAAAAAAGGAATAGGCACCATGACATCAAATGGAGTTGGGCTCCACTACACTAGCTGTGTGGCCTTGGACATGTTACTTAACCTCTCTGGGTTTTAGTTTCCTTGTCTGTTCAGTGATGGTTAATAACACATATCTTCCAAGGTTATTGTGAGGCTAAGAGTGATATCGAATATAAAGCATCTCTTTAGCATGATGTCTGGACAAAGCAAGTACACTTTTATTCATTAATTCATTCCGTAAATATTTTTACTGAGTGCTTACCACGTGCTTGACATGTTTCTAGGTACTTGGCTACACCAGGGAGAAACTTTGACAAAAAGTCCTCATCCTATGACACTTACAGTCTGGTGGTAGGACACATTCAGCTAAGCAATACACATAATAAATAAGTAAGATACAGCGTGCTAGAAAGTGGGAAAAAGTAAAACAGGAGAAGGAGCATTGCGAGTGCTGCATGGGGCATTGCAATTTTAAATAGAGGGGTGTCACTGAAAAGATGACATTCAAGCCATGACTTGGAGGAGGGGGGAGAATGATCTGTGAGGATATCTGGGGCACAGCATAGGAGTGAGAGGAAATGCCAGCACGGAGGCCCCCCAGCTATGGTGGGCAGCAGATCTGAAAGCAGCAATAAGCCATGGTGTCTGGAAGTGAGTGAGGGGGAGAGTTGGGCAATAGCAGATATTATTTTTTAAAATTCCTGTTACTGGTTCTCTACTAGATCATGCTTTTCCCAATGCCATGACACAGAGAGAGGCTGAAACACAAGAGTCCAAGAGTGGGGAAATAGTCTTATTTAAATGAGAGGAGTGACTCCAGGGGCAGAAGGGAGCTTTCTTATCCCCCAGCAGTGGTTGCTCTTTTTCCTATGAAATAAGAATCCTGGGAAGCACCGATACCTTCTGCCAATGGCTTCCTTGGCTGCTGTAACAAAAGTCTCCTCAATGGAGGTCCTAAGTCATCATTTACATTATTTTGGGGGGATCTACCTGAAACCCCAGTCTGTCCCCACACTGAAGTAACTGACCATAGAATTCCACGTGAAAACTTGAGGACAATGAATCCCAACTGGCTTTATATTTTTGTCATTCTAAGCACTGTCCAAATTGCAAAGCCCCTTTCCCCCATCTTCCAAGTCTGTCTGTCCTCTCCCCTACCCTTCTCTCCCCATGCTGCTCTGTGCTTCCTTCACACCAATGATTCTCAAACTTGAGAATTAAACTTGATTCACAACCTGGAAGGCTTGTGAAAGCACAGATTTCTGGTTCCCACTGGAGTTCCTGATCCAGCAGGTCTCAGTTGGAACCTGAGTATTGGCATATCTAACAAGTTCCAAGGTGAGGTTGATGCTGCTTGTCTGGACCACACTTTGAGCACCACTGTTCTATACTCATTCATTCTCTCAAAACTTTCTTACTTCCTCTGGGACCAACACTGTTATGTGGCAACCAACTCTCCGTTCACCCTTGACCTTGGAACACACTCTTCCTTCCCTCCATACCCCTGCATCGGCTGAAACCTGCATGACACCTTCTCCAGTACTGAGGGATCCTTCTCATACACCAGAAAAGAGCCACCTCCCCGAAAACAATTTTTTTCTCTCAATATATGTAAAAGTCCCTCCACTTTAAAATCTTACCTGTCTCTTTCTATTTCCCACCATTCACTTCCTAACTATGCTTCTCCAGACACGGCAGAATCTAGCATCTGGTTATCTTCTCCACCTCATTTCTTATCACCATTTTGGGTGACTTCACTGCCAAAATGAAAGGCCTGCTTAAGTCTAGAGACTCCCCCATCATCAAAGCCAATCACTGGGCTGAGAACTTCTCCATCTCTGAAATAATAAATCCAAATATCACATATGTACTGTGAACACAACCTCTTTTCATGGTTCCTATACTTATTGCTACCAAATCTGTTCTTCAATGACAGAAACCCCAAGTCCTTTGACATCTTCGTTCACTCCAGGCATCAGTCCTGTATTTACATCCTTTTCTACTTAACCTGATCTACGCGGCCCATTGCTAGTGTCCTCGAGTAGCTTGCTCCATCTTCTGCTCTTCCTTTACCTTCACATAGGCTGCTAGGGTCTGCCAGGGAAACATCACAAGCGGTTGAACGAGGTGGTCTTGCTTAGCTGACCTGGGTGGTCTTGCTTCAGCTGAGCACTTTGGACATACCTCTATACATCGCTTTTCACAATATAGGATAAGGCTGGAAGAACTCTTCTTTCTCTCACGCTCCACATCCAATCCATTTAGCAAATCCTTTTAGTTCTACCATCAAAATAATTTAGAATTGGACCACTTCTCATCACCTATATCCTGATCATTCTAGTTTAAAACAATATCATCTCTCCTCTGTATTGCCACAGCCTGCTAATCGGTCTTCCCACTTCCACCTTGGACCCAATATTTGGAAGTCCATGCTCAACAAAGTAGACAGAACGATCCTGTAACATTAAGTCTGATCATGTCATTCTTCTGCCCAAAGTTTTCCAGGGCTTCCCATCCCAGTCCCTAGCAGAATCCCATTGCCTACTCTGATGACCACGCATTACAGGATCTTCCCCACAGCCTCTCACAGCTCCTCTCCTGTTCCTTTCCTTCTCATCATCTTTCTCACCAGAGGAGCCTCCTTTCTCTTCTTCAAACACGCCAAGGATGTCTGCACTGCGGCTCCTCTACTGGAATGGACCACCTCCAGATATCTGTGTGCTTTCCTCCTTCTCCTTCCTCTCAGCCCACTCTAGTTGAAATTCTACCCCCCGCCTTCCTAAACCATTTCCCTGCTTATATGTCACCATAACGTATGTCACTATCTGAAATATTACTTATTTTGCTACTTTTTTGCTTTGTCACCCCTGCTTAAATATAATCTCCACGAGGCAGGGGAATTTTGCCCCCAATGCCTAGACCAGCTATTTAGTAAGGGCTTAAGATAAGTTGTCTGATTTGATAAATTCATGAAATCTGATTATAAAGTTCTTGAAAATAGATTCTGAGCCTAGTTCTTTTTGTTTCTTTAGCATCGAACACCAGATTGTGGTATTAATTAATAAATGACTGTGGAAGAAGCAAATGAAGAAATGGATAGGATTTATGTTTGGCATCAGGAAAGGAGGATGAATGTTGGAGGAAAGATGAATGAGAACTAGCCTTCACTTAGTGAAGCCACATGAAGAACCCGTGAAGGTCATGCCCCAACCTAGAGACTAGGTTGACCTTATTACTGACTAGCCTTTCCTGCCGGGTAAAGGGTGTTTTCAGTAAAACATTGGTAGAAACTTCCTTGCTCAGTGACTTTACTGTCATAAGGCAGTAAAATTCTTCATAGAAAGTATCTAGTTTAGGAAAATGATCGTATAAGAAATAGGGTCTGGACTGACATGTATACACTGATGTGTATAAAACTGATGACTAATAAGAACCTGTTGTATAAAAAAATAAATTAAATAAGATTAAAAAAAAAAAGAAATAGGGTCTGCCTTCCTGCTAGATAATTAGGAGCTGAGGTCATGCTCTGGGTCACTTAAAAGGTAATTCCCATTTGTCACTAGTTGTAAACTCAACCCAAGTGAGCTATATTTATGATCGCCATCTGGGTTTGAAGAAGGCAAAGCTTATGTGCTTTGGCATAACGGCCAGGCCTGTATTAATTGGCAAGGATGTCCTCAATTAGTCTAACTCATTAATCTCCACATCTGCCCCGTACAGGACTCCTCTCTGGCTGAAGGATAACGGGACCTGGGAATGTTATTTCATTCTCTCAGCATTAAGTTGCTTCTCGTGCTCCCAGCTGGTCTGCTGGGATTTCAGAAAGTCTTCTTTGTCAGGGAGCACAAATGGTCAGAAGCACATCTTGATATGCTTTGGGAACGAGATGAACACAAAGAAGCCCCACAGAGAAATAGTATAGCGGCCTCTCCTGGGCAGATTATTCTTTGCTGGCCACTCTTTATTCCAGAGTTGCTTCTATCCCTCTATTCCTGCAGGTGGCACTGTCCGGCATCTCTCCTAGGTGCTATTCACCCCACTGATGTCCAACCAGCCTGCTGCCTATTCAGCAAACAAGTCCAAGGTGCCTACCACTGCTGGCAAGGACATCAGCAAATTCTCCAAACGGAAATAGCTGGGACACCTTCTCAACACCTGTTCTGACTCTGGCTTGGAGTAGAAATCAACAGATGATGAAATAAGGGTAACTTGGGTCCTTCCCAGTCTCTCATCTAGGTGTTTTCAACCCCAGATTCTGCTTTCATCATCAAGGGATTTCAGAGACCTTCAAAAGTCATTCAGTCCATACCCTACAAACCAGGCAACACTCACTCCAGAGAGAAGCACATTTGTCTTATACTAAGGGTCTCCATTCTACTATAACATCTCAGTGGACACCAATAATCCTGAAAAGGAGAATTATTTTGCTATATAAATTGAACACTATTATTTTTATGTATTGATATGTCTTTTCTTCATCAGTATTGAGAGACAAAGAAAGGTTTTCAGTCTTTACATAATAATCCTCTAAATATCTAATTTAACATTGCAAGCAAAATAGGGATTGATGTCAAATAATGAGTCTGAGTGCAGGCCCTGTAAGATGCTAGCTTTGTGACCCTGGTCAGCTAACCTACTCTGCTCCGAATCTCAGTGTCTACATCTATAAGATGGGGGCAATATTCTATTCATTCAGTAAATATTTATTAAATTTAGTTAGGTCCCATTTGTTTATTTTTGGTTTTATTTTCTTTACTTGAGGAGGTGGGTCAAAAAAGATCTTGCTGTGGTTTATGTCAGAGTGTTTTCCTATGTTTCCCTCTAAGAGTTTTATAGTGTCCGGTCTTACATTTAGGTCTTTAATCCATTTTGAGTTTATTCTTGTGTATGGTGTTAGGTAGTGTTCTAATTTCATTCTTTTACATGTAGCTGTCCAGTTTTCCCAGCACCACTTATTGAAGAGGTTGTCTTTCCTCCATTGTATATTTTTGCCTCCTTTGTCATAGATTAGGTGACCATAGGTGCGTGGGTTTATCTCTGGGCTTTCTATCCTGTTCCACTGATCTGTATTTCTGTTTTTGTGCCAGTACCATACTGTCTTGATTACTGAGCTTGGTAGTATAGTTTGAAGTCAGGGAGCCTGATTCCTCCAGCTCTGTTTTTCTTTCTCAAGATTGCTTTGGCTATCTGGGCTCTTTTGTGTTTCCATGCAAATTGTAAAAGGAAACCATAAACTAGACAAAAAGACAACCCTCAGAGTGAGACAAAATATTTGCAAATGAAGCAATGGACAAAGGATTAATCTCCAGAATATTCAAACAGCTCATGGAGCTCAATATAAAAAACCAAACAACCCAATCAAAAAATGGGCAGAAGGGCTTCCCTGGTGGCACAGTGGTTGAGAGTCTGCCTGCCGATGAAGGGGACACGAGTTCGTACCCCGTTCCGGGAAGATCCCACATGCCGCGGAGCGGCTGGGCCCGTGAGCCATGGCCGCTGAGCCTGCTCATCTGGAGCCTGTGCTCCGCAACGGGAGAATCCACAGCAGGGAGAGGCCCGTGTACCGCAAAGAAAAAAAATAAAAATAAAAAGGGCAGAAGACCTAAACAGACCTCTCTCCAAAGAAGACATACAGATGGCCAAGAGGCACATAAAAAGATGCTCAATATCACTAATTATTAGAGAAATGCAAATCAAAACTACAATGAGGTATCACCTCACACAGGTCAGAATGGCCATCATCAAAAAATCTACAAACAATAAATGCTGGAGAGGGTGTGGAGAAAAGGGAATCCTCATACACTGTTGGTGGGAATGTAAATTGGTACAGCCACTATGGAAAACAGCATGGAAGTTCCTTAAAAAACTAAAAATAGAACTACCATATGACCCAGCAATAACACTACTGGGCATATACCCTGAAAAAAACCATAATTCAAAAGGACACATGTATCTCAATGTTCACTGCAGCTCTACTTACAATAGCCAGGACATGGAAACAATATAATGTCCAATGACAGATGAATGGATAAAGAAGATGTGGTACATATATATACAATGGAATATTACTCAGCCATAAAAAGGAATGAAATGGGGTCATTTGTAGAGTTGTAGATGGTCCTAGAGTCTGTTATACAGAGTAAAGTAAGTCAGAAAGAGAAAAAAATCATATAGTAACGCATATATGT
Organism: Phocoena sinus; assembly: GCF_008692025.1. Taxonomy (NCBI): domain Eukaryota; kingdom Metazoa; phylum Chordata; class Mammalia; order Artiodactyla; family Phocoenidae; genus Phocoena; species Phocoena sinus. Next base: position 133,144,157 of record NC_045763.1, read on the forward strand.
GGAATCTAGAAAAATGGTACAGGTGAACCTATTTGCAGGGCAGGAATAGAGACAGACAAAGAGAATGGACATGTGGACACGGGGGAGAAGGGGAGGGTGGTACAAATTGGGAGATTAGGATTGACATACATACACTACCATGCGTAAAATCGATAGATAGTGGGAACCTGCTATAAAGCACAGGAAGCTCAGCTTGGTGCTCTGTGATGACCTAGATGGGTGGGATTAGCGGGGTGGGACGTCCAAGAGGGAGGGGCTATATGTATACATATAGCTGATTCACTTTGCTGTACAGCAGAAACTAACACATCAAATAAAAATAAATAAGTACATAAATAAATAAATATTTATTGAGTTCCTACTTGAGAACAAACTCTAGGCATGGTTAATGATCTTAACAGAGACATTGACTGATGCTGGAAGTTTAGGTTGGGAAAGTTTCAATAAGAGAAATATTGTGTCTAAGCTGATGTGCTAGTAGCCTGAAAATCATCCTGTTCATGGCTCCTGACTCCAGTTGTATCAGGTTGACCATGAGGGACACAATCCCACAATGTATACTCCTTAATAGTTACTGAATACTTACTACTGGACAGGCACTTAAAAACACTTTACATAAATTCACTAATTTAACTCTCACTAGAAACTTATTATCTAGGGTACCATTATGCCCCACCCCATTTTACAGAGTAGTAAACTGAGGCACAAGGTGAAGTAACCTGCCCAAGGTCAAGTAGTTAGATGGTAGAGCAGAAATTTGACCCTGGGTGGTCTGACTCCAGAGTCTACGTTTCCTGGAACGAGTCAGTCACCATGCTCCTTTCTAAGTGTTAGGGACATAATCATAGGCAAACAGAGAACATAACTCTGCTCTCATGGAACTCACTGTCTAATGAGATAAACAGATATTGAACAAGGCATTATAATAACAAACTGAGATATATGTTCTGAAAGAAAGAAACATGGTACTATGAGGGCATCTAGCAGTGGCCCTGGACCCCTTCCGTACTGAGGAAGGACACTTCTTCTGAGATCTGCAGGCTGAGAGGAGTTAATCAGTGAAAGGGGTGGAACTGGAGAGTATTTGAGGTAGTGAGACTAACACGTGCAAAGGCTCCGTGTTGGAAATGGAAATGGTGTGTTGGAGGAACTGAGAAAGGCAGTGAGGCTTCAGGAAATACAGAGATTGATGGGGAGTGTGGGCAAGAAGAGGCTGGTGAAGTGGGCAAGGGTCCCTCCATTTAAGTCCTAATATGCCTGTTACATATTTTGATCTTCATCACAAGAGGAATAGCAATCCATTAAAGAGTTGTAAGAAGAGGCGTTATGTGATCAGATTTCTGTGTTGAAAATAACAGTGCCTTTAACATGCCATGCATGTTAAATGAGGCAATAAATGAAAGTCCTTTCAGAAGGTGTAAAGTGCTACAGCATCAGTGATTTTAATTAAAGTAGGTCTAGGTCTCTCTACCCACTGTGACTTTGAATCACCCTTTGAACATTGTGGGATTGTGTCAACTCATAGCCAACTTCATACAGCTGGAGTCAGGAGCCACAGTTAAGGTGATTTGAGGGGTACCACATGCCAGCTTGGCAACAGCATTTCTCCTATTAAAACTTGCACAACCTAAACTTCTAGCATCAGTCACCATCTCTGTTAATGTGCGTATGCTATCGGTCCGTTAGCTGTCCAACTGTTGATAGAAATTACTAGTTGATCGGATCACTTTAACTGGTGCCACAGCCCCACAGAAGTGGTGCCCAAGAGAGTTAAATTCTGGTTGTGGAGGGGATGTAATAAGCCTTAGAGCAAGTGACGATATCAAGACCTCCACGGAGCTTCATGAGGAGAAGCAGCAGCGAGAAGTGTGCTATTCGTGTAATGGATGTTGACTGAAAACAAACTCTTCCTAATTGACAGGGGCTCATTCTGGTGCACTGAAGAGGGACAATTCTTTACCAAAGAACTGGTCCATAACAACTCTAAAATATAGAATGAAGATTCTGACACATCTTTGGTAGGGAGGGAGTGATATAGCAATTAATTCTAAATCTGTAGCCTTCCTATGCACATCTCTGGTAGGGAGGGAGTGATATAGCAATTAATTCTAAATCTGTAGCCTTCCTATGCTAATCTTTCAGATGTGTACCAAAAAAATATGAAGAGAGTAAGTTATCCGATCAGCATTCTGAGGGCAGAGGTCACAGGTACTAAAGCACCTGGTACCATGTACATAAGCACCTGGTGCATCGCCATGTGTGTCTGGGGCTTTCACCAGTATCTCCTACTGGCTCTCTGACTTACAGACTATGTGGGAATAACGGGATGCAATGCAGATTTCCGCCAGAGGCAGAGGTTGAGGAGTTCCTGGAAAGCAGATGCTCCTGTCCTGGGCCTTGAATTCTCCCCCTTCCCTGCTGAACTTCAGGTTGTTCTGTTTGACTCTCTTGCTTGCCCTTTCCCCATGGCGAGGGGAGGTCCCTGGAGCATCCCTCTGCAGACTCTGCTGGCCTCAGTGTCTCTTACCTTGGGCTTTGACATCATCCACCACTGGGCAAGGGGTCTTCACGATCACGTCACTTGGCCTGGAGCGTCGTCCTGTGTTGTCCACTCCCCACAGGGTGAACCTGGCAGGGAGGGGAGGGTAGCATTAACAGAGAGAACCTGCAGTCCAGCTGACAGCACAAGCCTTACTGGACGGGCGGGTTTGCCCCTGGTCTGCTCTCGCCACCCTGCCATGCACTTACTGCCATCACCAGGTCATAAAGCATGCAGTCTAGAGCCTCTTGCTGCTTCCCGGTAGGTCTGGGCTGTCATTTGCTGTCTTGAGGATATTACCTCATGGCGAGCAAAGTGGGGTCCCCAGACCAGTAGCATCACTGGGGAAGTTGATAGTAATGACCATTCTCATGCCCCATGCCAGACCTACTGAATCAGAAACTCTAGGGGTGGCAACAAAGATCTGTGCTATGACAAGCCTTCCAGGTGATTCTGATGCCAGTTCCATTCTGACAACCACCAAGCTGAGGGAAAGAGCATGTATCTGTGGAAACAGATGGTCTGAAGTGGGGTCTGAAGCTCCACTCCCTGCATGTGGAGTTGTCAGTTAACTCCTCTGAGCTTTACTCTCCCTATTCTGTGAAATGGAGCTGATAATAAAACTGCTTGTAGGTCACTGCGATGATTAAATGAGATAATAAAGCACAGGAAGACCTAGCGCAGTACCTGGAGCTCAATGACATTGCATAAATTATATTAATTCTGTTCTGTTCATCTTGTGCCCAGTTGAGGCTTTTATGCCGAGCACTGAGGACTACTCTCCTCTTTAAGTCAGAAGTGAAAACACCAGAGCTGGGGGGTCCTGACGTGCCTGTGACTAGGGGCTCTATCTCCTGTATGCAGTTCCTTCTGACCCACTTAGGTGCTCCCCGCCGTGGACCAGGAGTCCAGAGTGGAAATCTTATGCTACCCCTGGCAACAAGAAGATGTGGTTCTAAGAGCCCCCTCCACCCTTCCACACACACACACACACACACACACACACACACACACACACACACATACACACATCAGGAAGAGGATGAAGACCCGGCCATCAAAGGCTGAATGTAAAATTTCCCCCTTGGGTGATGGAATTCGATGGAGAGGAAAGAGCGACGCCAGGTTCTGCTACTCAGACAGGAATTTGAATATAACCATGAAGATAACCTCTGGTGTCGGTGCCCGGGACCTCTAACAACTAATCTAGTGAGTCTGAAACAAATCATTAATGCTGCTTTTCTTGTCTCTTTCTCTTTTGCTGTCGCCATGGGAGGTTGCATTTATTGGCAAGTCTGGATTTTCTTTCCTCTTGGCAGAGCTACAGGGAGGAAGAGATGTGAAAAGAAGAAAGATGCCCCAGGACAGAGGGGCCCGGTACATGTTAAGGTAAATGAGCCTCAGACAGTTGAACCGATGAGGTAGAAAAGGAATGGAAATGGCCTAATGATTCCGTCAGGAAATATAAGTTTCTCTCAGCAGAGAAAAGACAGCCTTGCATCTACGACTGCCTCCCCACAGAGAAGCCCAGGAAACGGTCAGTGTTAAGAACCTGTGTGTCCTGATGTGTTGTCTTCCCTCCCTCTGCCTTCTCCAGTCTCATGCTGGAATCACATCCCACTGGATGTGCTGGCCCAGCTGGGTGCAGACCTGCCCGTGTGCTCCCCGCGGGAACCGCCCAGCCTCCTTGCTGTCAGTCAGACAAGGACCAGGTGCTTGGCTTTCTCATCTTATGTGCACAAGGTGTCTCTGTCCGTTCTACTGTCCTCTGCTTCTTGTCTTGCTACTTAGTTCAATCTACCACCTCACCTAGTACTAAACCCCTCTCCCACCTGATCCGAAATCCAGGACTGGCTTCTCCCCCGTCACCATTCCCTCCCATCCCAGGTCTGAGTGAGCCCTTTGCATCCAGCCTCACACACTGGGCTGCCTGGACCCCGAGCAATGGCAGCCCCTGGAATTTTGCATCGTTCCCCACCCCCCATATACACACCTGATCAGCCTTTTGCTACTATTTCTAGAAATGTGACTGAGGCCACCAAACCTGAAGCCAGCATGTCCGCTCTACCCTGTCTGGCACTGCTCCATTTCCCAGTCGTATCTCACAAGCCGGTCTCAGGCCAGGTCTCAACTCCCTCCTCTGCCCTTCTGCTCCAGACCACCTTGAGCTGTTTCTCAGAGATGGGCCCAGAGGTACCCAGGGCAGACTGCAGACCTGCACCTCATGATCAGGGGTTCCCAGATGGGTGAATTCCCCCTCACCCTCATGTACCCTTCATGGAGCAGGGATCTCTCTCACCGGAGATCCTGACGACAGGGCCCCTGACGTGTAGGAAGTCCGTCTCCCTGCTCAGAGGTGGGTCGCTTGATCTTTGTTGCAGACTCTGCCCTGATCCCACTTCTGGCTGCCCCTTCTCATCAGAGTCAGGAGATAGGAAGCCCTGTTTGTTGCCCAGGCACTGGCAAAGTCACAGGGCTGCTAGTGTGAGCCAGGCCCAGGGCCCCGGTTCTCACCTCTGTGCTCTCTTCCTTCACTGGTCCCTCCGCAACTGGGTGTCTGAGCCCACACTCCTGAGCCCACCCCCCCACCCCCACCCCGAGATCCAGACTGCCTGCTGTCCTGTCCTCTGTAAGACGGCCCTGCTTCATCTTTTCCCATCCGCCTCCCAGGGCCCTGAGCATCGCCTTGGGACTCCAGGTCAGGGCTGGCATCTTGCTACATGATGCTGTCTGCCTGGATATTTACAAGCTTAGGGGTCACCTGCCCTAGACTGTCTACGGTAGGTTCCAGCCACCTTTTGTAGCGCACCCTTATTTAACCTTGAACCTTTAATGTTTAGCAACTTCCCTGGAGAAATTCCCTGAGAAATGTCCTAAGCTTCAGGTACCAAAGTGGCTGTCAGATGGACGCTCTCTCTCAGTGCCTGGGATGCAGTTAATCCTCACCCCTTCCCGCTTGTCCCACTCCTCAGAGTTTGCTTTGTGCTCAATCCTGCTGTGAGTTCCCACTAACTCTATTGGATCTTGGGCTGGGATGAAACTGTGTATGCTGTAATTAATTCTCATTATTCTCACCGGGCAATTAGTAAAAAAATTTAGGGCCCTAAGTCCTTACCATTTTTAATGGCAAAGCCCTTACCTTTATTAGGAAACAGAAGTCTTCCCACATCCTTCTAAGTAGAGAGGATGCCTGACCTAAAAAAACATCCTCAGCGGTCCTGGCTCCCTCGGTCCTGGAGGGACCCTGAGGAGTAGTCAGATTATTTTTACTACTGAAGCAAGCCTGGGGAACACTCTATACGTTTCATGTGGAAATGCCGTGTGCAGTTATTTCAGGAAGGTCCTCCGCTTATAGTCAGCAGCATCATTTCCACCCTGGACACTCGTAGGGTAGTAATAGCCGGAATTATTGGACAGAAGAGATAAGCCCTGCTCCCAATCCAGAGGGATAATGTGTAAGTCCATTCACTGTCTCGTCCAAAGCTCCCGGGCCCTTTCCACCTCTGCCTGGCTGCTGGGACTGTTCAGCCTGTTGTTAGAGCCTGTGTGACGACATGTATATTGTGTGTGTGTGCGTGCGTGCGTGTGTGTGTGTGAACCAACGCAGCCCTGCTCTGGCTCCAGGGCTGATGTTTTAAAGGACTGAAACTTGAAGTGCATGGAGTATCCTTGGGCCTCCTGCCAGGGGCTGACTGTCTCTGTCTGCGACTTTCACACTTGCCCCCTCCAGGTGTGGTGGTTTCTACGGATGGCTCCAAATCCACTCCCTTTTTCTGAATTATCTGTTCGTTGTCTCACGTCCCCTAAGGCAGCAGCTCTGCTGTGAGGGCACGCTGTGGTGGGGTGTGGTAGGCTACAAGGCCGGGGAGTCACTTCCCCACTCTGGCCTCAGTTTCCTCATCTGTAAAATGAAGATAGAGTACCGGACACACTTTAAGATCTCTTTTAACCAGGATTCTTAACTGTTTTCGTACAGTCGACCCTTCTCAGAATAATGCTTTTCCAATGCATCAAAGTGCATAGGATGACAAAGTAAGCCATCTATACTGAAAGGCCATTCTGCCTCCGTGGACCCCAGGTGAAGAGCCAGCTCTATGCTTTCACTTGAGTTATAAGATCATGCTCGATCCTTCCAGTAGCCTGGACTGGCTGGGGAGTGAGACGCAGATAAGAGAATGCAAACCTTGATTCAATTCTTAACCACCCGCCACACCCAGACAACAAGCTGTGTGATTCTGAGGAAGTTACTCAGCGTTGCTGAACCTCAGTTTCCTCATCTATAAAATGGGAACAATAACCCTAATCTCACAGGGTCGGGGGTGGTGGTTCCCAGAAGCACCTACACGTAGTGAACCCTCCGTAAATGAAGGCTGCCTTCCTCCATATTACAGATAAGAAAACTTAGTTGCAGAAACGTTCAGTGTTCTGCTTAATCACTTAGTGGTTAGAAACAAAATCAGGTTTGGGGCCCATGTGTTCTCAACTCTTAACGCAGGGCTCCTTCCTGTCCTTGCACCAGGGACTGAAGCTCTGGTCCACTCGATGGCTCTGCAAGGAGGAACGTCTCTCCCAGGCCCGCCTGCATGCTCTCTGCACGTGATCTGCAGCGCCACCTAGTGGAGATTGGCTGTTTTTTCCCTCTGCCCAGTGCACTCTCTCTTAATTTCTTCAGCAATCAATCTTGACAGAACGTTTGTGTTTTACAAGACTTAAGAGGGAGACACTAGAAGCTCACCTAGGATAGCAGAGTGGGAGAAGCCATCGGCCTCGGGTCTCTGTGAAATGTAGCCAGACCAAGGCCCATATGAGGAGGGTCCCAGAGTGGGTAAGGGCTGGCACCCCCAACGGACAACCATGCCAGCCTCGCGCTTGTAGGAACTTTGAAATTCCTAATTAACGTTTGTTACTTAGTGACAGGAATTAGTGGGCCCTCATTATAAATGGTAATTCCAGTTTCACTGAGTTTGAGGCATTTACAGCAGGTTAGGTGTTCCATGTTCCCAAATCTTTGTTCCTTTTACCTGTTCCCCTCCTAATGAAGGGCCGGACTGCCCAAATCTCAGGCCATCTGATGAGAATCCTAAGGAGATTTTCCTTTGTCCTACTATTATCATTTATGTCTCTCTATATTTTCCAGCCCCTCCAGAATACCACTTGTCTTTATGTGCTTTACTTTCATCAGCCTGGCCCCTTGGTTACATCTCCTTCCTGTGAGCATCTAAGTTCATCTTGCAATCCACGCCACTCACATTTCTAGTGCTTTTCATCTTTGAACTCTTCCACTATGGAAATGGAAATGATTTATTCCAGAAACCTTGACTCTGTTCCCATGACCTCATCTGTAAACTGTTAAATGTTTTTCATACTGATGGGGTCAAAGAGTCGCAGAACTACATCGCTATGAATTCTGCCTTCACCCCCCGCCCGCGCAATTTTCCCGTCATGACTTAGATTCCATCACTATCTCTCCTCTCTTGGTATCTTTTATGTCTGTTTCGCGAATACTTTACTGTTGTTCCCAGAGCACCGAGGGAAACGGGGAAGAGCTACCAGAAAGAATAGAGCTGTTCCAAGTGCCACAATACAGGAGCTCGCTGTACTTTCTTTGAAGAAAGACCATCTCTCACCTCTGTACACTATCTATTTCAATGCCACTAGAGCAGAATTCTTGGTATTCTACTCCTTTCCTCCAAAACAAAATTAATCATCTCCTCTGACTTAACAGCATTCACTCTATTTTCCCAAGCTCACTTTCTTCTATCCCCTTTATTCACTATCTGCTTCTACCCTGTTGTCTACTCGCCGCTCACCCAGTGTGCCTTTTCCAACGTTATGCTTCCTACTGAAATTCTACACAACCTAATTCAGATGACGTCCTCTCTAGTTAGAAAGAATCACTTCTTTCTTTTCTACAACAGGTTCCTTGCTCTTTTACATCCAGCTTTAATTTCAATCGGCCTGATGTTAACGTTAGTTGTTTATATGTTACAAACTAGGATGGGACTATATTATCTTTCTTGGTTCTCCCCCTCCAGTACCGAGAAGGTTCTCTATAATGCTGATTGAGACAAGACTTGAGACACCCATGTTTTTTGAAGTCTCTAAAGGAACTCAAGTAGCTAAAAGGAACCAGCTAAAAGTCTGGGGGCATTCAGGGTAAGGAATAACTAGACAGGTGTCTGTCACTCACATGTAGATGGTGTCAGGTTCCAGGCATTGTATGATCAGAGAGATGGTGGTGAGCTGCTTGTCCGGGACCTGAGAGGGCATCGCACAAGGAGACTTCGCTCCGGAGATGATGTCGTCAACAAAGCTCAGCACCGTTTCTGCCCAGAGGGGAAGGAATGGAAAAAGCATGAGAAACAGGGATGGCCAAGCAACACCTGGTTGGGACTGACTCCGTTAGAACTTAACATTAAAATCACTCGGTCCCTGGTCTTCTCAAATTCCTAGTAGGGCAAGGAGACCCAGAAGGAATGGTCTTTTCTGTTTCATATTTAATCAGTTTGGAGCCATCTGTCCAGAGTTAGCTGAGACAACCAAAGCAAGATATACATAGCACATCTGCAAGCTCTTTTATGACATGTTCTTGACTTGGGCAGAAAACAGCTGTTCTGGTCAACGGTCATTGCCAGACCTTTGCAGTACCTGTGCGCATCAGGAAAGAGCCTCGGACGAAGCCGTAGCCAGCGCTCTATGCCCAAAGGCAGTGCATATGTTTCCAAGCCACAGTGATAGTTGCACCAGAAGCTATTTACCCTGCACTAGACTGTGGATGCTACCACCCTGCTGGTGCCCATACTCATGCGTCAGTTTTAGGAATGATTTATGTTCACCTTTCCCTATGTATAGACAGTGAAATACTAAGGCATGAAACATTTTTCATGGGGTGTTTCCACTCCTTTAAGACGTCTCTCTTCTAGCTGTACCTGGCAAAAGCAAGGTTTGCTTTAGGATAAGACATGGGGTAATAAGAACATCTGTTTCTACATGCTTTTGCCTGGATGGGGTGGGGAGTTGGGGTTATTAGCAAAGAAACTTTTTCTGTAATCATGGCAGTGGTTAACACAGAATTGTTTCCTAATTATGGGCTAGGATAACTAGTGTACTGTATTGTTGTTTCTTTGTGCCTAGAGACAATGAAATGGACACCTCTTTCATAAACAAAAACAAAATTAAAACAAGACTTTGTCAGATGCTCACCATGCAAAAACTCTCAAATGGAAAGGATAGCTGCTGCTGCTTCTCCCTGCTCCTCCTACGTTGCCTGGGGACCCAGGGCAAAGCCAGGAGGCAGGACATTTTCCTTTTCTTTTCTTTTTGCCACCCTGGATCAAGATGAGCCTGTGAAGTGGGAGATGCTCACCTGTCTCCACCTTGGAGTGGTCCATCCTGTCAGTGACCTTTTCTTGACGGATGAGGTAATCTACAATCTGCACCCCGATTGGAGGCTCTGAGTGTTCCCATTCCAGGACCACGAGGGTGCTGCTGGGCTCATGAACCGTGGAGAGTCTGAGCCTGAGTGCAGACAGCAAGAAACATGAAATGGGGGCCCAGCCCCAATACCACTACTGGCCACCTTCTCAATTATTATTATAGCGTAAACTCTTCTTTCTAACCTTTCTTAACCAACCACTAGGATGATTTCTTTGAGGGTGTGTCTCCTTCACTGTAAAATAAAGATTCTTGAAGATCCTTAAAGTCTATATTTTGTTCATCTAAGTGCCTGTCACAAATTGGGGACTCAACATATATTTGTAAATAAATAAGCTGGTGAGTCAAAGATGAAGGAATGCCTGCATTTTACAGGGTTAGTGGATAGGGCCTTTGGAGTAGCACTTTATAGGGCTTGAAAATGTAATTTCTGGGTTTGCTCTTGAAAAATAAGAAAATGTGCCTATAATGCTCATACCAAGGCCCACTAAAGGTGACGTCTGGGAGAGCTCTGCATTAAGAAGGACAGTCAGCTCAGCTTCGAGAACATTACAGGATTGCCCTGCTGGCAGAACCGTGGCTTCCCCTCTTGCTACGGGTACTAACACGTGCTCAGTTTGCAGGTAATGCTCATAGGGGGCTTTACTGGGCCAGAGAAAGTTGGACACATGCCAAGTTCTCCTCAGGGCATTGTCCTACGCCTGCACACCCAGGTTCTGATTTCAGTTTCTGTCTTTACTCTTGGGTTTCTATGAATACCCTGATTCCAGACTCTAGTCTTGCCTTGCTTTTCCCAATTCATTGTCTCCTTGTGTCATGTAAATTGCCCATTTTGACCACTCTGCCATCTCATAACTCTTTATACTTGTAGAGACTCAATAAACACTATTGTAGAGACTCAAACACTATTAACATTCATTGGCATGGATCTTCCAATGATCCCAGAGGTTTCGATTCTCTGCCTTGTTCTGACGTCACGTGTGTGCGTTCGGTTTCCCACTTGCTTCTTGTCCCCTGTTTCTTCCTAGACCACTGGCTTTAGGGAGTTTTCCCTGTTCATCTCACACCAGCCTCCCTCCCTTACATGAGTCTCTGCCATTCATTCCCAACCTTCGCTCCCATATCTCATGACCACCCATAATCCTGGTGCTCTAGCCTACACTCAGCTCACCAGATGTGTCATTGGTCTCAAGGATCCCCAGGCAAGGTACTGTGGATGGATCCCATCAAAGCAATGTTCAATTTCAAGTCAACGAATATTTATTAAGCACCCACTACTTACAAGAATGTGCTCGGTGCTGAAGGTGCACTGGTGCAAAAGCCAACTCCAGCCCCTCCTCTTATGGAGTGGTCACTAGACCAACATACAAATTCTGCATGTGACTGTAATAGTGTGTGATGAGAACTTTAACAAGACATGATGGGAGGCTGTGGGAGCAACAGTGAGGAATTCAACTGGTGGGAGAATGACACAAACCACACGCTCTTTAGTGGCTTACTATGAAGGAGTGCATAGTTTGCATATGACATTAAAGATGGAACAGACCCCAAACAGTGCAGATATTCATTCATTAGAATCATATGCAGAGGGCTGTTTTGAAGAAAAAAGCATTAGGAAGCTTAAGTAAGTAACTAAGCCTTACTGAGAACTCAGATTCCGTGAAAACATGGACTGAGGCTGGCCTCTACTGAGAAATAGGAGTGTGTATGATTTAAAGAGGCTAGTGTAAAACTAGAGTGCATTCCTATATCCAACTACCGATAAAAATTCAAGAAATTACGGTTTGCTGCTGGAAGAAGTGACGAGAGTTGACAAGAAAAGTGAAGTCCTTTGTAGATGTTCCTGTTTATGGAAATTTAGCCCAATTAGATCTCTTTTGCTACGACATTTAGTAAATGCAGATTTTGAAATGAAATCAGCCCTAGGACACCAATGGCTAGATCTGGCATCCACCTGATTTAGTGTTGTGTGTCAAAGGTAGCTCTCTTAGCTGGTGAATCAGGCTAGAAGCACCATCTTCCAGAGTTCCCTTTCTGCCAAAAGAAAGACCTTTTACTAATAATGAGCTTGACTCTCTTTTGAGCTGAGAGGTCTAAGTCATGGCTTGTAAAGAGCAAGAAGCCAATGGCTGGCGTGTCTAAAATGGCCCACATAGAAAAGGCCTGTAGACAAAAGAAGACATTGGCTTGTGATGACCCTGTACCACTGTGTTCTCCTCTTTCTCAATGTTCTTCCTGCTCAGTCCTGGCCCTTTAAGGCCCACCCACACTTTCACGGAACAGACCAGATAGCAGTATGCACACAGACCAGCCTCTCACTTGCTGGTTTCCTCCTGCCATTTTGCTCCTGCTTACTCAGCCCTCCAGTTACTGAGTCAGGATCCTCCCTTTGGGCTCTCTTGGCCTTACCAATCCAGGCTCCTCCAGCTCGTCCTACCATCCCTCTTTATTAGACACAACATTTCTGTGCTTTACTCCCATGGCAGATGCCACATTCGAGGCCAACAGGGTTTCCTGCCCTTTACATGAGTTCAGCCAGTTCTGTTCAGCCTTCCTCTGAGTGTATGAAAACTGGACATGTTCATTTTCAGCCACCTTTGCACTTTGTTCACCCCTCAAATGCAGATGCCCCTTAATGCACATCCCTGACCCTCTGCTCTTCCCAGATGACAGTCATTCTGGAGCATCCTTTCTCATAGCTGTGGTTCCATTTCTCATTTCTTTGAGGCTGAGTTCAATCTTCTTATCTCGAGCGTTTACTTTGTTATAGGGCTCCAGGTCATCTTTCCTCATGACCACTGACTATTTCTATACCACTGCCCCACTATAATTCTCAGGCAGGTCCAAACGGAACCAACCTCCTCCTTGAACCTGCTTATCCTGGGACGCTTCTTTTCTCAGCTGTAGTCTATTCATTGTCCCAGCCACTGAGGTCAGAAGTCTTAAGTCCATTCTCCACTTTTCCTTCCTTCTCACTCCCACAGTCAATCAGTCACCAAACCCTGCTGGTTCTACCCAAAGTCATCTCTGAGTTGTAGCCTCTGTGTACTATACTATTATGGTTAAGATCACAGTCTCTTACCTATGGCCCTGCTTCCTGCTCTATGACCATGGAAAAACTATTCAGTCCATCGGAATCCATTTCCCTGTCTGTTAAAGGGGGTGGTGGTGGTGATAACAGTACCTAACTGCTTCACACTGTGCCCGACACCCAGTAAGTGTGTTGCTGTCCTGGGCCTTATTACTGACCTCTATCTTCCTCCACGGCAACAATACATTTACCCCTCTTTTCTTCTAGCCATGCTGTCCTGCTTTCTCCACCTTTGGGGAGAAATTCAAGTACTATGTCCTTTATGAAGCCTTCACTATTCTTCAAATTCAGACTCGACTCTTCCCTTTTCACACTGTCTTTAAATGTCTCATATAACTCTTATCCTACCATCTCTGCTACTGTTACATTGGTTCACTTGCCTCCCTAGAAGACTGAAAGCGCCCCTAAGGCAGGTACTGCACCATATTTTTCTTTCTGTTCCCCAGGACCCAGCCCATTGCTCGGAAAAGAGTAGACACCCTTTAACATATGTTTGCAGAATAATGGCGAGGCACACAAGCAAGAGAAAGGCCGAGAAAGGGAATCATACACGGGCTGTGGGAGAGGCGCACAGGCAGGGAGTCCATCAGTTCCGAAAGCGGTGGGGTCACATCGACACCAGTCCTCGATGACATCTCCGGTCCCGGAGCACCAGAGGGAGCTCATGGTGGCCTCCAGCAAGAGCTGCAAGAGAGGGCAGAGAAAAGAGTAAGCATCAGGGAGCCAGGGCTGGGTCCCCAGAGTAATGAGACAGAGCATCAGGGCTCTGCTTGGCCCTAAATAACTCCAGTCAGCAGCCTGTAGCACCACGTCTCCATTTACTTCTACCCCAGAAGAGTGTTTCTGGGACGCCTGGACCCTGTAGGACCCGTAGGGTGTCTCTGTCTCATTAGCATAATAGTTCATCCCTGTGGTTGAGGGCTGTCATCTTGGAATCAAGTCTGATTCCACCTCGCCTCTCCCTCCCTCCCATTCCGCACCATCATTCCACACCTAGGGCTCTAGAGCCATGACCTCTTCCCCATACGCTCAGCAGGGCCAGTCTTGACCACTCTCCCCCGGGTCAGAGGCACTCAGCCTTTTCTCAGCTGCCTCTCTGAGCATCCTTCTCTGCCCTCTTCACGCTGCCCCAGTATCTCCTCTGCGTTCCTTCAGCATGCCTTGTATCTCACTTACAACATTTATGCAGTTCTGCTTTCGGTTGTGATTATGCATTAGACCTCTCTTTCCCCGTAGAAGGTAGAAACCACGTGACACACAGGCTAAGAGCCGTGCTCTGGGGCAGTCCCTCTAGGTGAGAACTCCAGCTCTGCCAACCACTGCCATGTGACCTTGGGCAAATTACATAAACTCAGGCTCCTCGATGGTAAAGTGGGATAAAGACAGCACTTTCCTTATAAGGATGTTGTGACAGCTAGATGAATAAATACATGCCAAAGGGCATGGCATAGTGCCTATGCTAGGCACACATTAGCTGCATATAAATAGTACATGTCGGTCATCAATAAATAACAGCAATTGTTATTGTCTTTGAATGACAGGGTTGCGTCTTGTGTGGAAGCTTGTTAATAACATAGAACCTAGAGTAAGTCTTTACATACAGTGGTTTCACAGCAGATATTCACTATTCAATTAAAGGACAACAAGATAAAATTAGATCACTGAGGGAACAGAACTTATGAGAGGGGCAAGTACCTGGTGAGGAACTGGGTCCTGACAGGCACTGAGCCCTGTGTGAGGCCCTGCTGCCTCAACCCCAGCCCAGGGTAGGGGAGAGCCTGAGACAGCTGCAGGGCAAGCTCAGGGATTTCTCTCCAGGTCAACTCAACCTCTGCAGCCTCTGCTTTTCCTTTGATTCTCTTCCCTCTGTTTCATCCTCACCACACCCACACATAATGGATAAATTAGAGAAATGAAACAGCTATCCTGGAAAGTTTTAGGCCAAACAATTAAAAGAAAGAAAAAAAGAGAAGAAGATAAGAAAAAGAAGAGATAATCCTACAAAATACAACATGTTCAAGTCCAAAGCCAGTATCCTATGTCCCATCCATCCCAGGTTAGAAGAGATGACATAAAGTTCATACTGACCCCCCTCCTTGGATTGGGAGCCTCAAGGGAGCAGGGATTCTCTGTTATCACTATGATTTGTGTAGAGCTTTAGAATTTACAAAGTCCTTAATTTATTTTTTTCCCTATTTTTTTTTAAACATCTTTATTGGAGTATAATTGCTTTACAATGGTGTGTTAGTTTCTGCTGGATAACAAAGTGAATCAGCTATACGTATACATATATCCCCATATCACCTCCCTCTTGCATCTCCCTCCCACCCTCCCTATACCACCCCTCTACGTGGTCACAAAGCACCGAGCTGATCTCCCTGTGCTATGTGGTGGCTTCCCACTAGCTATCTATTTTACATTTGGTAGTGTATATATGTCCATGCCACTCTCTCACTTCATCCCAGCTTACCCTTCCCCCTCCCCATGTCCTCAAGTCCATTCTCTATATCTGCATCTTTATTCCTGTCCTGCCCCTAGGTTCATCAGAACCAATTTTTATTTTAGATTCCATATATATTTGTTAGCATACAGTATTTGTTTTTCTTTTTCTGACTTAACTTCACTCTGTATGACAGACTCTAGGTCCATCCACCTCGCTACAAATAACTCAATCTCGTTTTCTTTTTATGGCTGAGTAATACTCCATTGCATACATGTGTCACATCTTCTTTATCCATTCATCTGTCAATGGACACTTAGGTTGCTTCCATGTCTTGGCTATTGTAAATAGAGCTGCAATGAACGCTGTGGTACATGACTCTTTTTGAATTATGGCTTTCTCAGGGTATATGCCCAGTAGTGGGATTGCTGGGTCGTACAGTAGTTCTATTTTTAGTTTTTTAAGGAACCTCCATACTGTTCTCCATAGTGGCTGTATCAATTTACATTCCCACCAGCAGTGCAGGAGGGTTCCCTTTTCTCCACACCCTCTCCAGCATTTATCGTTTGTAGATGTTTTTATGATGGCCATTCTGACTGGTGTGAGATGATACCTCATCAGAGTTTTGATTTGCATTTCGCTAATGATTAGTGATGTTGAGCGCCCTTTCATGTGTTTATTGGCAATCTGTATAGCTTCTGTGGAGAAATGTCTGCTTAGGTCTTCTGCCCATTTTTGGATTGGGTTGTTTGTTATTTTGTTATTGAGCTGCATATAAATTGTGGAGATTAATCCTTTGTCAGTTGCTTCATTTGCAAATATTTTCTCCCATTCTGAGGGTTGTCTTTTTGTCTCATTTATGGCTTCCTTAGGTCCCATTTGTTTATTTTTGTTATTATTTCCATTTCTCTAGGAGGTGGGTCAAAAAGAATCTTGCTGTGATGTTATGTCATAGAGTGTTCTGCCTATGTTTTCCTCTAAGAGTTTTATAGTGTCTGACTTTACATTTAGGTCTTTAATCCATTTTGAGTTTATTTTTGTGTATGGTGTTAGGGAGTGTCCTAATTTCATTCTTTTTCACGTAGCTGTCCAGTTTTCCCAGCACCATTTATTGAAGAGGCTGTCTTTTCTCCATTGTATACTCTTGCCTCTTTTATCAAAGATAAGGTGACCATATGTATGTGGGTTTATCTAGGGCTTTCTATCCTGTTCCATTGATCTATATTTCTGTTTTTGTGCCAGTATCATACTGTCTTGATTACTGTAGCTTTGTAGTATAGTCTGAAGTCAGGGAGCCTGATTCCTCCAGCTCCATTTTTCTTTCTCAAGATTGCTTTGGCTCTTCGGGGTCTTTTGTGTTTCCATACAAATTGTGAAATTTTTTTGTTCTAGTTCTATGAAAAATGCCACTGGTAGTTCGATAGGGATTGCACTGAATCTGCAGATTGCTTTGGGTAGTATAGTCATTTTCACAATGTTGATTCCTCCAATCCAAGAACATGGTATATCTCTCCATCTGTTTGTATCATCTTTAATTTCCATCATCAGTGTCTTACAGTTTTCCGCATATAGGTCTTTTGTCAAAGGAGAAGTAACAACTGACACTGCAGAAATACAAAGGCTCAGGAGAGATTACTACAAGCAACTATATGCCAATAAAAATGGACAACCTGGAAGAAATGGACAAATTCTTAGAAAAGCACAACTTCCCGAGACTGAACTAGGAAGAAATAGAAAATATAAACAAACCAATCACAAGCACTGAAGTTGAAACTGTGATGAAAAATCCTCCAACAAACAAAAGCCCAGGAGCAGACGGATTCACAGTCAAATTCTATCAAACATTTAGAGAAGAGCAAACACCCATCCTTCTCATACTCTTCCAAAATATAGCAGAGGGAGGAAGACTCCCAAAATCATTCTACAAGGCCACCATCACCTTGATACCAAAACCAGACAAAGATGTCACAAAAAAAGAAAACTACAGACCAATATCACTGATGAACGTAGATGCAAAAATCCTCAACAAAATACTAGCAAACAGAATCCAACAGCACATTAAAAGGATCATACACCATGATCAAGTGGGGTTTATCTCAGGAAAGCAAGGATTCTTCAATATACACAAATCAATCAATGTGATACACCATATTAACAAATTGAAGGAGAAAAAACATATGATCATCTCAATAGTTGCCGAAAAAGCTTTTGACAAAATTCAACACCCATGTATGGTTAAAAACTCTCCAGAAAGTAGGCATAGAGGGAACTTACTTCAGCATAATAAAGGCCGTATATGACAAACCCACAGCCAACATCATTCTCAGTGGTGAAAAACTGAATCCATTTCTACTAAGATCAGGAACAAGAAAAGTTTGCACACTCTCACCACTAGTATTCAACATAGTTTTGTAAGTTTAACCGCAGCAATCAGAGAAGAAAAAGAAATAAAAAGAATCCAAATCAGGAAAGAAGAAGTAAAACTGTCACTGTTTGCAGATGACATGATACTATTCATAGAGAATCCCAAAGATGTTACCAGAAAACTACTAGAGCTAGTCAATGAATTTGGTAAAGTAGCAGGATATAAAATTAATGCACAGAAATCTCTTGCATTCCTATACACTAATGATGAAAAATCTGAAAGAGAAATTAAGGAAACACTCTCATTTACCATTGCAACAAAAAGAATAAAATACCTAGGAATAAACCTACCTAAGGAGACAAAGCCCTTTAAATGCTAACACTTTTGTAAGGGAGCAGACCCTATGGAGCCTTCTGGGGGCAGACCCTTCCCCCATACCTGCTTTAGCTCCTCTCTGAAGTGCCTAGATAATAGTATCTGATGCACATTTCCTGAGTTGTTTTACAGATGTGAAACCCCCCCCAGCAAATGGAAGATGTTAACTACTTGACGTCCATGAGCAAGTAGCCCTCAGGCCTCCTGGAGCCTAAGGACTGATAATGTTAACCCCTGCGACACCGGCCTGTTACCACACCACCAAGCAATCAGAGAACTGTGCACAAGTTGATCACACACCCTGCAAGCCCTCTCCCTCACCTGGGTTTTAAAACTGTTTTCCTGAAAGCCTTTGGGGAGTTTGGGGTTTTAGAGCACAAGCCACCTGTCCTCCTTGTATTGGCACCTTTACAATAAACGCTGCATTTTCCTTCACCACAATCTGGTGTCAGTAGATTGGCTTTACTGTGCGTGGGTGAGCAGACCCGAGTTTGGCTCAGTAACACTTTAATTTGAGGTCCATGTTAGACAGTTACCATGATTCACAGTGGAGGACACTTAGAGTCCAAAAGGTTAGGTAACTTGCTCATGGCCACAGGTTAGTAAATGGGTAACAGGACGGATTTTACATCTCAGGCTTGATGGAAACATCAAGCTCTCTTGATTAACACCATATCCACCAGCTCCCAGGATGAATACCAGTTCACAGTAGGTGCTCACTTTATGCTTTACCTGACTAAACCAAATTCAAATCAAAAGGTGCATTTTCTTTAACTAGGAAAACAGACATCCTTTGAGATGAGCAGAATAAAGAAGACATCATGGCTGCTGCCCTACAGTCTTCAATCAACTATTATTGGCTAAGTACCTGTAGGAACGATTTCCTGTCCTAAGCATTAAGGATACAGTGCGTAAGATATATACGGCCCCTGCTTGCATTAAGTCTTACAGCTAAATAATAAACAAACAAAAGTTATATAAATAACCAGAACTGTGATAAGGGCTCCAGAAAAGGGTGAAATGGTGGCAGAAGGGACAAGGAGGGGGCCAATCTCACGGAGGAGTTTGGGAAGGCCTCCATGAGCTTGGAGGGATAGGTCAAGAGTAATCCGGTCACAAAGCTTGGGGAAGTATTCCAGGTAGAAAAACCAATATTAAGAAGACTTTAGCCTGCAAGAAACTTGACTTCTAAAATCAACTAAGAAAAAGTTCATCTTGCTATAAGAGACAGAGCGGGGGCAGGGGCAAAGAGATGCTAAGAAAGTGAAAGGGTGGCAGGCTGATTACAAAGTCCTTAGGACACCATGTGGGGGTGGGTGTCACATTCTAAGAGCAACAGGAAACCATCAAAGTGTTTCAAACAGGGGAGCAACCTGATCAGATTTTCCTTCCAAAGTTATTGATGACAATACATATGATGACAAACATTCTAAATGCCGTTTCAGACCATTCGCTGAGAGTTCCTACTCTCTAAATCCTGGGCGAGAGGTAACTGTGTAGGTAGGATGAGGGTACAAGAGAGGAATCAAGAAGGAACGCTTTGGGAAAGGAAGAGAAAGGAAAACTACATTTTTCTTAGTACCTACAATGTGCCAGGCATTCCATAGGAATCCTTGTTTGTTATTAGATTTAATCCTGATTCCAGAAAAGAAATCGAATTTTCCAATTTTTATTATTTTTCTCTAAGGAAAGCAGCTGAACTTTTTATTAATATATAAATTTATTTCTTTTATTTATTTTTATTTTTGGCTGCATTGGGTCTTCATTGCTGCGCGTAGGTTTTCTCTAGTTGTGGCGAGCGGGGGCTACTCTTCCTTGCTGTGCGTGGGCTTCTTACCACGGTGGCTTCTCTTGTTGTGGAGCACAGGCTCTAGGCACACAGACTTCAGTAGCTGTGGCACACGGGCTCAGTAGTTGTGGCTTGTGGGCTCTAGAGCGCAGGTTCAGTAGTTGTGGAGCACAGGCTTAGTTGCTCCGAGGCATGTGGGATCTTCCCGGTCCAGGGCTCAAAACCCATGTCCCCTGCATTGGCAGGCGGATTCTTAACCACTGCGCCACCAGGGAAGTCCAAGGAGCTGAACTTTCAAGCCAAGTTCATCTATCCATTCATCTGTCCATTTATTCATTACTTCGTTCATTCATTCTGCAGAATGCCAACTATGTGTGACCACTGCTGGGCACTGGGATTCCATAGAAGAGAAAGTTTCTCACAGTCTAGAGGAGAGTGAACAACTATATAAACCCTAGGAGAGTAGGTGGTGCATGCTTTAAGAGATGTATGCACACATACAGTGGGAGCGACACGAAGGAACAGCGGGTCGGCCTGGGAGTGTAAGGGAGAGTCACGTTTGAGCTGAAACTTGGAAGTAACAGTTAAGAGTTTGCCAGTGGCAGTAATGTGGGAAAAGGCACTTCCGGGAGAAAGAGTTGCAAGTCTGAAGGGTCAGATGCATGGGAGAAAATGCGTTTTGTTTAAGGAGGTACAAGGAGTTAAATTTTGGAGGGTAAAGCATACAGTATAGAGTGGGTACAGACTAACCATGTAAGCGAAGACAAAATCGGAGAGTGAACTGCCCTTGTAAGGAGGTGCTAAGGACTTTAGATTTATTCAACAGATTCTGCAGAGCCACTGAATTACCTTGCTGCTGTATGATCAGGAGTTCGTATTAGCCTTAAGGCTAATTAGTTAGATGACTCATACAGGGAAACCAGTAAAAAGGCTACTGTAACAAAGAAGATGGTGGCTTGATATTACAACAGATGACTGAAATAGTTAGGCTGTGACAGGGGGTGTAATAAAAAGAGGACGGATTTGAGATATTTGTGGCCCTAGATGATGGATTAGATGCTAGGGACAAGAAAAGTCTAGGCAGCATCCTTGGTCTCCAGTTTGGGCAACTTGGTAGAAAAGAATGCCGTTCACTGAAGTGGAAGCACAAGCGGGTATAGTTTAGGGTGGAAGGTGGTGACTTCAAGTTTGTTGGGTTTGACACACCTGGTTTGTCATACGGTTTGATCTACTTGTTTCTAAATTGCAGTCACAGACTAGACTGAAATATGGCACTGGAGATTATTTAGTCCGACAGAAGGAAGACAGTGAGGCCAAGAGGTTGGAAAACTGGCCTGAAGATCTGCCAGACAGGTAGGGATAGGAACACAGCGAGTTCCTAATGCCAGGACTTAGCTCCCCTCCACTGGTCCTTTGCTTCATCACTCCTCATCTCTATTCCTTCGTAGAAAGGGCACAATTAGAAAGAAAAGCAGAGGAGTGGAGGGAATGGTGGACACAGGCAATGTCTAAGGAAGAAGAGAGAAGATGTGGTGACCGAACTCCTGCTCAGGCCACCTTTCTATGTGTTTAGAAATTAAAGGTTCAAAATACGGCCAGATGGGAGGTATCTCTCAACCACTCTCCTAAGACCAGTGCAGGGAGACAGAGAGGGGCTAAATTCTGGCAAGCAGGGGATCCAGAAAGGGGCGTTGCTAAAGACAAAACATCTTCAGCTTCCTCATTCTGCTGGTACTGGCCTGACAGGAAGCAGGGGCTCCAGGCCCCCCTCTCCCGCCAAGCTCTTCCCTGTCTGCAGCTTCGCATGCCCTGTCCCATAGGATGGTTCTATGCGTGAGCTCCCTGATTCTGCTGCTCCCAGGCAAGTGCACAGGAGCTCCTGGGGTGCTCAGAGAAGCAGCCTTGGGTGCTCACAGAAGACAGAGTGGGACATGTAAGGGGAGGGCTGGGCATTGGATTAAAAGCACTGCAGTTTTGGGGTTTCCATGGTGACACAAGCCCCTCCTTCTCATCGTCCTTTCAAGCCCACCTCCAGTGGTCTCTTCTCTCCCACTTCTCTTCCCATAGTCACTTCTATCAGAGTGAAGAGAAATTTGCAGGCCAAAGGAACAATTTATCTTTTTTGTTCCTGTGAAAAACCTTATTTTCAAACACTCAATGAGGTATCTGTAGCAGAGGCAGAGAGGCGAGAGAAACACACACACATGCAAAATCCCTCCTGTCGGTTTGAGCATCACCTATGAAACAAACTGTGACGCACCAGGTGTCCCTTGAAAGAGAAAAGAGAAAGCAATTATCACCCCACCTGGAGAGACACACCTCTCAGGCAGGCAAGCAGCTCACTGCTGTGACTCTACTATATCTTTTCCCCAAAGTGGCTTTGCCTAGTCTCAGAAGTCCCCCACCCTGAGCTTTTGTGTTTTCTATTTTTGTCATTGTTGTCGTTGTTGTCTGTGTTTTGACCCGCTCTGTTCTTAACGTCCTTGAGAAGATCAGAGAGCTAGGAAATGAGGTAAGTCACTGCCTCTGCTGCATTTATTTAGCTTACCCTTTTGGGTCCATTCATTTCCTGCTAGCACCTTGGGAAAGGGAGGGGCAGAGGAAAAAGAGGAGTGGCTGGGAAATGTCATGACCCAGCTGCATAATATAAGGCAGAAAGATCTGCATGGACGTGGAGTTTTGTTCTTAAGAGTCAGAGTGATGGGCAGAAAACCAACCCCCTCCAGACTAAGGTGGGCAGATCCTTCCCTTGGGGATCTGCACCTAATGTGCTCCTTCTAGCCTAGCTGACCCAGTCCTGGATCAGTTAGGGGAGCTGGCCCACCTGCCGGGCCAACAAGGGCGTGGTACTGCTGAGTCCCCTCCCACGACCACCCCCTGAGGCTTTCTGAACAAAGCTTTGGTGACTGTGATTGCTATGCCTCCTTATCTCCCTTCCTCCTTCCAGCCCTTGTTGCTCAAAGACCTGTACAAATGCCAAGCGGTGACTCCCGAGTCACCACCATGGGTGTTGCAGATGCATTGATTTGATTTAATATGCAAAAATGCAAATCTAAGCAAATTAGGTGGCTGGAGTAGTTAAATAAAAAGTCTCACTCTCCATATTGTAGCGTTGAGCTCAGCTGACCCTGTCACCCCCTCAGGCCATTTGGAAAACCCTTTGTTGCTGCTGATGCCACCTTGAACCCCATGTCCCAGGCCTCTTACCCTCTGTGTCTGGTTGTTGGTGACCAGTTCATAGATGGGGGCTGCTCTGGTCACCTCCAGCAGAACTGGCTCGGCAGGGGTGTCAGGGCTGGATGTCACATGACACAGGGGGCAGGACGAGGGGCACCGTCCCTTGCTCTGGCACTCCATGCGGACTCCAGCCGCCATGCGCTTGGTGCCAGACTCTGACAAGCTGGCAATGTATTCTGGGAATGTCAGCACCTTGGGGTCTCTTTCCCGCTCCTCTGACTCGTCGGATGGGGAGTTGCCTGGCAGACACAAAATAAAAAGGAACAGTGAGGGAGGTGAAAGAGCAGGGACTTGCATGGCCTCGTGGCCCCTGAGTGCTAGACTCAAGTCCTTGAGAGGTCAGAAAATGACTCTGAGGGGGTAAGAATGTGATGCTGTTATCCCACTCAATGTGGGGAGCCCATCCTCCCAGAAACCCACACAGCTGGAAATGACCCTTCCAAATGTGAGACCGGGTTTTCTTCCTTTCTGAGAATCATCAGCCCCATGGATCCTTTCAGATGGATGCTTCTGCTGTATCTGTGCAGGATTTATGGCTGTCATCAATAATATAAACAATAATAGCAGTGACTATTCTATGAATCATTTTCTTCACCCAAAAATGAAGATATTAATAATACCTACCTCTAGCATTGGTTATAAATAGCCAACTATTTTTAGAGCACAAAACACAACGGCTAGTGCATGTTGGAGCGCCATCATCATAGTTTTAATCGTAACTATCAGTAAGATTTATCAAGTCTGTACAGTGAAAGTGAGATCTGTTAAAGATCTCCCTTAACCCCTATAACAACTCTCCGCATGAGTTCTATCATCACACCCATTTTATAGATGAGGAAAGTGAGGCCAAGAGCCTCAAGACCACACAGCTAGTATATAGTGAGATCTGAAATTTAAATCCAGTCTTGTCTGATCCTAAAGCCGTTAAGTCAGAGGGAATAACAGGACTTCTCTGCTTCATTATTAATCAATGTATTAAAGATACAGAAGGAAGTTGGACTTTTTCAAAAAGATTTGCACTACAAAGCCTGAAAGATGGGTCCACATTGCCCTTGACTGATGAGTAAAAGGTATTTGGGGAAGCTCTTGATTTATTTTTGGTGACAAACATTGGAAATGCCTACCAGAAGAGTTCTTCCCTATGGAAGAAAGCATTGCTTGACATTTCTCTTCCAAGCCTTCCTAATTTTTCATTTAATTTATTAAGTCTAAAGAAAGATGGAAGTAGAATCTGCTAACAAAAAGCTCTGGGTTCCTTAGGAGATCCCTGGTCCTTTGTGCACAGTTGTATGCCCGAACATGAAACAATTTCAGGGAGATGGCTGGGCTTTTGGAAACAACAGGCAGACACAGAATGTTCCTTCTGGTTCTCAGGCTCATCAAGAGTGCCGAGCTTGAGGGACCAGATCTTTGGGGAAACTGGTTGGAAGGATTTGCAAAGTGGTTCCAGAAGGTAATTGTGAGATATGACTTCATAGCAGAGTTCCCTGTGATGGGGCTCAGGGAGCACTGTTATTCTCCCCTTGTTCGCGATGTAATGTAAGACCGTTTGGAAGTGTCCAGGGGCATTTCAGCACTGTTGTTTCCCACATGAGCATCATCACTGTGCAGACGAGACATTTTTACCAGCAGCTCCATTGACACCAGATTCCTTCTGTGTGCAAAGGCAAAGGCTCACTTAGAAACTATAAATATGGAATATAATTTCACACGTGCCTTTTGTTTAATAACGGATCAAAGATTGAGCTCAAGCCCTTGCTAGGTTATAAGGGAACTGCATGACAGCACACACCAAAACCAAGAATGATGGCCTCCAATAGGAAGTCCAGAAGCCCACACCAGCTAGCCCCAGAGTCAACTCCAAGCCATGTGTACATCTTGATTGACATTCAGGCTCATGAAACTCAGTGAACCCCACTGGGAGGGTTTGTGAAGTGGCCACGACCTGGCAGGACTCTCCTCACCCAGCCCCTGGCCAGGCCTCCAATCTTCTTCAACAGGCTGTATGAACTGGGCTGTGATAAGTAGGGGTGGGGTGAGAGCTTTGCAACTATGATGTGATTTCTAGAAAAACAGGCCCTCGTTCATTGAGAAAGGAAATGAAAAAAAAAAAAATCAGTAAAGAGACCATGCTTCTTTTCAAGATAAGATTTAAAACATCTCACTGTGCAAGCCTTGCCGGGGAGCTGGAGGGTCTCTTGCTGGCCCTCCTGACCCTCACAAGCATTTCATTATCCATCCACATGTCATCTCAACCTCCTGGTTGAGAAAGTATTCAACAAAGAGGCTGCGAGAAGCATTTCTATGAAATGACCACGAGATGGTGATATCAGCTCTAAAATGACTTCTGTGAGAGGAAAGAAAAGGCGTGATCAATCCGGTGTGGCCAGTGTGGTACCACAGAAAATAAACTTACAGAAAAATAACACCTGGCTACTTTAAAAAAAAAAAAAAAGTCATGGTACAATTTCCTTTCAATCAAATAATAAAAAGCTGAGTAAAACAAATCCATAAAACTTATCCTAAGGAGAAAAATACAGAGTGAGAGACATAATTGTGAGAGACACAAGGAAGGGAAAATAAAACTCTAAAGGGAAAATAAAAATCCCCCTCCAGAGGCTTCCCTGGTGGCGCAGTGGTTGAGAGTCCGCCTGCTGATGCAGGGGACACGGGTTCGTACCCTGGTCCGGGAAGATCCCACATGCCATGGAGCGGCTGGGCCTGTGAGCCATGGGCGCTGAGCCATGGGCGCTGAGCCTGCGCGTCCGGAGCCTGTGCTCCGCAACGGGAGAGGCCACAACAGTGAGAGGCCTGCGTACCGGGGGGGAAAAAAAAAAAATATATATATATATATATATATATATATGTATATATATATATACATATATATATCCCCATCCATATCCTTCACATGGAGTATAGTTTACTTAAAGGGGGAAATAATATGCCACCAGATTTCTTTTTTCTCACTTTCACTCCCCAAACACCCAGAAACTACCCCCACACCCTACATACATATCCGTATATAAGACATATAACCCCTGCCCATTCATCACTTAGGGTGCACCATCTGACAGACAAATTGGGCCACGAGAGGGCACTGCAACCCCAAACGCAGTCGAGCTGAGTGACAGCCTCCCTGCCCTCCAGCGCTGCATCATTAAGGCTTGTAATCGCTCTAAACATTTGAGGGGCTGCTCCCCTTGCTTCCGTCTTCTGGCTTTCCCAATTAAAATCAAGATGCAACTAATCCCCTTCAGTATCTGTCAGCCCTGGATTGGTGTAAGATTAGGACGTAGAGAAGCACAGGAAGGGGTTTACAGAGGAAGATAGTGAGAGGCCACCAAACTCTTGTTTTCATCAGAATTGTATTTTCCTTCTCCTGATAATATTCAGGCCCATACAGAGCAGGCCCTGCTGGAGGCCAAGACGAATTGCCCCTCTGGTCCCCTCATCATGCAGGATGGAACTGTCTAGAGAGGAGCGAGATTTACACAGAAGTAATGAGCGGCTAACTCCCCAAAGCCATCTATTCAGGCTCCAGCGAAGAATAGATGTGTGTCTATGAGAGAGATTTTTCAAAAAGAAAATGCATTTTCCATGCGCCATTAAAGATACGATCGGGAAATACTCCTTAAAATGATGGAGTCCAGTGGTGAAAGCCCAGATAAATCTCCCTTTGCCCAAAGAGAGTACCAATAACCAACGTGTCTGTGGGGAGTGAAAGAGTTCAAACCTAAAAGCTTCAGGCGAGTCTGAGCTTTGACATTTGCTTTTAAACCCCAGCTCAGTGTTGGAGTGGGTGGTGGCGAGGTCTGTGTGTGGAGAGTGGAGGGAAGAGTCTCTGCCTTATTTCCTTATGGTTCAATGGCCACCTTCTTCTATGTCCACTCCAATGACAGTCCTTTCTTACTTCATCTCTCTTCTGCCCTCTAGATCCTGGGTAGAAATGCTCTAGTAATTTGAGACACTATCTTGTTTCTTAATAAAATGAATATTCTATTTCAACAAATACACAGTTTCTGGACAAAAATAAGCTACAATTAAGGTCTTAAAAGAATATAACTGACAAAGGTAACTTCTGACCAAGAATACCCGAGTGTGCTCCCCCCCACTCAGCCCCGTTTGCAAAATTCACCCTATTGCTCTCAGGGGAGGCTGTGGGGTCCTCATCACACTTAAGCTTTCTTACAAGTAGAAGAACAGCCAACCTGGAATGTCGTTAACAACCCCAAAACTGCAAAGCATTCTGCAAATACAGTTTGCTATAAATAAATGCCATTTGCTTTAGGCTAAATCTGTATCCTACAGCACACAGTGGATGAATTTCCCCAATAGAATACTGTGCTATGAGATTATTGGCATCCTCAGTGTTCAAAATCTCTTTGTGGATGTGCCTGTGGCCTGAGGCATGTACATATTGACCCACCTAGACTCAGGAGCATAGGAGGATGACAGATGACAAAAGTGACTGACCATCCTCATGCAGGGTATGCTCTGCTGCTGGAAACTGACAGGTCATGAAGGTGAATTAGTTGTTATGAAGTAAATTGGTACCATTCCTGTAGGATTCTGGGACTGCTTAAGAATCTCTCTCCTGAGTCGGTACCCAAGGCAATGAGATGCTAATGACATCACAGCTAGAACTACAGAGGCAGTTCATTAGGCAGCCAAAAAAAAAAATCAAATGCAAACTTGTCAGATCCCAGCTTTTGGAGACAGCTTAGGACCCACAGGAAAGAAAGCTTGACGTGGGGTAAATGAAGCACAGCCATAGTGAACTGCACCCTGAAGGCCACGGACACCCTGATTTCCATGACCTACCCCCACTCCCACTCCCCCCACCCCAGTCTACTCCTGTTCACACCAGAAATCCTGAAGTTACCCGAATTCACATTTCCACCCATGCACCCAGGGTCAAATCAGCCTCTTACGGTGTTTAGTTATGTCTGTAAACAGAGAGGGTCAGGTCGCTCTGGATGGCCTTAAATTGAACACCTAGACCTGCCATGAGACACACTTTCTGAGATCTGACCAAAATACTATACGATGGATTCATAATCACGATGGATTCATAATCAGGGACAAGTGGATAGGGCGTGACCCGGCCACTTCTCTCTACACCTCAATAGGAGATAACGGGTGCTCTGGGGGCAGGGATTGTGTCTTCTTCATATTTGAAACTCCTTTCCCTGGTTTAGGTGTATATATCCATTTCCATATCTCTTTCTATCTATGTCTATCTATATATCCATGGATACATATTTTTTTTTTTGGAGGGAAAAGGGGAGTGAATATAGTAAGTCATGACCATAGATTTAAATTTTAAAAACAAGTCAAACATAAAGAATAAAGCCAACGCATCTGTAAATAGTCTCTAGCCCCTTACCAAAGCTTCGAGCAATCAAGTAGAAAGAAAAGAAAACGTTATCTGACGACAGCCAAAGCTACATTTCTAGCTGGGATTGCTTCCCCAAGTATAACAGAACTTAATACGCTTGCTTGGAAATCCATCTGAATGTTCAATAGGCACCTCAAACTCAACGTGTCCCAAACCGCAGTCCTCGTGTCTCCACACCCTCCCAGCAACCTGCTCCTCCTTCCATAGGTCCTTGCTCAGGAAAGGGCATCAATTTCCCTTGATGCCAGAGCCAGAAATCCTGGCTTCTTTGTGGGTTCCTTCTTGCTCTCCCAATCAATCTTAAATCTATGTACTTTACCTCCCCCAAGCCATCCACTTCTCTGCAAGGTCTGAGTCAGACTGCCTGGGCTTGATTTCTGACCTTACCACTTGTTAGCTGTGTAATTTGGGGGCGGTTTCTTAACCTTTCTGTGCCTGGGCTTTCTCATACATAAAATGGAGATGATAATAACAACTGATTTAGTAAGGCTGTGGTAACAATGGATTGATAAAATCCATGCAGAGAGAGTTTGGCGGAGCTGGGACATAGTGAGTACTCTCTAAAATTAATGATTCTCACAATGCCTGTCTACTTATCTACACTGCTGCCAGCCACACCATCAAATGATTGGCTCCTTGAAGGACGAAATTATGTCTTGTTCGCCACTATAATATCCCACAGTGCCTAACATGTAATGTAACTAATGCATTTGACAATTCATTAAACAAATATTTATGGAATGCCTACAAATGTTTGTCCAACTAATAAATCATTTCTAATGACTTGTATAGAAAGTGACTACTCCCTGTGTTCTGCAGGTACTAACTAGACAGGCTGGGTTTAATTTCATTTCTCACCTTGCTGTCCTGAGTTCTTTTGAGATTTTCTAGTTTTCTTCGAAAGAGACATCAACTCAGAGTGAGTTCCACTACTTTCGTGTACAAACGGGAATTGGTCAGAGATAATCTAGTTACAAAGATTTGAGATAATATTGCAAAAATACATTTTGCAAATTTTGAAAGTATACACACATATCTCAGAGGTTATTAATGTGCACTGGGTAATCACCTTGGGACTTAAGGATTTACGCTTAAGAAAAGGAGTAGCCGACTGTGGCGCTGAAGAGCAGACAGTGGTTCTCCTGCGACTAGAAAATGTGAGAAAGTTGTGGTCACTAATGTCACAATGTGTCAAAAGGCCGGACTGGTGTCCTGGGCCTGCGGGGCCATGGGTACCAGTAGCTGAGGTGGAGGTACATTGCTGTGGGGTTCTAGGCAGCTCTGAGAGCTGAGCGATAGCATTGTACTGGGATTCAACATTGTGTGGACCACTTCACCAGCAAACAAGGCAGTGTGACAGCAAGAGAGAGAGGCATTCTAGACCCCAAGGACGGTCACAGAGAACCAGGCCTTCTGCACTTTTTCTACTCTGCCCAGTCTCAGCCTGCACACTGGAGCCCATCCACCTTTCCCACTACACATTCATCACTACCCATTAGCTCAGAGGAAGCACATCTTTCTTTGGGGATTAAATACTAGACAACTATCCAACATGTTCAGAAACAGTCCCAATTCCAGAGAGTTTATACTCTTGTCCTTCCTTACAAATAAATCCACAATTAAAAAACAAAAATCCTTTGTCAGGATGTATCCTTTGTGTTCTAAAGTTAAAGTTACATTAAGAGGTACAAACTACTAAGTATAAAATAAATAAGATACAGGGATGTAATGTAAACCAAAAAAATATTAAAGTTAGTGTACACTTCAGCTCTAGTTCTTTGGTATTCCTTCAAGAAATTTCTGGAAATAGCAGATCAGATGGTTTTTGTTATAAGCGTGAACGGCATGTCTGGGTGTGGTGAAGTCCAGTGTAATAGTCAGTGGTCATCAAATACCCACTGGGCACCTCAGCAAAGCACCATTAACAGGACGTTCAAGAAAAGGTGTCTTCTGGAAAATTAAATGTTTTCTTTAACTGGTACTTAGCAGAAAATGCTTAGTTTTCCTCCAGTTCTTGTTGACATTCTTCTTCTCTAAAAATGTTGTTTTCCAATTTTCTGCCTCACTCATGAAGCATTGCCTACCAAACAGAATTAAACCTTTCCCCAAGGCAGCTGCAGGTGATGATTTTGTTCATCAATTATGACCATGCAGATGTGGAAGCTGTAGGAGACAGAAAGAAAATGGTATCTCGTCCCCAAACAGCTCTTAAAAAGTGGATCAATAACGTAAGGTTACATTTTCTGAAGATTGCCCCCCTCTTAATAGGCATGTTGTCAAACGAATAATTGCCTGCTTGAGGCTCCTGGTTCAGCAGGTCCATGTGAAGCTGAAGTTTGGTGTAGCTGCAGTGCTTTGTCCTTGCCAAAAGCTCTTAGTCAGCTTTGATGTGGGAACAGTTTTAATTTCGTAACAAACTGACAAATTGGCCAAAGCCTCCGTCAGCCTCTTTTTGGTCAGTAATAGTGATGTTCCTTTTGGGATGAGAGGTTGAGTCCGAGAAATAGCAGGAGAGCAGCCTCTACCAAGGAATCAATAAAAACGCAAAGACAGCCTTTGTCTAGCAGTGAACCCAAGTGCTAAAAAAAAAAAAAAGTGACCTCTTTTCAATCTTAAACTTAGTGTGAAAAGGAAAATATGAAGACAGCCCAGTGATGCAACCACCACTTTAGAGATGCCTGAATATGCATCTCTAAACAGCCCATGCGTCTCAAGAGGAACAAAAATAAAATCCAAGAATTCCTGGGAAGCCCTGAAGCTTTTACTACAAAAATGAGCTCTTCTAATCAGCTAGACTGCTCCTCCCCAGTGGGCAAGAAGCTGCCTCTGTTTTGTTGGAGCGTCGTGGCTCTCACCCAGGCCCCGCACTTGAGAAGCGTTCAACAAACACACAGGGATGGAAAGAAGCAAAAGGTTTTTAGCTCTTTCTACTCTCTGACTGCCTGCAATTCCTCAAGGCTGCAACCCAAAGCCTCATTAGGATTCATCATACAGGCCAGGCCAGGAAGCCTGAGCGGCTCAGGGGGATTGTCCGGAAGCACGTGCACAGCGCACTTCGTGCACGCGTCTGTGGGCTGTGGGAGACCCGGCGGATATCACTGTTGTCCCAACACACCCTAAAAATGTCTTTCTTTACCTTTTCCTTTCTTTCTCTCTCTTTCTTTCTCTCCCTTCCTTCCTCCCTCCCTCCCCTCTTTTCTTTCTTCCCTACCTTCCATCCTTCCATACACACACACACACACACACACACACACACACACACATATATATGCCACTCTGCTCCCATCATCCCTAGCAGAAGTGCCTGTGTCCAGAGGGGTACCTACCACACTGTAACAGACTGAGTTTAGTTTTATGTCTTGTCCATCCCACTCACTTCCAGGGTGGGACTTGCTCATCCCTACATCCCTAGAGCCCAGCACCTGGTACTCTGTAGGTACTCCCTATCAAAAATTGTAATAAATTTGTGTGTGCACTGTCTAACACCCACATTTAGTTATTTTTTAACCTCTTTATTGGAGTATAATTGCTTTACAATGGTGTTAGTTTCTGCTTTATAACAAAGTGAATCAGCTATACATATACATATGTCCCCATATCTCTTCCCTCTTGCGTCTCCCTCCCTCCCACCCTCCCTATCCCACCCCTCTAGGTGGTCACAAAGCACTGAGCTGATCTCCCTGTGCTATGCGGCTGCTTTCCACTAGCTATCTACCTTACGTTTGGTAGTGTATATATGTCCATGCCACTCTCGCGCTTTGTCACAGCTTCCCCTTCCCCCTCTCCATATCCTCAAGTCCATTCTCTAGTAGGTCTGTGTCTTTATTCCTGTCTTACCCCTAGGTTCTTCATGACATTTTTTTCCTTAAATTCCACATATATGTGTTAGCATACAGTATTTGTTTTTCTCTTTCTACTTACTTCACTCTGTAGGACAGACTCTAGGTCTATCCACCTCATTACAAATAGCTCAATTTCTTTTTATGGCTGAGTAATATTCCATTGTATACATGTGCCACATCTTCTTAATCCATTCATCTGTCGATGGACACTTAGGTTGCTTCCATGTCCTGGCTATTGTAAATAGAGCTGAAATGAACACTGTGGTACATGACTCTTTTTGAATTATGGTTTTCTCAGGGTATATGCCCAGTAGTGGGATTGCTGGGTCATATGGTAGTTCTATTTGTAGTTTTCTAAGGAACCTCCATACTGTCCTCCATAGTGGCTGTACCAATTCACATTCCCACCAGCAGTGCAGGAGTGTTCCCTTTTCTCCACACCCTGTCCAGCATTTATTGTTTGTAGATTTTTTGATGATGGCCATTCTGGTGTGAGATGATATCTCATTGTAGTTTTGATTTGCATTTCTCTAATGATTAATGATGTTGAGCATTCTTTCATGTGTTTGTTGGCAGTCTGTATATCTTTTTTTGAGAAATGTCTATTTAGGTCTTCTGCCCATTTTTGGATTGGGTTGTTTGTTTTTTCGATACTGAGCTGCATGAACTGCTTGTGAATTTTGCAGATTAATCCTCTGTCAGTTGCTTCATTTGAAAATATTTTCTCCCATTCTGAGGGTTGTCTTTTCGTCTCATTTATGGTTTCTTTTGCTGTGCAAAAGCTTTGAAGTTTCATTAGGTCCCATTTGTTTATTTTTGTTTTTATTTCCATTTCTCTAGGAGGTGGGTCAAAAAGGATCTTGCTGTGATGTATGTCATAGAGTGTTCTGCCTATGTTTTCCGCTAAGAGTTTGATAGTTTCTGGCCTTACATTTAGGTCTTTAATCCATTTTGAGCTTATTTTTGTAACACCCACATTTATAATGTTTATATGATTCCGGTTTTTCATTTGCCTGTTATAGTCTCACATCTTTATTCACCAAATGCCTCTCAAGTGACTCTCGGTGGATGGCCAAGGTTTTTGTTCATATCAAATCTTTCCTGTTTCATTTCCTAAGGCTGCCATAACAAATGACACCACATGAGTGGCTTTAAACAACAAAAATTTATTTCTCCAGTTCTGGGGGTTAAAAGTCGAAAGCCATGATGTCAGCAGGACCACAGTCCCTCTGAAGGCTCTAGGGGAGGATCCTTCCTGCCTCTTCTAGCTTCTGGTGGCTCCTGGCAGTCCTTGGTGTTTCTTGGCTTATAGCTGCATCACTCCAATCTTGGCCTCAGGTGTTACCTGGTCCTCTTCTCTGTGTGCGTGTCCAAATCTCCCTCTGCCTTCTCTTATAAAGACACAAGGCCCGGGCTTCCCTGGTGGTGCAGTGGTTGAGAGTCCGCCTGCAGATGCAGGGGACACGGGTTCGTGCTCCGGTCCAGGAAGATCCCGCATGCCACGGAGCGGCTGGGCCCGTGAGCCATGGCCGCTGAGGCGGCGCATCCGGAGCCTGTGCTCCGCAACGGGAGAGGCCACAACAACAGTGAGAGGCCCGCATACCACAAAAAAAAAAAAAAAAAAAAAAAAAAAAAAAAAGACACAAGGCCCACCCTAAATCCAGGATAACCTCATCCAAATTACATCAGCAAAGATCCTATTTCCAAATAAGGTCACAAGGTGAGGTTCCAGATGGACACTGATTTTGGGGGGACACTATCCAACCCACTGGAGCAGCCATAGCCTCTAACACTGTGACACTTACAGTCAGCCCTGCCCTGCCCCACAGCCAGTGACAATGCATTGGCTGGCCATTTGGGGGCTGGCCATCCATCCCTTTGACCTCCTCCCAGCACAATGGGAAGAGGGAAGAAGTTTCCAGCTCCATCAGCGTCCCCAGCCCAGCCGCAGCTGTGTGCGGCCAGACTGAAGATGGCCCCCAAGGCCTCAGAGGATCAAGAACCAGCCCTGAAGCCCTGTACTTTGGCTAAATCTCAATGGCATCAGGGTCCCCCATCTCATCCACAGGCCAGCTGATGATTCTCATGTACCTCCTCCTGGTAGGGAAGAGGAGAACAGGCCAAAGGGACCTGGGCCACAGAGGTTGTCCCCTTAACTCATTGCTCTTGACTTTCCAAACTCCATCATGAGGTAGATTTCTCTGTGAAATGGATGATCATTGCCAGACATTTTTTTTTAAAGTATAATTATCAATATGAAGATTATTGTTGATAACACCACATCTTATAGCTTACAATGCATGGTATCATTTTTTTATCCATTTTCTTTATTTTTTGAAAATTCAACTTGTGATTCCAAATGGTAAAGATAGTTAAAAAAAAAAGTTAATATCTTCTTGGCTTGATACTAAATTTATTGTAGTTATTATTCCAATAACTATCCATTGCATTAAAGCTTTTTCCAAACCAGCATAAATAAATAAACAAACAAACAAACAAACCTGACATAAGAGATTCAGAGTCACAGCCTTCCGGATGTGCAGAGCTGCAGTAGATTATCCCTGCTGATTCGCTACAGACAGAGCAGCATGGAGAGAGGGAGTGGGAGGGAGGATGAGGCTGGGAGAGAGGTGAAAATGAGGAACACCTGCGGGATTAGTTATTTCAAATCTCCATTAGCAGAAAGGAACCACATGAGGAAGTGGCAAGCTCACGGGGCCACCAGGAAAGAACTTTCTGTGCCCCTGTCTGGAGATTAAAGGCTTTTTTCCCCAGTCTTGTTTTCCAGTCTGGAAGGCTGAGCTAGAGAGCCAAGTGTGCACCCCCAGACGCTCAGGGGCCGGTGCCTTCCCTCTTTCCTGGTGCTCCCCAAGAAGGAGCCAGAAAAACAGGGAAATAGCCCGGGGTCAAGTAGAGGGAGAAAACTGTAATAGAAACAGAGAGAGTGTAGAGAACAGGGAGCTCCCTGCACCAGCTTTGGCCTCTGCCAATGTTGAGGGCTCCACTGGGGGCCTCTGTGAGCTTCTGGCCATATCCACAGAGTGAAATTGACGATTCCCTTTGTTCACCACGCAGTGTTATTTCTCAGCTGGGGGTACCCATGAGCACCTTTAGCTTTGCCAGGACCATCAGCCCAGCAACATTCTCTTTGTGACTCCACTGATTCCATCTCTTCTCCTATTGGCTCCAGCTCCTACCTCATCACCTCTTTTCTTTCTCGCTTCAAACCTAGACAAGAGGAGCACAGTCTGGGGACACCCTGTGACGATTCTGAAATGGGTAAAACTGACATATGATCATTACTTGCCTTGCCTCCACATTACAAAAACTCGGCAGTACATTGTGTACTGTGTGTGTGTGTGTGTGTGTGTGTGTGTGAGAGAGAGAGAGAGAGAGAGAGAGAGAGAGAGAGAGAGAGAGAGAGAGAGAGTGTGTGTGTGTGTGTTCGGGATGCTAACCTGAGTTACCGGGGCAGGGTGGGAGTCTTCGGGGCTTGTGTAGCTCCACAGCGAAAGATCTGATGCCTTGCTGGATGCTGCAAGGACTCACTTATAAATATCTTTAACTACCAAATGGTCTAGAAATTTTTAATAAAAATATTATTCAATAATAATACTACTCCAACCGGCAAGGGAATGTTGTAACAGTCTCCATTTTCCTCTTGATGCTCATCTAGCTTCTGTTTTGCAAATGAATTTGGGTGTTATATCCTTTTGTTGCCCTGACCAATTTATTCTGCAAATTAACTATGTATGAGAGGACTTAAAGTCCATTACCACTTAGCTTTGCCTCACTGAAATTTATGCTGCTCTCCTGCTCCTTGGAGCCCTGAGCTCAAATAGACTGTGGCTCCTGATGGCGATTTTGGATTCCACACAAGTCCCACACCTCTTGGTCCTCTTGAGTTTAAAATGCACTGAGTGAACCAGGCTCTTTTCATCTCCCAGTAACCTGTGCCCTCTCTTATCAGACTCTCTGGTCTCTGCAGCTGCCTGTCCAAACTTAATGAAACTCTCATTATAAGATGGGGTTTCACCCAGAGCTTCAACCCACACTGGTTTGTGTGGGCCACTCAGTGGCTCAGCCTGGTTGCAACATCATCTGTAAATGGTGGAAAGAGCCGGATGCATGGGAGAGCAAGGGTTACAAGATGAAGAGGATGGCAATGAATGGAGCATGGCTGCTACATTATCCCATAAATATCTTAGATTGTATTAAGAAAGTGTAGTGACCAAGGTGATGGAGAGAGACAGTGCCTTGTCAAGCCACACGCCTTGAGTTGGTTTAGGATTGAGAGTCACAAGTGGGGAGAGACTCCAAAGAAAGGCCAGGCAGTCAGGATTCCGGGGCACCTGGAGACAGTGTCATATGAACACTGGCTGAAGGAATCGGGGCAGTTAGAATGGATACAGGGAGACTTGGAAGCAGACTTAGCAGTGCTCTCTGTAAATATCTGAAGGGTTGTCATGCGGAAGAGGGAGCTCATGAATTCTGTATATCTCAGAGGGCAAGAATGGAGATCCAAGGGAGGGGTCTTATTAAGTGAGAGGGAGTTGAGTTGACTGAACCACAGATTTCATTGAGTGCTACTATGTGTCAGGTACAGTACTCAGTGCTAATGTACACAGATAAATAAGAAACAAGAAAGCTCATTTTCCAGTGTGCATGGTGGGAGAGTAGATGGAAAAGGAGACAATGATACGACAGGGGGGTGATATTAGAGGCGTGGAAGAACAGGCTTTGGGTACACCTAGGAGGAAGTTTTGAAACCTACGCCTGAGGGTGGGGAGGCTAAATTCCTGAAGCCTCTTGATTCCTTCAAGGACGATTTTTATATTAATTTATAACTGATACCAAGTAGGATGGGCAGCCTTGGAGATGACGAGCACTGGCTAGTAGCAGGGTTCTTGTAGATGCCAGACAGCCGCTTGTCAGGGATGTGTCACAGCAGGGGGAGCACTTTCAGAAGAATGAATTCCACATCCCTTTTTTTTTTAATGCTTGTGTTCACGGTTTATTACAGTCAAAGGATACAGATTAAGATCAGCAAAGAGAAAAAAGTCCAGGAGAAACTAGACGGGAGCTTCCAGTGGAGTCATATAGACAGTACTAAATGTTAAACATCTATTAACCTGTGACCTGATGCTCTCAGTATTTCCTTAAATCAGCAGGGTGGAGTGGGGGATATACATGTTACCAGGCACACCAAATGATTCTGACTTCAGATAACATGTTGGAGGTCACCAAGAGTAATTTATTTTATAAATATCGTCAGAACACTTTTTAAAAATTCTACAACTAACCCGAGTATGCAAAAGAGATGAAAGTCAGGAATAGACTCCTTAGTCATTGAACATCATCACTGTGTGGTAAAAATAAACAACTGTATTGTTTATGGAGCCATTCACGCATCTTCTCAGAGCCCCAGGGTACAAGCAGCCTAATTTGAAAACTACTGATTCAGACTCTGATGACAATGGCCTGAACTATTCCAAAAGTAAACAAGCATGCTCCCCAGCCAAGAGGACCACATGCTGGCCCTGGGAAGGGTTTCGCCACAAGGAGTAGATTCCAAATGGCCATCTACGGTCCCCTTGCAGGCTGGATTTTGCTAGAAAAAAGCACTGTGTGGTCAGTCTTACTTTAGGTGCGTAATAACGTAGGTCAGAAAACTTTTATACTCTTGATCAAAAATAGACCTACTCAATCATGCATGTTCATCTCATAAAGGATTTCATGGAAAGTGAAAAGGAGGGAACACCTATGCAGACAGTTCCATGCAGGGGGAGGACAAAATGAGGGGCAATTGTAGAAGCCAGACCTCATACTCTCCCTTCAGACAACGATTAAAAGGTGTGTATATATTAACAAATTCCACCTTTAACTCATCTCATTCAAATGCCATAAGGAAAACTTAATCATGACGTTCAACCCAGGGAAGTAATGTAAAATCATAGTGGCAGTTACTTCCCTGAATTCTTGTAATTATAGTAGATACTAAAATAATTATAAATGTTAAAAAGACATAACTTTGTGGTTTCTGCATGGGGCCCTGCCAAGGAAGAAGGAAGCTCTTATTCGGAAGGAAGCAGGGCCCAGTTGGCAGTTACGATAACCAATAAAGATAACCATCTTGTCTCTTTCCCCATTAAAGCCAAGGTCTCCTATAATGTCTAACTCTCTCTCATGCACACACATGGGTTTTTTTTTTTCCATAAAGAAATGACTGGGCAGTGATTTACATGGAACAGCAACAGTCACAGCCCCAGCAGCCAGCCAGCCAGCCAGACATGGCCCCACTCAGCCACCGAGCCAGCAGAAGCTCCCAGACCCAATGGTGTATTAGGACATGGGCTATGAGGAGGCTAGAGTCTCTGGGACCCTTGAGGTTGGACCACCAGTCAAAGTGGGAAAGCAGATGTCTGGTCCTGGAAATGAAGGGAAAGGCCAGAGAGGGGTACAGCAGTCCTTCTGGTCTCAGGGTAAGAACCAGAGGCGGATGCTGTGAGCATGTCATATCCCAGGCTCCCACCACAACTGGCAAAGACCCATGTTCAAATTCAGAGCTCAGAGTTATCATAATGCTTCACCACTTTGAGCTGAAGTTTCCTTATCTGTAAAATGGGTTTATAACAGAACTTATCTCATCTCATAGAACTGTTCTGAGATTAAATGGGATAATAAAGGCAAAGCCCTTTAGCAGGGCCTCTGGTATCTTAGCTTTCAATGGCAGCCATTGTTCACCATCATTACTCCATCGCCTAGCAGTCTTGGCACCCAACAGGTACTCAATAAATACATAATGATTTCTTTTAAATTGATGCTCAAGAAAAACAAAACAAAACAAAAACCAACCGAGGATCTCTATGGGCTAGAGATAGCAGAATACTCAAGAATACTCAGTAACAGGGACTAAAGTAGCAGGCTTCAAGTCTGCAGGAACTTAACCCACCAAGGTGGCTATAAAGTCAATTCCTACATAGTAAAGAGATCAGAAGTCCCTCACATTGTGCGGAAACAAAACTAGGATTGAGGAAGGGTTCCAACACTTGCCCCCCAAAATGAGGCCGAGAAAGCCATGACTTGGTCCAGACCTCTGACAGTCCCGAGGTGCCTGACTGAGCTGGCAGAAGGTAGCAGAGACAGAATATGTCTGAGTCACTGGCTTCAGTACTGGAGTCACAAAGTCCCCAAGAGCCCCACGGGATGGGAAAGAGGGAAGGAAGAGATGCCATTAAATTTATAATTCGTTTATGACAACATGCTTCCACGTACAGGTTTGATGCATGACATCAATCAAAAGATGTGGTTGGTTGTCTGTCAGGCATCCTTGCTCTTGACGGCAAGCCTGTTCGGAGTGACGTGATCTCTACCGTCCCAAGGGGACCCTCAAGGCTGCAACCAATTTCTCTGGGAATTGGGTGATTCTTTAATTAATATTAGGGGGGAAAGGGGTAGAAAAGATGCTGTTGACCATGCTGAGCTTTAACTAATTCAAATAAAAATGCTACACTAGTGGCATAAGATTAAATTTTGATCTCCCAAACCAACCTTTCAAGTTACAAAATATTTCTCCCTGAAATGCAATGCTCTTTGGATGGTGCTTGCATGGAGTGGATGGTTTATAAATGGTAGTATTTCAGGACCGCCACTCCACGTCTTGAACAATTATTTACAATACTTAGGTGTTAGTACTAAAAGAGTGCTAGGATTTTTAGATCCTTTCTTATTTTCACAGAAAAGAGTAAAAGCAAATCCCTCCTAGGTATCAGCAAGATCCCAGGGGTATCTTTCCCTTGTATCAATCTGGAATCAAAACCCACAGCGAAATACAGAAAATAAGCCACTTCAGATATATTAAGTCATGAATTCTATCTGTTTCTAAAGCTTACCACTATAGGATCTTGTATCTAATTTTCATTCCTACGGTAACAAGTCTACTGGAGGATAATTCGGATATTTGTCTTTATTCTAGTCTAATGCCAAATGAATAAAGGAACAAAACGGAAAGAATATCTGTCCTTATGTGCATGTACACGCATGCACACACACCCCCCTAACAGAATACAACCTCTCCCAACGCCAGGAATTTAAAGGGTGTCAAGAAAGCTGAGAGACTAGGACCGTTTTAAAATGATAGATAAGAAAATTCATCTTTAATTTCTCCAAATCCCTGAGGCACATCTAATTTTGTGTTTTCAGAGACAGTAGGAATCCAATGTTGTCAACAAGTAACCGGTGCTGAGACTTTGTGTGTATAGTGGTAAGTACTCATTTCAAGGCTGTTACCGTTATTTATTTTTTTGACTGTACATCTTTTTAGACCCTTTTTATGCTTCTGTCTTCAGACTCCCAGGACTTTCTTTCCATCGCAAAGTTCGTTGACATCAAGCAAAATCAGAAGACCCAAACTGGAACTCAATTCAATAGAGCAAATACTAAGTTACTGAATATCTGTTTACAAGGTACTGTTCAAGTCTTCTGAATATACCAAAATGAATTATGTGTAATCCCTACATTCAAAGGATGTATATTACCTTATAGAGGCGAGAAGACAGACATACAGAATTTAAGTGCTATTTTTTTTTTTTAAAGGATCAAATAAAGACCAGCTAATATCAGGACAGTTAGATCAGGGGAGGCTTCACTGAGGAGGGAGCTGTTGGGCTTGGCCTTGAGGGATAACAGCATCCTTAATAACAAGAGCTACCGACCACTTATGGCAGGAATCGGCACATTTTTCGGTAAGGGGTCAGATAGTAAATATTTCAGTCTTTGCAGGCTACTCAATT
Organism: Phocoena sinus; assembly: GCF_008692025.1. Taxonomy (NCBI): domain Eukaryota; kingdom Metazoa; phylum Chordata; class Mammalia; order Artiodactyla; family Phocoenidae; genus Phocoena; species Phocoena sinus. The sequence continues at coordinate 133,185,462 of NC_045763.1, forward strand.
ATGCCTTTGAGTGTAAAAGCAGCCACAGACAATACGTAAATGAATACTCATGGTTTTATTCCAATAAAACGTTATTTGTGGATACTGAAATTTAAATTCTATATAATTTTCACATGTCATAAAATATTATTTTCCTTTTTATTATTATTTTCCATTTATTTAAAGAGAAACCATTCTTAGCTTGTGGGCCATCCAATCACAGGTAGCAGGCCAGATATGCCTGCTGGTCATATTTGCTGACCCCTGATCTATGGTGCTCTCACTATAAATGTAATGCTTTGTTATACTTGATCTCATTGAATCCTTACACCTTGCTCTGTATCTTTGCTAGAGAGCCAAAGTGAAGCTTAGAAAACTAAGGTTATACAGATTTCAAAAACCTTGCTTTTAACCACTAGGCCATACTGTCTCCCAGTGATGGTAAGGAACGCATGGGAATGGTGAAATGAATAGGTTTTCTTTGGCCAGGGGCATTTAAACATAAAAATACTTTAAACAATGAATATGAGGTTTGCTATCATGGCTGACTCATAGTAAACTCATTTTACATCTCTGTTATCACCACATTCACTATTTTCACAAGTCATGCGGGGCATGGGTATAATGTTTAATAACATCTACTGTCCAGAATATAATATTCTCCCATATTTGAAGAAAAGAGAACAGCCTTCTAGCATTTGTTCCAACCTCCCCACTCCCACTCCCACCCATGGTTGCCCAGAGCCACACACCTTGTTGCTTCAAGCCTTAAATCCCTGGTCTGCTTCTTCAGGGACCCATTCAGTATGGCCCTATGCTATCTATGTAACTGTATTGCAGTTACATAGATGTTGTTGGAAGGTGTTGTTTGGCCCTGCAGGTAATGAGAAGCTTGGAGACACAATTCTCTCCGAGTTGCTAACTTCCCTCTTTCTTTCTCTCCTCATCATTTCGAGCAACGATTCTATCTTACATGGTTTCTTTACTGTCTACTGTTTAAAAGCAATTTTATGAGCTAGAGAAGATAGAAAGGAAACAGGAATTGCCATAGTCTCTCATCACTTGTTAAGATGACCCCAGGTGGAGTCTCAATCCTTATTTGGTCACCTTCTTTCTCCAAACAGAGGTAAAGTATCCTTTACACTGTCTGTGGAATTGTTCACAAATGTAGGATCACACTGGGTTGTCGGCTTCCAGATTCAATGACACGTTCATTAGTTAGTCAGTATACGTCTACTAAAGATCTATACCCAGATCTTTCTGTTATGTACCCAGGATTGTGTTAGGTACTGTGGAGAGCTCTAAAGAATGAGACTGACCTCAAAGAATTTGCAATCTATCTGGGATAGCAAGATAACAAAACATAATAATAATAATAACTACAAGAATAGCAGCTGCTCTCTATTACACATTTTGGCACTCTGTGGAACACTTTCCATGTATTCTGTCAAGTAAAAAGCAAATCTAGACTTAGTAGGGAGTGCCTTATTCAAAAAGACTATTGCAAGACATGGCTGGGAGACTACTGTAATAATAGGGGGAGACAATTATAATTGGGAGAATGCTCTGATGAGGTCTGCCAGCATCTCGAAAGTTAGAAAAAAGGAGTTTTTCTTTTATAGAGAGAAGTAAACAAAGCTAGAAAGAACCACATGTGGGCAGGTGGTATGAGGCCAGCCCATTCTCAGGAGGGGCTGTATACTGGCTCAAGCTGAAGGTGGGCTACAGTTCAAGAGTCTGGAGGAAGGAAGGAAGTTTAACCAAAGTCTGATTAACAAGCATTTTGTTTTGAATGATCAGTGGGGACAAGCAGTTCAGCTAATCATTTATACAACAAAGAATGGGAATTTTGAGGGATCTGTGAGTCTTGTAAGTCTCAGGGGGAAGGAAGGTTCTTTGCAGCAAGCCATCTTGTAGAACATGAAGGGATGACTGGATTTCTTAATCTCCAGTTAAGAGTTAACACTGAGGTCAGTTCTCCATATTGACCTTCGTGGTTGGTGCTGAAATTGTCCCTATTTTAGAGATGACAAAATTGAGCAACAGAGAGGTTAATTACTTTGCCCAAGTTCATAGCGTGCTCACTAGAAGAAGTGGAACTTATACCCAGGTCTGTCTGACTCCAGGGTATCCAACCAGTCCTCCATCACATGGCTGAGACTGTAAGAAGAGAAGAGGAGTTATCACTGAGGCCGGAGAAGTCCCAGAAGGCTTCATGAAAGACTATGTTTGGAAGAATGGGAGGAGCTGACCAGGTAGTTAGGACAATGTAGATTATCAGGGTAAGGGCAGTAAGGTGAAAAAAAAAATAGAGGTGAAGGTAGCCAAGGAGGCCATTAAAGAGCTTAACTCTGTGACACAGAGGTTTTAACTGGAAAAATAATGAGCAATACAGTTACATAGATAGCATAGGGCCATACTGAATGGGTCCCTGAAGAAGCAGACCAGGGATTTAAGGCTTGAAGCAACAATTAGGAGCCAGCCTTTGCTAGAGCTAAACAGGAAATAGCACAAAGGACGAAAACAGCCAAGGAAGATGAGTCAGGTGGTGAAATGCAGACTGAATGAATGAATGAATGTTTGAATGAACGAGAAACTAGAGACCACAACGACTAGCCAGGGGGCTGTAGTAACAATGCAGGCGTGGAGGTCTGGGGGTCAGACTGGGCTGAAAACCTGTGTGCAGAGAATGAGGGGTAAACCGGGGGGAGTATTTCAGAAGAAACAAGAGGATTTGGTGCCAGATCTGGATGAGAGGAATTTAAAGGGAAAGCTTCTCCCTTATTAGAAGCAGCATAACTAAAAACTCAGAATTTTTCTAAGTAGATCTCATAGAACTTGTTTTTAGGATCTGTTGAAAGCATTACTCAAAATAACAAATAGACAGACAAAAAGATTTTCAAGCTCTAATGTGAAGGAGCAACCTGAGTAAAAGTTACACAGGTTTTTGGTAAATCTTCAAAAAGCCTTTAAAATGCTCACATGTAGGGACTTCCCCGGTAGTCCAGTGGTAAAGAATCCGCCTTCCAATGCAGGGGACATAGGTTCGATCCTTAATCGGGAAACTAAGATCCCACATGCCGAGGGGCAACTAAGCCCGTGTGCCACAACTACCGAGCCTTCGCGCCTCAACTACAGAGCCCACACGCCCTGGAGCCTGTGCGTCACTAGAGAGAGAAAACCCGCACACCACAACTAGAGAGCAGCCCGTGCACCACAGCGAATGATCCCACATGCCACAACGAAGACTCAATGTAGCCAAAAAAAAAAAAAATTCTCGTATGTATTGCACATCTCCAAGAAGGAAATATAGCAGGCAGTGTTGTCAAAAATAATCTGAACATGGAATTCACGTCTTGTAGAAAATCTGTGGGACTAGTGTGCTAGAGCCCATCCTGGAAAATCTCCTAATGGTTACGTTATTGAGGACCTGCTATGGGCCAGAGGCTCTGCCAGCCTTGACACTCTTGGTCCTGACAGTCCTCTGCAATATTCTCATTATCCTGCTTTGCAGATGAGGATTTGTCTTAAAATCACTCAGCCACCGAGTCTCAACTCCCAAATCCTCCTTCTCCCGTTGCATCCTGCTTCCTTCCACATCACAGATATACAAGATCTTTGGAAATAAGACTTCCCCGGCTTTCTTGAAAACACCTGATTACTGCATTTTGCTGAGTTGTTTTCGACAATTTCTGAAGTCCTTTCCTGGGATGCAGGATTTCATGCATCACGGGCCTGCTGATACCAGCCTGCAATCTGTTGGCATTCACCTGCTGTTATACACAGCTTCCGGTGGTATCATTCGGATTTTAGATTACTCCTCTGCCTTTGTTCCCCAGAACCTGACATCTATAAACATGACAACACAGAAAGGAAAGGGCACGAGGAGCAATTTCCAGCTTCTTAATATGGGCTGGTGTGATGCGGGGAGGAGAGGGAGGGCACGGATGAGGTCCTGACATCTCACACGGCCCTGGAATTGACATGTACCACACTAATGCTCGCAGTTGCCGCCATCACAAACTGCTTGGTGTTAAATTTAGATAAAAACCAATTAAAAGATAACAAGGAAACATATGCTCGGGATGGCAAGGATCTGAGTGTTTACAGAAATATGACTTCTAGCTGCTGCAGGAAAGCATTGGCGTGTTTTAGAAACCTGAATCCTCCCCGCCCAACTCATTCTCCATCTCTCACCCATGGCCCTAGTTCATCTCCGCCCAAATGGCTTTCAGGGAAAAAACCATTTTGATTTTTACTGTGGTGGATGGACTAACTTGTATCTGAAACCCAGAGATCATGAAGATCACCGTTGACCCTTTTCCCCTACACTAGGCCAGACTACTGAGTCTGGGCTGGGTTCGAGGAATTGTTGGCATCATGCTTTGAGCTGGGTTCAAGGTGCTTCTACTTAGGGTTCCAGCCAAAGGGCAGGCTGTTAGTGAGATAAGGGTGCAGGTGAGTAGGTAGGTTTCCCATTCCACCCTTGCATCTCAGCGAGGCATGCCTGCAGTTCAGGAGCCCCTAAAAAGGGAGATGCTGCTAGGATGGACACCCCAGAAAGGTGAGTTTGCTGCCTTTGGCATCCTCTGCCATGTCGGCATCCAGCCAGCCAGCCAGCATGTACTATCGTGAAAAGCAAAACTTCTGCTGCTCGGCAATCCACGTCAGCTCAGTTTAATGTCTGGACTAAAGAGTTTTCAATTCTTGCTGTTCCATAACTGGGGAACTCACCACAGGAGCCACAGGTTTTCCATTTATGCCCACCTAGGAAACTTCCAGGGCTGGGCCTTGCCATGGCTTACCGCATCCTCCCCCTCCACATCCAAAGAGTCACCTATTAGTGATATTTCCAAAAGTATTGTCACATCCATCCTACACTTGGCATTTCCTCCCCCTTACTCCAGACCCTCAGCAGTTCCCAAACAGTCTACTCCAAAACTGTCCTGACTGGTCAACCTATCTCTAGTTTTCACGTCTCCCAGTCACCCTCCATACTGTCCAGATGTAAGCTTCTAAGCACAATAGGAACATATCCTTTCTCTGCTGAAATCCTTCAATAACTCCTAAACCACATTAAGATATAAGTAGGTCCTTCAAACCGCTCTAAGTTAGAAGCAGGAGGATAGGGCTTGGCCAGTGGGACCTTTATACCTGCCTCCCCACCCCAGCTCCCCCTCACGTTTTCTCATTCCCCGTGTTTATGTGCCTTGCCTTTTCCTACTTAGAATACCCTTTCTTCAGAGGCTGCTGGTCAATGTCACCCGCCCTCCATCTCTTTGTACAGGCAACACTTCCGCCAGGAAGGTTTTCTCAATCCTACGGGCTAGGAGCCCATCTTCCGTGCTGACTGTTCTCCAGTCTCTTAGAGTCCTTATCACACTATATTGTAATTTCTGGTTTACTGGACACCCTCCCACATATTTTGTGAACAGCTCCAGCACAGGGCCCAGCTCTTATTCATCAGCATATTCCGGACACTTAGCATAGGACCTGGGATTCAATATACTTTTGGCAGTAGGTACTTAGTGAGTGTTTCTTAAGTTGTGGAATGGAATTCTCTCCCCACGACTGGGATAGCAAGGTAAGCTGGGCAGAGTAAGGATTTTATTTTGTTCGCTATTAGGTTGACAATGCCTGGTAATAATAAAACTGTTAAGAGTGGACAATCTCAGGGAGGGGGTGTTTATCCTGGGACAGCCTTGTGGGATCCCTTGTGGGATCCAAAATTCAAAGAGATGTACCCAGGCAGTGGAACAAGCGTCCCGAGCCCTTCCGGTTTTTAGCACAGGCAGAAAGCAATGCACCGACCTGTGAGACAAGGATGATGAATGGTCAAGCCTGGGTTCCTTCTGGTTCTGCCACTCTCTGTGTGACCACAGACTAGTGTCTTCACACTGTGGGCCTCAGCTCCTCCCCTTGGAATTAGAGGTACAGGCCTGCCAGTGGGAGGAGCGGGGGCATCCGGCAAGAGCACATGGTCTGCGGGCAGACGTTCTGCATGGGGAATGGTTCCACCGCTCAGCACCCCAAGGACCTGGGACAACACGCTCACTCTGAAGATACCCCAAGGGACAGACCTCTGCTTTGCAAAGTGCCTTTCAGGGCTTTACAATTCAAAGTGAAGCCATCGTGACTGAGCACAGCTCACCAAGACCCTTCACCAGACAAGGTCATAACGTGTAACCTACCTCCGCACTTCATAGGGTGGTGAGAAGTATGAGATATATGAAAAATACTAATAATTGTACGTTTCTACAACTGCCTTTGCAGTTATAATATTTTAGGATTCTCTAAAGGAACACTGCTCTAAGGCAATGATGTCTGACCTACAAATCTCACTCAGCAGGACAAGACAGCCGCCCACCTGTCCTCTTCACCACAGCCTTCTTCTGATTCTCCCACCTCCCGGCTGCTCCCTCACGGTCTCCTTTGCTGAGCTCCCCCGCAACCTGCCACCTCTGCTCGGCCTCTAAGTGTGGGAGCAACTCAGAGCTTGGGCCTGGGCCCACTTCTCTTCTCTTCTCCGTCTTCCTCCCTGAGTGAGCTCATCCGGGATGAGCTGGTTGAACTCTGCAGGCTCAGATTGGCATCTCTAGCACTGACCTCCCTTCTAAGCTCCAGACCTGCACTTCTACCTGGCTCCTTGACTTCTCCACTTGGCTGTCTCCATGCAAACTCTGCATGATGCTCTATATTCCCCACCATCCCCCAACCTCTTCCATCCCATTGCCCCGCCAGTTTGTAAATGGTGCTCCAGCATAATCAGTTGCTCAAGCAAATATCTAGGAATTATCTCCACTCCTCTTCCCCTCCTCCACCCTGTCTTCAAGTTTCTCTATTCCACAAACAAACCTTACCCTGTTCTTTCCTCTCCATGTCCACTGCCAGGGTTCCTGCTTTAGGTCCTTAACTGGTGTCCTTGTGTCCACTCTGGCCTCCCGTGAAGCTATTCTCCACCCAGTGCAGGACGGATCCTAACATATAGGCCATGCAGAGTCACGGGGCAGTTGCCTCCATGACTCTGCACGGCCATCCTTGTCCTTTCCAGCTCCAGCCAGGCCATGGTTTCCTCACTCCCTAGGCTGCAATCCCACTGGGCTTCCCCACCTCAGGACTTTGCACTGGCCACTCTCCCTTCCTGGGATGCCTTTTCTCCAGCTCATCCTCCACATTTCAACATAAACACCACTCATACCCTCCCTGATGACCTTTTCTAAAGAGGATACTGACCCTGTCACCCTTTATCACAGCACCCTCTTCATTACCCTTATTACCCAAAGTTTCTAGTATTTTGTTTATTCTTTATTTACTTGTTTATATTCTGTCTCATCCATGTCTTCCCCGTGAGAGCAGGGATCATGTTCCTTCTACAGTGATGATTGCCCAATGCCTACACAAAGTAGAAACTCAATAAATATGCACTGAATCATCATTCCATTTTTCCATCATTCCATCATCAACCATGTTTTAAAATGGTTGATTGAATTGTAAGAGAGCTTTTCTTTGGTTTCAATTTGCCTTTACGTGTATCTGTAGATCATTAATGATCTTTATCAGCCCAACAAATGCAGAATGCATGATCTATACAGGGCCCAACACATGAATTACCCTTGAAGGGAGATATTGTGGAAATTCTCAAGAAATAACACTTCTTGGGCTTCCCTGGTGGCGCAGCGGTTGAGAGTCCGCCTGCCGATGCAGGGGACACGGGTTCGTGCCCCGGTCTGGGAAGATCCCACGTGCCGCGGAGCGGCTGGGCCCGTGAGCCATGGCCGCTGAGCCTGCGCGTCAGGAGCCTGTGCTCCGCAACGGGAGAGGCCACAACAGTGAGAGGCCCGCGTACCGCAAAAAATAATAATAATAATAATAACACTTCTTCTTTCTACCCAGCTCCGTAAAAGAATGCAGCGATCAGTAAAGCTTGGGGGCTGGCGTCTCCTGATTATCTACATCCACATTACTGTGGTCGATACTGATGGTGAACACACTGCAAGCAGAGTCTAAGGCAACAGCTATGGGAGACGCAAAGACGTGGGCAGAGTCCCTGCTCTCTAAGGGAGAAGGCAAAACAAGAAGACCAAATAAAAATACATAAAGCCATAAATGCCCCAAACACATCAATATAAATAGAACCAATTACCACGGTAATCGACTGGACTTGTAATAAATTTACAGGAGGGACCATAGCAGTCAAGGTGGGCAACAGAAGCACAGGCAAAGAGTGACTTTGTAAGCTGCCTCTGTGGAATCAACCTGATTAAAGAAAAACCCCAAGGAAACAAAAAAATGTCAAGGGAGTCCGGGATGTTGGTTTACCCGATTAGGCTGTTTTTCCCTGTCACTGGCACTCACGTTTCACCTACAAAGCACATGCTTTAACTGGCAGATTTATTGAAAAATTGCGCTGGAGAAATGCTTCTTTCTACCTTTCTTTTCCTTTCATTCTGTGTTGTTTTTTTTATTAATCGGCCAAAGAAAAATTAAGTCTTTTGAACCTGCTTGATTCTTGCAGTTGCTCCAAGCTGAGGGCTTCTGTGGTGTTACATTCCAACTATGTGGAATGAACGCTGTCCCCTGCCAGACTTAACCAGGTGGACGGGCCTTCCGTGGTTATGACTTAGCCAAGCTATCTATTCCTTTCTAATCATGTTAGGCTTTAAGGGGAGATCAGTGTGACCACTTCCTGGAGCCCCAGGCCATGAAGTCTGTTTAGGCAGGTACGGTCCCCTCTCTGGCCTCAGTGGGCAGTCACCAGAGCACAGGTAGTCTACAAACAGCCCTGCACGAAGCAGCAAGGCAGTGGTGTGGGCACCACACGTGACCCAGCGATGGCCCA